>NW_027512787.1:0-363086 GCF_048772815.1 Callospermophilus lateralis | reverse complement strand
CTGTGCTATTCTATCTCCTGGTGAAATTACTGATATGTCCTTTGGAGAACTGGCTATAAATTTTATTTCACCTTCATAATCGGGATCAATTACCCAAGGACTTATCATAAGTCCTTTTAGATTAGAAGAGCTGCGTCCCAATAATAAGCCTACTGTTCCTTTGAGAAGAGGTCCTTTCACCATGTGTGAATGATTTGAACCCCCATCTCTACAGTTAGTACTGATCTGACGGAGGTGCAGATGTCTAACCCTGCGCTCCCTCTGATTTGTCTGATGAGGCGTCTGATGCACAATGTGTCCTGGGCACTACACTGATGGGGTTGCTGGGTTCCTCCAGTGCTCCGTATATTTGTGGTTTTGGGCCCCAGAGCATTGGGCTCCCCTGTCCATTTTTTGGCAATGGAGCCCGGTGCCTTTCTCCATGATATCGTGGATAAACAGCTAGTCCTTGTTCGTTTTTGATAATGAAGTACCCTCTATGGTGGTTTGAGAACGGCATTCATTAGCCCAATGTCTCCCTCTACGGCATCGTGGGCAAATACCCAGTATTCTACTCCTTTGGTACCTATTTTTGTTAAACCCTCTTCCTATGGAGCAATTCCTTTTAAAATGTCCTGTTTGTTCACAATTGTAGCATGTTCCTGGCCTTGCATCTAAAGCCTGTTTAATGCAGCTGCCACAAATTGCCCTTGTTCATTGATGTCTCTGGCATCTAAAGCCTGTTTTACTGCAGCTGCCATGACTTCCTCTTATTCATTAATGTCTTTACATAATTTAATATATGTGTTTAAATCTTCATGTTTCCATGGTCTAGTGATATCTCTGCACCTACGATTCGCTTGGTCATAAGCCAGTTTTTTATTAATGGCATTGCTTGTTCTGTATTCCCCAAAACTCTGGTAGCTGTTTGAATAAGCCTATCTACAAATTCAGTGTAAGATTCATTAGCTCCTTGTATTACCTTAGATAATTGACCTTGTAAACCTCCATGTCCTTGTAAAGTCTTCCATGCCCTAACCGCCTCTGCAGCAATTTGTGCTTATACGCCAGGATCATATGCAATTTGTTGCTGCTGGTCCTCATAAGGTCCCTTTCCTAACAAAATATCTAGATTTCTCTGAGGATAACCAGCTTCTGCATTTCACCTAGCCGTCTCCTTGCAAAATTCCTCATTGGCAACCTTCCATAAAAGGTATTGACCTCCATTTAGCACAGCTTTACACATATTAGCCCAATCTACTGGCATCATATTCAAGTTGTTAATGGATTCGACCAAGCTTACAATGAAGGGTACTTGAGGACCATAGGTTGTTACAGCCCCTTTTAGCTGCTTCACTATTTTGAAATTTAAAGCATGGTGAATTCGCTGCCCTCCTACCTCAAATACAGGGCATGTTAATACTTGAGATCCTGTCTCAGGAACCGAACTATCAACTGCGGGGTTTGGGGGCCTCCTAGCATATGGAGGTGGCCTTGTTATTTGGACATTTACATACTCTGGTGATAGAAAGGTGTTAGTAACAGTCTCCTGTAGAGGAGGCGCTGTTGGTTGGACACTTACGCCCTCTAGTTATTGAAAGTTGTTAGTAGCAGTCTCCTTTTGTAACTTTGCCCCTGATGGCTTTTTCTGACCTAAGCTTTGTTCCTCTATCTTTGTCTGATCTGAAGTCTTTGGACTAAGCAAACCAGATATAAACGTCCTCAATGGCAATGTGCCAACTGTCAGAGTCCCTGGGCTGTTCTTTTCCCCCCTTTTAAATCTTCATCATGATGGTTCCATTATGGTATATTTAACAACTCCTTAAAAATCCATGGGCTACATTTTTGTATTGTATCAACGTATGACCTGACTGTCCTTGACTTTACTGAGGTGCCTCCTTCCTCTAACAATTTACTTAACACTCTTTCAGTTTGTTTTTTTACTAATTTCTGATCCTGTATTTCTACTATAATACAACCCAACAAGACGATGCCAAACAAAACCGAGACAGAATAAAATAAAAAGGGAACAACAAAAAGTCATTTTAGCCTTTATATCCTACTGACATGTGCATCCGTCCTTTCTCCCTATCTGTTCCTCAGAAGTAAATAATTTTTTTCTCAGATGTGAGCGGTTTTTCATCCATCTCACTCATCTCCATGGACAGGCAACAAAAGTGAAGCAAAACAAAAGAGGAATCTTAAAATGGCTACCGATCCTCTCGCCCTTCCCTCAGGGGCTAGCAGTTTACCTTATCACTTACCCTCAGTGGCTCCCCGTGCGAGCTACCAAATGCTGCAGTCTGGCTGGGCACGATTCAAGAGCGACTTTTCAAAAGAAACAAAGTTTATTTTTAGAACCACACACGCCAAGCAAAACAGCTCCTTAGGAAAAACCCTCAGAGCCCAACTGCCACCACTGGCTTCCTTGCAAAGTTTCTGTCACACCCACAAGCCTCTCCACCTCCCACAATCCTCCTGCTCTTGAGGCCATATGGCTGGGTCAGGTGGGTGGAACCAAAAAAGTCCCACAATGAGCAGCTCTGTGGTCTGAAAGGGCAGGGAAACTGCCCAATGTGCATCATCGCAGAGGAGCCAATCAGCTTGATGTTGCTGGGGCTGCTGTGAGCCAATCATCAGCTGGCAGTCGGAAAGAGCGGGGAAAAAGCTCAATGAGCATCTCCATTGTGCATCACCACAGAGGAGCCAATCAGCTAGATGTTGCTGGGGCCGCTGTGAGCCAATAATCATCTCGCAGGGGAATGTTGCTGGTAACTGGAAGTTTGATGGGGCCCCATAAGCTGTGGCTCTCAACAAATTGGTGTCTCCTTTCTCTGTAGACTATTCAGCACATGTATTTTTATATGCACATATAGAATCCTACCTGTTATCAAACGTACATTTTTGTGAGGTTGCTGACTAGGCATGTACAAGTTATGAGAAGAGATCACTCCTCTTAAACACTGTTGGAATTGAGAATTCAACCTATGGGTGAGCTTGTTATTAGAACAACATTATATATAGATCCATTTTCAGTGAAATCAATATTTTTGCACCTGTGGATGTTACATATTTCATGATGAATTTCAATTGGCAAATATATTGCTAGTTTAAATGTCTGTCTCTGTGTGTGTGTGTGTGTGTGTGTGTGTGTGTGTGTGTGTATTTATTTATATATATATATATATATATATATATATATATATACTCTCCAAATTTTTCAAAATATGAAATATATGAATCTTATTATACACTCCTTAAAATCATTCATATTTATGTATGTGGATTTATGATCAACTTTTCACAAGATTATTCTCAGAAATATTCATCCACCTTAAATACAGATTTGTTTCCTAGTACTGAAGACTAACTTCAGTGAATGGTGCACACAAATCCTAATATTTCTACAGTAAAACCAAGTTCAACATCAATGCAAGCATTTTCCTATGGGACATGATGTGTATTTTGCGGTTCATTTTTATTAAACAGTGGTACATTACTATTTCTTCAGTTTATGCACATCATATGATATATCTTTCATCCACAAGTTCACAAATTTATAGGCATTTGTTTCAATTTCAATCACCTCCTGCTTCAGAACACATATATTCCTCCAGTGTTCTTGACTGGTCTTGTCATGAGGCTTCTTTCCAAACACATTATTTTTGATTTTCATAATCATATTTGAAGCAAAACTCACACACTCTTCATGATAAACCATAACCCTAATATTACCGTTAGATGTATACCTGGTTGTAGTGAATGTATGAATATCAGTTTAAGATTTCCAGTATATTTTCAGATATCAAATCAATCCACTATTTAAAGTTGGAACCAGTTATATTATTTATTCACAGTATCGTCTATTCATACACTATTTCTATATCCATTGACACAGGGTACTCCACTTTGTTCCCCCAATATTTATACGTCTTCAAAATATTGCTCCCAGTAATGGTGGAAGAAATGCTCATGTCACCTGATCTACATATAAATTTTAACACAGTAATATTCTGGACACAGAAAGCAAAAGTCACTCTTATGATTGTAGCAAAGCCTAAAAGGAAAGTGAGCATGGATTACTAAAAATATCCATGTCCCGGTTGCTTAATGCTCTAAAATGTAAATCCTATTGATAAATCCTATGTATTTGTTTCTTTCTAAGATTATATATTGAAACTCAACCCTGTTGAAAATGTCTAATCCTATCCCTCACTTTATACATTGCCTGATTTGTTAATGTCTCTATTGATATCTGCTTTCCTACCTATTTTCCCCATTTCATCATTGTGTCTGACTCTTCACATGTGCTGATATTTACATTCACTCTCTTATTGAAAACCAATTGCTAAAGAACGTTTGGTCCAAATCCTATACTCATTGTTGTTTCTAAACCTAGAGACTATCGTCCTAAACCTACGGACTTTCCCTTTGTGACTGGATGTTCTCTTCAACTTTCAATCATCCAAGGTACAAGGTCCTATGTCATTGTATATCGATTTATCTGAGACATCTGTGCAGAACATAATTCAAAGCTAAGTAACCCACTCAAGGGCCCAATGCCCATCTGAGCTTCAAATCTTGCCTAGATTTCTGTTTTCATACTTTTATTTTACCTATATATTCTTGTAATTATTGCAGATTCCCAGTACGAATATTCATCCTGCAGAATGATTCCTAACCCAAATCGAACGTGTTATTAACCCTAACCATACACTGTTCCCTCAATCTAACTTTACAGAAGAGCAGGGACAGTGTGACCAGGAAAGTCTCAGTGCAGAAACCCTGCTTTGGGCCTTTTGCTTACCTATTTTTCTGTTGCCCTGAATGTCAGGAAGTTCTTTACCTCAGGCTAACCCTTTGTAAAGCCTGAAGAAAACAGTTTTCAAATGGAAATGAATGGGCATCACCTATGGCTCTTTGCTAAATTTCTTTGGAAAGGGATGTGTCTGAATCAGCATCTTGGCCCTGTGTGAGGCTGTGACTTAGATTCTCAGCACCTGATGGATCTAAAGAAAGATCCCATGTGTGCATCCAAAACCAAAATGGCAAAAAGTTCAGTCATTTTGGATGAAGTATCTTCCCTTCCTCTGTTAGATTCCTGACCTCCATCAATTGAGAATAGGGATCCTTTGGGTCATATGAGTTCTTCAATCCCTGAAGAGGTGCTTGGGTTTCTCATGATTCCAATTCACATAAAGAATCTGTACCTATCAATCAGAAGTAGTCAGTCAATATTGCTCCCAGAAATGGTGGAAGAAATACTCATGTCACCTGATCTACATATACATTTATTCACAGAAATATTCTGGACACTAAATTCAAAGTTCACATTTATGATTGTACCAAAGCCAAAATGGAAAATTAACATGGATTACTAAAATCATCCATGTCCAAGATTACTTATGCTCTCAAATGTCAATCCTATTGATGACTACATATTTGTTTCTTCCTAAGATTGCATATTCAAACTCAACCCTGATTTCATAATGTCTCTATTGATATCTGCTTACCTACATATTTTTCCCACTTCATCATTGTGACAGACTCTTCACATGTGCTGACATTTAAATTCATTTTCTATCCGAAACCCTGTTGCTAAAGAAATTTTGTTCCAAATCATACACTCACCCTTCTTCCTATACCTACCTACTATCTTCCTATTCCTACTGACTCTCCCTTTTTGACCGGATGTTCGCTTCTACATTCAATCATCCAAGGTATAATGTCCTATGCCATTGTATATCAATTTATCTGAGACATCTGTGCAGAATGTAATTCAATGCTCAGTATCACAATCAAGGGCCCAATGCACTTCTGGGCTTCCAATCTTACTTGGATTTCTATTTTCATACACACAGTTCACCTCTATATTCTTATAAATTTCACAGGTTTCCAATACCATTATTCATCCAGAAAATGATTCCTAATCCAAATTGAACCTGTTATTAACCCTAAACATACAGTGTTCCCTCAATCTTACTTTACAGAAGAGCAGGGACAGAGGTGGTCTTATAATACTGAAATGTAGGGATCCTCTACCTGCTGAGAACTTCAAAGGTCCATGCTGAAAGTATCCCTGGAGAATATGTAGGCAGCTATGAAGGACCTGAGAGACCACAAGTCATCTTCAATGGCAAACAACCTAGTCAGGATGTAGGGTTGTGTCTTAATCAGCTTCTCTCTTCTTAATGTGGAAAAGATGGACCAAATCAGGCCTGTATGGAGAGCTGTTCCCGGGTGCCAATGGTTGATATACCATTTTAACTTGTGAAATTGTCACATTAAGTAGGGGAAGCCTCCATCTCATGGGACCCTTGGAAGCAACTGTTAGGACAAAGTGGTTGCCAAGGCAGTGACCTCATTCAGATCCTGAAGGAAGTGACCTCACATCACTTCCTCGGTGATGGAAATTGGCATCCAGGAAGCCAGGCACACAGAGCCAGTCCCAGTCCCACTCCCAGTGGTGTCACTAGTTTTGAATTACCAAGGACAGAGTCAGCCTATCTTGGTACCTACAGATGTGAGAATGGCCATATGCCAGGAAAGCTCTGAAGAGGGGGCTTGTATGAGAAAACAGATAGTGGCTCACCACTGGCTTCTGACAAGTCTCAGTGAAGAAACCCTGCTTTGGTACTTTTAATTACCTATTGTTCTGTTGCTCTGAATGTCAGGAAGTTTTTTGCCTCAGGCCACCCCTTTGGGAAGCCTGAAGAAAAGAGTTTTCAAATGGAAATGAATGGGCATCATCTGTGGCTCCTTGCTTAATTGCTTTGGAAAGGGATGTGTCTGAATCAGCCTCTTGGCCCTGTGTGAGGCTATGGCTTAGATTCTTAGCACCTGATGGATCTAAAGAAGCATCCCACGTTTGCATCCAAACCCAAAAGAGCCAAAAGAGCAGTCATTGTGGATGAAGTCTCTCACCTTCCTCTGTAAGGTTCCTGACGTCCATCTATGAGAATAGGGATCCTTTGGGTCAAATGAGTTCTTCAAAGCCCTGCAGAGACTAGATCATACGTTCATAGGTTTCTCATGACTCCAATTAACATAAAGAATCTAAACCCCACATTCATTAGGCCTCAAAATGGAGAATCAGAGCTGTATTAAGGGCAGGCCTCTTTGATCACTCCAGGTTCACAAGAAGGGTTTCCCAGCCACATTGACTTTAGGCAAATGTGGGCAAGGGACCTTATTTTGGATACTGTCCTTGACTGTGCCCCTCATGAAAAACTACAGCCTGAGATTATGATGAGTGTCGATATGAAAGAAGATGAGGGCCATGTGGAAGTGTTTTGGTTTTAATTGTGGTCATTTTTGTGGCTGTTGGAAAAGATGATGGGTCCACCTGGTCTTGAACACTGGTGTGATTCCCCTTAGAGACTGAGTTTTGGAATGGACCTCAAATAAGTATTGCCATGTATTGTGTTGGGATTTTAGGATGCCACACATGAGAGTTGCCCTTGGAAACTGAGATCTAGGCCCAGGGTGGCTTTCCACAGAGCACTGGGAATCTCAGGAAGAATATCACATAATTTTATTCTTAAAGAATTGGCAGCCATAGTTGCAAGTCAAAACACACATGGACCACACATTGTAGACCTCAAACGCCTGGCTTTATGTGACCTTTTTGCCTGTCTTTGGGAAGCCTTGCCTGTTAGAATTCTCCAGAATTTTCAATGAAATGAGCTTCCTCTCCATTTAATGGTTCCTGAATGAATTGAAACCCACAGTGCCTCCAACTTCATCCTTGAAATATGTCTGATAATTACCATGAAATTTTTGAAATTCCCATGACCACTTTGCACTGTAGAATCTTTGGATGTTCTATTGATGATCATGAGTATACCAGACAGTGCCTGTTTGATTGGGTTTCAGGAAAATGGTGTAGAACAGAGATGGCAGTAATTTGGACCCTGCTGAGTAGTCGGCCTAGAGAGTGGTGTGAAGGTGTGTGTTAAAACATTTATGGTTGGGTGATGTGGATCTGCCATTGGCTTTCAAATGGTTTGTGACTGACATGGTGCAGCACCCAGACCCTTGTATGTAAAGGTATGTTGTTATATGGAGAGGTTTCAGTGCAATGTTTAGAATCAGATTGCTATTGTGAAGGGGGCAAGCTATGTGGGATAGAAGCCTGGTTGGTGCATTCTCCCGCAGACCCTTACCCATCACATGTGACAGAACTCCCTCCAGTACTGTGTCCCAGTTGAACTCTTCGTATTTCATGAAGCAAATACCAAACTCCCAGTGCAGCTGCAAGAAACACAACAAAATTGGAGGATGAGCAAATGGCTTCCAAACTGGAAGACACTTAGCACTCAGTGACAACAGTTTACCTACAAAGAGAGAATTCAGCACTGCTGCCTCATGTCCTTTGGAAAATAAGAAACCATGTCCTCCAGGTCACATACATGCAGACCCAGCTTGATGGTCTCACTACAAAGGGAGCTAAAGCTCCTGACAACAACATATATTTCAAGTGCCCAACCTCAGAGGCAGTTTCTCAAAAAGTCTTTAGTCTAGCAGAGCTCCATGTTTGTGGAGTTTTACCCTCTCCCTTACATTTGGAAACTCCTCTACCACCTCCAAGGTTGTGAACTCCTGAGCATTTTCCATTCGTGATGTGTATTCACAGATTTTCTAACTCTTCTCCTCTAATTGTGTCTTACTTGGGGTGAAGGTAATGTCAAGGCATTGTTCTGGATGAGAGTGGGAAGATTTTTGGGTAGCACATATTTGCATACACATTGGATTCTTTCTCCAATTTTCCATTTGAAATACTGAATCCCTGACTGTAAGGGGTAGAAGGAATTCTCCTTCAAAGAATAGTCTGACACTTACAAGAAACAGCCCCCAGGGAGACATCCTGTCTGGGAGACATCCTGTAGTCATCTGTGTTCCTGAGACATCCTGTGGCCATCTGTCTTCCTGAAATATCCTGAGGTTATCTCACCTTGTGAAGACATCCAGGAACTGCTGATAAGAGAGCTTTCAAATCTCCAGCATATAAATTCCTCTGTGTGAACAATAAAAGTTTGCAGCTTGATCAGAACTTTTGTCTTGCTGTCATCTCTCGTGTCTCTTGTCCCTTCATTCCTCCCCACCTAGGTTTGCTACCCACTTTGATGTGTCCTGCAGGCCAGGACAACTGGCGCCCAACGACTGGGGCTCGAGCCTTTGACTGAGGGGGAACCCTGTCCTCCTGGAAGATTTGGACAAGTGGAGCTCGCGATTGCCTCAGCAGACACCACTGAGAGACAGATCCAGGAGGAGAGTGGGGATGACGCACAGTGAGTGACCCACCATGGGACAAGCAGTTTCGTCACATGATTTGTTTTTGTCAGGCCACAAGGAATCCTTAAATACATGGGGGGCACGTGTTAAGAAAAATGACTTAATATTTTTCTTTTCATACATCGAAGAATTTTTTCCATGGTTTCCCCTTGAAGGTACCATTGATGGTAAAAGATGGCTTAGAGTAGGAGACATTTTAAAAGATTATTATGAATCCTTTGGCCCAGAAAAAGTGCCTGTTCCTACCTTTTCTTTCTGGAAATAAATTAGTGAAATTCTTAAAAGTTCACCCTTTGACAATGGTACCTTAATACTTGTCAGGATTGGGGAAGAGACTATGCAAAATACCTCTCGTCCCTTCTCGGCATGCCCATCAGTTAGTATAGACATAGACCCTTCTTAGTCTCCCCAGGACCCTGGGACCTTCCTGATCTTCCTCAAAATCCCACCCTAATGAATAAGGCTCCAATGGTTTCCAACCGCCTTTATGCAGTTTTAAATCCCGGAGAAACATTGACCCCTGGGGAGGAGGCTACCTTGGAGAAGGAAGCAGCTCGCTACCATTCAGAAGACTCTCCACCTCTCAGGACCCTGCCACAGACTATAGGACTTACACATTCCCCTCCCTCCTATATCCCTCCTGCCTTTTGTGCTCTGGCCCTTCAGGGGCCAAATGTCCCCCCAGATATTTTTTCCCCACTTCCCTTGCCTAACCTGGCTCCCTTGAGAGAGTCTCTCCAACATGGACAGGAACAGATCCAATTTTTAAAAGAATAAAGATCCCTTGACTCTGAGCTCTCTTCATTAGCCTTAGGAATGGAGTCAACACAAGCTGGCCCACAGTGGTCTAATACAAAGGCGAAGCCGCTCCATCGGCCTGTGCTCGCCTTCCAGTCACCACCAGTCAGATAGATAAGCCTGCCCAGGCTGAGGTCAAAGACTTAGAAGAGGAAAAAGAGGAGGAAGCGGGGGAAATGGATCAAGGAGATCAGGACTTAGAGGATGAGGAGTTCACCCCTAGGCAGGAAGGAACCCAGAGTGTCTACAAAAAATTTAGCCTCCATTTTCTTGAAAAACTTAAAAAGGCTTGTGCTCACTATGGCCCCACTGTGCCCTATACGTTGGCTTTATTAGAAAGCTGCAGCACACAATTTCTTACTCCCAATGATTGGAAATTTTTAGACCTAGCTGCCCTCAGTGCCGGAGACTTCCTGCTATGGAATGCAGATTTCAAAGAGCCCTGTCAGAAACTACTCAAAAAAAATTAACAAAGGCCTCCTCTAAATCCTGGACTTATGTTAAGCTAGTGGGCAATGCAACTTTTGACACTAAAACTAAACGGGCACGTTTCCCTGCTGGACTTTTTGCGCAGATTTAGATGGCTGGCTTAGTTGCTTGGAGACGCCTCCCTGAAAGGGCCTCGGCTATCACTTCCCTGGCAAGAACTCGACAAGGGCCCGATGAGCCTTATAGCGACTTTGTTCCCCGGCTTTACCTAGCTGTGGAATGCTTGCTTGGACCAAGCGAAAGCGAAAGCACCTTTGTAAAACATCTTGCCTTTGAAAATGTCAACCCGGCATGTCAGGATGTTCTTCGACATCATAAGGATAAAGGGAAACTTTCTGACTTTATTAGAATCTGTGCAGGCGTGGGTGCAGCCCATGCGATGGGTCTCAAATTAGTGCCGCATTTACCAAGGCCTTTTACAATACTGGCTCAAGTACTTGCTTTACTTGTAAACAACCAGGCCATTTTGGATGCAGGTGTCCGACAGGCAAACAAAGAGTAAGAATAGTGTCTCCTCAAACTGGAGCTAAACCGACCCCAGCTACACTTTGTCCTTGATATGGTAAAGGTCATCACTGGGCCAGTGAGTGTAGATCAATGACAAATGCCCTCAGACAGCCTATTTCTTCCTACTTCTCAGGAAACTCCCTGGGGCAATGAGGTTTGTTCCCTCCCAAACTCCCAACCTACCTCAAAATCCTTCTCCACAATTGGCTCCCTCCAACTACCCACTCCAGGCAGTGCAGGATTGGACCTCTGTGCCACCACTGATACAATATTAGACTCAATGCAAGGGCCCCAGATAATACCAACTGGAATTATGGGTGCCCCTCCATCTCATACGTGTGCCCTTATTCTTGGAAGAGCCTCTACTACCTTACAAGGTGTTCAGGTCTTCCCTGGCATTAATGATAATGATTTCACTGGAGAAATAAAAATAATGGCCACAGTTATTAATAGAGTTGCGGCCATCCCAGGAGGAAAAAGTCTTGCACAATTAATACTTCTTCCCTTAGATTAAGGGGCATTTCCACCTCCCAAACCTACTGTGGGGGACTGCCTCCTTGGGCTCCTCTGAGGTATATTGGGTTCATCCCATTTCTCATATTAGACACACCCTTACCTTACTTATTGAAGGAAAGGAATACCAAGCAATTGTACTTACTGGAGCTGATGCGACAATTATTTCTCAAAAATACTGGCGATCAGGTTGGCCCCTCACCCCATCCTTGACTAACCTTAAAGGGATAGGAAAGTCAAAAAATCCTCTGGTCAGCTCTACTGCTCTTAGCTGGACTGATAAAGAGGGTAATAAGGGAACTGTCACTTCTTTCGTTGTTCCTGACCTCCCTGTTTACCTATGGGCTGGAGATATTTTGAGTCAAATAGAAGTTATTCTTGCCAGTCCCAATTCCATGGTGACTCATCAAATGCTCCGTATGAATTTTGTCCCTGGTACTGGCCTTGGGAGGCTGAGACAAGGACTGGTGGAGCCTATACAACCAATAAAAAAAATACATATGGACTTGGATATTTGGATTTTTAGTTTCGGTTCCTGACCCTCCTGTTCCCATGGAGATAAAATTATTTGGGAGACTCAGACTCTTGTGTGGGTGGATCAGTGGCCCCTTACCCAAGAAAATTTGGAGGCTGCCTCCATGTTAGTGAAGGAACAGCTGGCAGCCCGCCATGTAGAGCCCTCAACCTCACCATCGTACACTCCTATTTTTGTTATCAAGAAAAAATCAGGCAAGTGGCGCCTTTTACAAGATTTGTGTGCCATTAATAAAGTTATACTCCCGATGGGAGCACTACAGCCAGACATTCCCACACCAGTGGCTATTTCCAAAAACTATTGTAAAATGGTTATGGACTTAAAAGATTGCTTTTTTACCATTCCTTTGTATCCTGTGGATAGACCCTATTTTGGCTTTAGTCTTTCTTGCATTAATATTCAGGGCCCTATGCAGAGACTTCAATGGAAGGTTCTTCCCCAAGGTATGGCCAACATCCCTACTCTTTGCCAAAAATACGTTGCTCAAGAAGTAGACCCTGTGAGAGAGCGAGGGCCACAAATTTATATTTTACATTATATGGATGATTTGTTAATTGCTGCACCTAATACCCATGATCTTAATAATTGTTACTTGGACTTTTACAAAATCCTCACTACCTTGGGACTACAGATAGCTCCTAATAAGGTTCAAACACAGGACTCTTATAAAAGTTTGGGCCTTAAAATTCTACAGAAATCAGATCCAAATTTCTAAAATACAACTACGTGTGGACCATCTTCACACCCTTAAAGATTTTCAGAAATTACTGAGGCATATTCAATGGCTAATAACATATTTAAAATTATGCACTTGTGTACTTTTGACCCTTAATGATATTTTGAGAGGTAATTCCCACCCCTCCTCCCCTCAAAATCTTACTCCCAAGGCATAACAGGCATTAAACCAAGTCACAGGAGCCATTGCCCAACAATTTGTTACGCAAATTTCTTATAACCTTCCTCTGGTTCTGGTTATTTTACACACTCCTCATACACCCACAGGAATATTTTGGCAGCGAGATCCACATTTTAATAATAAAGACTGCCCCTTGTTTTGGGTCCATTTACCCACCACATCCTCGAAGGTTATTACTGTTTATCTTGCTCAGGTAGCTTCTATTATTTTTAAAGGTCATTTGATTTCTCTACAACATTTTGGCAAAGACCCTGATAATATTTTTATTCCATATACTAAGGACCAAACCCAATTTTTACTAGAGACAAGGGATGAATGAGGTATTTCCCTATCAGGCTTTTGGGAACAATTGATCACCACCTCCCCAATGACCCCCCTTTACATTTTGTCCAGTTACATCCATTTACTTTTCCTGAAATTACTCAAAATGCTCCCATTCCTCAAGCCCTTACTGTCTTTACAGATGGTTCCTGTAATGGCCGAGCGGTCTTTGTTGTCAATAACCAGCCTACCACCTTTGATACTGTCTATCAGTCACCACAGTTTGTGGAATTGTTTGACATAACACAAGTTTTTATAACATTTTTTATAATCCTGTTAATATTTATAAAGACAGTGGCTACATTGCTCATTCTGTGCACCTGCTGGTGATTTCACCCTCCATTAAGGCTTCTAACAATGCGGCCTTTCTGTTTCACCAGCTTCAGCAGCTAATTCAGGTCAGACAACACCCATTTTTCTTAGGACACATAAGGGCACACTCTGATCTTTCCAGCCCTCTAATTCAAGGTAATGCCCAAGCTGATGCAGCAACTCGTTCCATCTTTCCAATTTTTGTTGGCTCCATTCAAAAGGCCACGGAGTTACACAATCTACACCATTTAAATTTCCAGAGCCTTTGATTACTTTGTAAAATTACCAGGCAACAGGCACGAGAAATAGTAAAAGCATGCCCTAGTTGCGCTGCCTCCCTCCCCATTCAACACTTGGGAGTTAACCCCCGAGGATTACTGCCCAATCAGTTTTGGCAAATGGATGTTACTCATTTTCTTGAATTTGTAATAGCCAAATATATATACACATTTCTGTAGATACCTTCAGCGGCTTTATTTTTGCATCACCACATTCTGGAGAGGCTACCAAAAATGTCCTTTCTCATCTTGTTTCAGCCTTTTCTGTTATGGGTAAACCAATACATATTAAAACAGATATTTATCCTACATATACCATTGCCAAGTTTAAACAGTTTTGTGCTACCTTGCAAATTTGTCATACTCCTGGAATTCCATACAACCCTCAGGGCCAAGGCATTGTGGAACTTGCCCACCTTACCTTAAAAACTTGGCTAACCCTCCTTAAGGCTTCCTCCCTTGTATTTACCACACCCAGGCATCGCCTTAACAATGCATTATTTGCCCTTATTTTTCTTACCCTAGACAATGAAGGCCATTTGGTAGCAGACAGACACTGCCATCCCTCGTCCAATTCTGTTCGCCCACCTGTTATGTGACACAATCCCCTTACAAATAAATAAAAAGGCCCAGATCCTGTCCTCATCTGGGGAGGAGGCTCAGCTTATGTTTTGGACCAAGATCAAACAGCCCCAAGATGGTTACCAGAACTCCTGGTTAAACAGGTTAATGACTTACCTCAAAACAGGGACAGAGGGACTCCTCATGAGGACAAAATTTCTTCTTTTTCAGATGCAGCCAACAATCTGCCAGCCTTGGAATAACAGTTCCTGTGGGCACAGGTACACTGGCTTAGGCACGTCTATTCACTCTTCCCATCGCCTGTCTCAACAAATTATAAACTCTATCAGTAACAACTGATAAAAACTCTATCATGAACCATTAAAGATTTGCAGGACCAAATAGACTCCCTGGCAGAAGTGTTCCTTCAAAAAAGACGAGGCTTAAATTTGCTGACAGCTAACCAGGGAGGTATTTGCTTGGCCTTAGGGGAATGATGCTGCATTTATGCCAATAATTCTGGCATAGTATGCACTAAAATTAAGCAGCTTCAAGAAGATCTAGAAAAGAGACGAAGGGAAATATTTGAAAATCCCCTCTGGACTGGGCTTAATGGATTTCTGCCCTATCTTCTTCCCCTATTAGGCCCTTTGTTGGGTTTACTTTTAATGGTGTCCCTAGGACCCTGCATTATAAACAGGCTGTTACAATTTATTAAAGAACAGATTAATATTTTGGCCTCTAAGCCCCTACAGGTCCACTATCATCGCCTGGATATGGAAGACCGTGCTGCCAACATTTAAAAGGATGTTCTACCCTCCTCACAAGCTTATTTCTTAAGGTTACATGCCCACAGATCTCTCTTTCTTATATAAAACTCTAAGTAACAGCTCTGACCAACCATCTTCTGCCCTTGCCATAAGGGTTCGTCCTCCATGGGCCCCTCTGTTTGGGGGAGGACACACCCATGGAGTGAGGACGTTAGGCCATAATAACAGAGGGTGCAGGAAGGACTGCAGGAGGATGGATCCATGGTTCCCAAAACCCAAGTCTTCTGAGTGACACGCTCTGGTGCATGGCAGTTGGCATGCTTCCCCCTCAAAGCCGTCTCCTTAAAAAACATGCCTAGGCCACCACGAAATCTCCTAGTAAACATGCTCGATCAGATCAGGAGATATTCTAAGGCCTGTTAGAGAAACAGAGCCTCTATAACCCCCTAAAACATTGGCCTGTAAGGTATGGTCAAATATTTAATATAAGAAAGGGGGAAGATGTCAGGGGCTAGAAGGAAGTTCTCCTTCAAAGAATAGCCTGACACTTACAAGAAATAGACCCCTGCGAGATTTCCTGCCTGGGAGACATCCCGCAGCCATCTATCACCCTGAGACATCCTGCGGCTATCCGTCTTCCTAAAATATCCTGAGGTTATCTCACCCTGTGAAGACATCCAGCAACTGCCGATAAGAGAGCTTTCTCATCCGCAGCATATAAATACACTGTGAGAACTATAAAAGTTTTCAGCATGATCAGAACTGTTGTCTTGCTGTCTTCTCTCATCACTCTTGTCCCTTCATTCCTCCCCAACAAGGTTCAACGCCCACGTTGAAGTGTCCAGCCGGCCCGGACACCTGATACTAAACCATAACCTACTAGACTCTGACTACTAATCCTAATATGATGGAGAAAAATAATCCAAACAGAATGGAAATACAAGCAGTACAGAGGAGGCATGGTGTATAGTTGGACTTGCCTTTTGAATGATATAGGGTAGGTGTTATAAATCTAGCTAATTTTTAACTGAAATAGTTCTCCACATGTTTTTAAAGTTAACAAATATGTGAATACCTGTCTCCCTTTCTCTGTAGCCAATTAAGCACATGTATTTTTATATGCACATATAGAATCTTACCTGGTATCACACGTATATTCTTCTGAGGTGTCTGACTTGGCAAATACAAATTGTGAGAAGAAATCACTCCTCCTAAACTCTGTTGGAACTGAAAATTCAACCTATGGGTGAGCCTCCTAGTAGAACAACATTATACATAAATCGATGTTCGGTAAAATAAATATTTTTGCATCTGTGGCTGATGTACATTTCATGAAGAATTTCGATTAGCATATATATTGCTACATTTTATTGTCTGTGTGTGTTTTTTAATATATATATATATATATATATATATATATATATATATATATATATACTCTCCAAATTTTTCCAAATATAAAATATATGTGTCTTATATACACTACCTAAATTCATTCATGTTCATAAATATATGTGTCTTATATACACTACCTAAATTCATTCATGTTCATGTATGTGGATTTATAATCAACATTTCACAAGATTATTCTCAGAAATATTCATCCACCTGAAATACATATTTGTTTCCTATTACTGAAAACTAACTTCAGTGAATGGTGCATACAATCCTAATATTTCTACATTAACTGACCCTGTTTAACATCAATGCAAGTAGATTCCTATGGGACATGATGTGTATTTTGAAGTTCATTTTATTCAACACTGGTACAATAGAATTTCTATAGTTTACGAACATCATAGGACATATATTTCATCCATAAGTTCACAAATTTATAGGCATTTGATTCACTTTCAGTCATTTACTGATTCAGAACACATGTATTCCTCCAGGTTTCTTGACTGGTCTTTTCATGAGACTTCATTTCAAACACATTATTTTTGATTTCCATAATCATTTTGAAGCAAAACTCACACACTCTTCATGATAAAACATAACCCTAATATTACCATTAGATGTATTACTGGTTGGAATGAATAATTGTATATCAATATAAGATTTTCTGTATATATTCAGATATCAATTCAATCCTTTATTTAAAGTTGGAACCAATTATTTTATTTATTCACAGTATGGTCTATTCATGCATTATCTCTACATTCATAGACACAGGGTACATCTATTTGTAACCCCAATACTAATTTATTCGTCTTCAAAATGTTGCTCCCAGAAATGGTGGAAGAAATACTCATGTCACCTGATCTACGTATGCGTTTATCACAGTAATATTCTGGACACAAAAAGCAGAGGTCACACTTATGATTGTACCAAAGCCTAAATGGAAAATGAGCATGGATTACTAAAAACATTCATGTCCAGGTTGCCTAATGCTCTCAAATGTCAATCCTATTTATGACAACATATTTGTTTCTTCCTAAGACTATATATTCAACCTCAGCCCTGTTGCAAATGTCTAATCCTATCACTCACTTTATACTTTCCCTGATTTCCTAATGTCTCTATTGATGTCTGCTTTCCTAAATATTTTCACCAGTTCACAATTTTGACTAACACTTCACATGTGCTGACATTTACATTCACTGTCTATGTGATACCCTATTGCTAAAGAACTTTTGTTACAATTCCTGTACTCACTCTTCTTCTGAAACCTATAGAATATCTTCCTAATCCTACCGACTATCCCAGTTTGAGTGGATACTCACTTCTACATTCAATCATCCAAGGTACAAGGTCCTATGCCATTGATTATTGATTTATCTGAAACATCTATGCAGAACATGTATCAAAGCTAAGTATCCCAATCAAGAGCGCAATGCCCTAGTGGGATTCCAATCTTACCTAGATTTCTGTTTTCATACTTATATTTCACCTATATATTCTTATAAATATCACAGGTTCCCAATACCATTATTCATCAAGCAGAATGATTCCTAACCCAAATCAAACCTGTTATTAAGCGAAACGATACACTGTTCCCTCAATCTAACTTTACAGAAGAGCAGGGACAGTGTTGGTCCTAAAATAGAGGAATGTAGTGAATCTTCCACCTGTTGAAAAACTCAAAGTTTCATGCAGAAGTGATCCCTGGAGAAGATATAGGCACCACTGAAGGACCTGAGAGAGCAAAAGTCAACTTCCATGGCAAACAACCTGGTCAGGATGAAAGGTTGTTACTGAATCAGCCTCTCTGTTCTTTTTTTTATTATTGGTTGTTCAAAACCTTACAAATCTTTTGACATAACATATTCATACATTAGCATACATTAGCTTCAAGTGATTTATGAACTCCCATTTTTACCCCAGATACAGATTGAAGAATCACTTCGGTTACACATCCACATTTTTACATAATTCCATACTAGTAATTGTTGTATTCTGCTACCGTTCCTATCCTCTACTATCCCCCCTCCCCTCCCCTCGGATCTTCTCTGTCCACCCCATCTACTGTAATTCATTTCTCACCTTGTTTATTTTCCCATTCCATTCACAACCTCTAATATGTAATTTAGTATAACAATGAGGGTCTCCCTCCATTTCCATGCAATTCCCCTTTTCTCTCTCTTTCCCTCCCACCTCATGTCTCTGTTTAATGTTAATCTTTTCTTCCTGCTCTTCCTCCCTGCTCTATTCTTAGTTGCTCTCATTATATCAAAGAAGACATTTGGTATTTGTTTTTTAGGGATTGGCCAGCTTCACTAAGCATAATCTGCTCTAGTGCCACCCATTAGAATATGGACTCAAACAGTCCTGTTTGGAGAGCTGGTCCCGGGTGCCTATGGTTGATATACATTCTAACTTGTGAAAGTGTCACAGGACGAAGGGGCAGCCTCCATCTCATGGGACCCTTGGAAGCAACTGTTAGGACAAAGTTGTTGCTAAGGCAGTGACCTCATTCAGTTCCTGAAGGAAGTGACCTCACCTCACTTCCTTGGTGATGGAACTCTAAGAACTTGGGATGCAGGAAGACAGGCACCCAGAGCCTGTCCCAGTCCCAGTCCCAGTGGTCTCACTTGTTTGGATATACCAAGGACAGAGTCAGTCTTTCTTGGTACCTACTGATATGAGAATGGCCAAAAGCCAGAAAAGCTCTAAAGAGGGGCCTTTCCTGAGAAAGCAGATAGTGGTTCACCAGTGGCTCCTGACATCTTCACAGAGTTGGTTAAAGAGACCAGATCTGAGACAGGACAGGCCATTTCGGGGGAACATACTATAACGCACCAGTCAGAGGACACTCTGGATAGTCACAGACCTACTTTGGGGAAGGAGGTGCCTCTGTGGGTGTCGCTGTGTGTTTATGGATTTGCCTCATGTTCTGAGAATAGATAGAAAAGGCGGTTTGTTTGGTTTTGAGTGAACTGTTTCTAGTAAGTCATTTGACAACGCGAGTGTTTCTATGTCTGTGTATCCCACTCTGTCCATGGTTATAGACATTAGAAAAGATAATGCATCAATTGATGTGTCCTGTCTAGTAGAAAGCTTCCCATCATTTATTCTGCCAAATTGATGAATGGATTTTGGCTTGCCTTATCGATGGGCAACACGCGCTATCTTCCAAAGTTCGTGCATTCTTCCTGAATTCTGGCCACTCTACAGAATAGGCTCATGGTTTTGTGTCCAATATATGTACCATTTCCAAACCCTGTTACATGGCCATGTACTGGATAGCTGAAGGGAATGGCGAGCATCTCAGAAAACTCAGATATCAGTGTGACCAATAAAGTCTCAGTGGAGAAACCCTGCTTTGCTTACCTATTGTTCTGTTGCCCTGAATGTCAGGAAGGTCTTTGTTTCAGGCCACCCCTTTGTGAAGCCTGAAGAAAACAGGTTTCAAATGGAAATGAATGGGCATCACCTGTGGCTCTTTGCTTAACTGCTTTGAAAAGGGATGTGTCTGAATCAGCCTCTTGGCCCTGTTTGAGGCAATGGCTTAGATTCTCACCACCTGATGTATCTTAAGAATGATCCCATGTGTGCATTCAAAACCAAAATGGCCAAAAGAGCAGTCATTGTGGATGAAGTCTCTCCCCTTTCTCTTTTAGGTTCCTGACCTCCATCAAGTGAGAATAGGGATCCTTTGGGTCAAATGATTTCTTCAAAGCCCTGCAGAAGCTAGCCGATATGTGCTTGGGTTTTATAATGACTCCAATTCACATAAAAAAATAAACCCCACAGTCAGTAGGCCTCAAATTGGAGAAGCAGAGAAGTATTAACAGCAGGCCTATTTGATCACTCCTAGTTCACAGGAAGTGTGTCCAGGCAACCCTGATTTTAGGCCATTAAGGGGCAAGGGAGATTATTTTGGAGACTGTCTTGTGTTTCGCCCCTCATGGAAACATCCAGCCAGAGGTTATGATGAGTGTCTATATGAAAGATCATGAGGGCCATGTGGGAGTGTTTTGGTTTTAATTGTGGCCATTTGTTTGGTGTTTGGAAGACATGACTGGGTCCACCTTTACATGAACTCTGGTGTGATTCCCCTTAGAGACTGAGTTCTGGAACTGAACTCAGAGAATTATTGCCATGAATTGCGTTGGGATTTTCGGAGGCCATGCATGAGAGTCCCCCTTGAAAACTGAGATCTATGTGCAGGGTGGCTTTCAACAGAGCACTGGGAATCACAGCCAAGATATCACGTGATTTTATTCTGAAAGACTTGTCAGCCATATTTGAGAGTCGAAACACACATGGACCTCATTGTAGACCTCAATGGGACTGGCTTCATGTGACCATTTGGCCACTTTTTGAGAAGCCTTGCCTGTGAGAATTCTCCAAAGCTTTCATTGAAATGTGCTTCCTCTACATTTAATGGTTCTGGAGTGAATTTTAACCCACAGTGCCTCCAACATCATCATTGAAAAATGGCTACAAAAATACCATAAAATTTTTGAATTTCCCATGACCAGGTGGCAATGGAGGACCTTTGGATGTCCTGTTGCTGATCATGAGTATACCAGACAGTGCTTTGATTGACTCGGTTTCATGAAAATCGTGTAGAACAGAGATGCCAATAAGTTGGAGCCTGCTGAGTAGTGGGCCTAGAGCCGTGGTGGTCAGGTGTATGATAAAACATCTGTGGTGGGGCCTGTGGATCTTCCATTGGCTTCCATATGGCTTGTGACTGACATGGTGCAGCAAGCAGTCCCTTCTATATAAAGGCATCTTGTAATACTGAGAGATTTCAGGGCAATGTTCAGAATCAAGTTGCTATGGTCAATGGGGCAATATATGTGGGCTAGAAGTATGTTTGGTGCATTCTCCTGCAGAAACTGACCCACCACATGTGACAGAACTCCATCCAGCACTGTGACCCACTAGAACTCCTTGTATTTTTGAATCAAATAGCAAACTCCCAGTGTAGCAGCAAGAAACACCATGAAATTTGGAGGATGACCAAATGGCTTCACAGTCCACATGGGGAGACACTTAGTCCCCAGTGGTCACAGTTTACCTACAAAGAGCAAATTCAGCACTGCTGCCTCATCTTCACTGGAAAATAAGAAACCATGTCCTCCAGGTCACATAGATGTAGACCCAGCTTTGATGGTCTCACTACAAATGAAGCTAAAGCTCCAGAAAACAACATATTTTTCAGGTGCCCAACCTCAGAGGCAGTTCTTCAAGAAGTCTTTAGGCCAGCAGAGCTCCATGTTTGTGGAGTGTTCACCCTATCCCTTACTTTTGGGAACTCCTCTACCACCTCCAGTGTTGTGAACTACTGAGCATATTCCATTCCAGATATATATTCACAGATTTTCTAACACTTCTCCTCTAATTGTGTCTTACTTGGGGCAAAAGTAATGTCAAGCCATAGTTCTTGATGAGAGTGGGAACATTTTTGTGTAGCACATATTTACATACACATTGGATTCATTTTCCAATTTTCCATTTGAAATACTGAATCCCTGACACTAACCCCTACCCTACTAGACTCTGACTACTAATCGTAATATCATGGAAAATAATAACCCAATCAGAATAGAAATACAAGCAGTTAAGAGGAGGCATGTTTGGTATTCTTGGACTTGCCTTTTGCATTACATAGGGTAGGAGTTATAAATCTAGTCAATTTTTTTGTTGAAATAGTTCTCCATGTGTTTTTAAAGTTAACAAACATGTGAATTTATGTCTCCCTTTCTCTGTAGCCTAGTCAGCAAATGTATTTTTATATGCATATATAGAATCCTACCTAGTATTACACGTACATTTTTGTGAGGTGGCTGACTTGGCAGATACAAATTGTGAGAAGATATCACTCCTCCTAAATGCTGTTGAAACTGAAAATTCAACCTATGGCTGAGCCTCCTATTTGAACAACATTATACATAAATCCATGTTCAGTAAAATTAATATTTTTGGATCTCTGGATGATATGTATTTCACGATAAATTTCCGTTGGCATACATAATGCTACATTGTAATGTCTCTCTGTGTATATATATATATATATATATATATATATATATATTTACTCTCAAGATTTTTCAAAATATGAAATATATGTGCCTTATTGTGCACTCCCCAAATTCATTCATATCATGAATGTGGATTTATAATCAACTTTTCAAAAGATAATTCTCAGAAATATTAAACAACCTGAATTACATATTGGTTGCCTAGTACTGAAATCTATCTTCAGTAAATGGTGCATACAAAACATAATATTTCGACATTGCAAGTTGGCCGCGAATAGAGTGCATCACACCCAGTGTACCACGCCACATTGCAGGTGAATAACGAGTTAAAATGACAAAAGACTATCTTGTTAGGATCTTATAGAAAAATGGGTGTGCACCAAAACCTAAAAGAATGATTTCCACCAACGAGGTCCGGTAATTGAGTCTCAATCGTGAGCTGAATATGCAACCGGAGATCCGGGCTTACTGATCCGTGTGGCCCGCCCCGTGGCTACAGACGTCGGGGCACCACCGAGAAGCGACTAGCATCCAGGGAGAAACGTTGCTGCAGATTCTGTGGAATCCTGCCGGCTGACCCCCCACTGAGCCCCAGGCGGAGTTCGGGATCTCAGTCAGGGAAGGAAGCGCTACAGTTCTATCCCCCACAACGGAAACTCCACCAAGGAAACCAACGGCAACCATCTTGGAGAGCTGAAGTAACCACCGCCACTCTCCGACAGATTGCAACAATAAAACAGTTGTGTGTTTTCCGCTCATCTCCCATACAGTAGGATATTTGCATAAAATCTTTCCTAAGCTTTCCAGGGGAGGGATTATCAGAGAGAGCCTGAATAAAGATGGGGGGGAAACTAGAGGCACCTGACCTTCTACTCCCCCTCTCATCAGTGGTGAAAACAAAATCTGTCTAGCCAGCGATGGGGAAGGGGCAAACGGAAAAAAAAAAAAAAAAAACAATAGAGTGCTGGGGTTCCCAATAGACACAATCCACACCCAAGAAACGGCAGGCCAGAGTACAGTTTGAGCTGCCGAGGGCATTACTCAGGGGAAAACTGGTGTAGCAAGAGAAACCAGGACTAGCAGGAGAAACCAGGGGACTAGAGGCCAGGCCCGCGTGACTGGGCGCCTGGAGAACGCTCGCCCGCCGGCAAAAGCCGGCCCGCTGCAGGTGCAACTGGACGGCTGGAGACCGCCTGCCCACCAGCGACCAATCACCTGCCATATGCCTGCCCTAATGGGTGGCTAGAGATCGCACAACCGCCGATGACAGCCCACCCGCTGACTGCGTGACTGGACAGCTTGTGACCGCCTGCACACCCGCGACCAGGAGCTGAAAACAAACAGAGACAGTACAGTCCCACACCCCCATGCGAACATCCGGGCAAAGAGCCTGGGGCCCACCATAGCAGAGAGGTGACATCATTGGAGCTCGGCCGTCGGAATTCCTTCCCAGTGGAATCCACTTTAGCATGCACAGTCTACCAACACAAAGGAGCTACAATAGAGATATATAAAACCAAAACAAATATATAGAAGAGAGCAGAAACACAGCAATCAAACAGAGCTGGAAAGTAATGTGAACTTCATGAAAAAACAAGGGAAAAAGGTGTACAAATAATGCCGGACAACTTAATTCTACAGGAGGACCTAGAATCATCAGAAACAGGGATAGGGAAAAAACTCAATGCATCCCTAACTCAGATGGAAAGAAATATTAGAGAAGACATGAGGCAGCAAGTCCAAGCAATAAAAGAATATTTTGAAAATGAATTAAACAAACAAATTCAAATGGCAAAGAAGGAGCTTTACCAAAAGACAGAGTTCTTAAAAAAATCAAACAGTAATCCTAGGAATGCAGAAAAATATAAACCACATTAAAAACTCAAACGAGAATATTGTAAATAGACTAGATTAAGTAGAAGTCAGAAGATCAGATAATGAAGACAAAGTTTATCAACTTGAAAAGAATATAGTCAACACAGAAAAGATGCTTATATCCCATGAGCAATCTATTTAAGAGATATGGGATGTCATAAAAAAACAAATTTGAGAGTCATCAGGATAGAAGAAGGCATAGAGATTCAAACCAAAGGAATGGACAACATATTAAATGAAATAATTCTAGAAAACTTCCCAGAGATAAAAGATGGAATGGATTGCCAAATCCTTGAAGCCTACATGACCTCAAACATTCAAAACCATAATAGACCAACTCCAAGACATAGAATTATCAAGATAGCTAACATACAGAACAAGGAGAGAATATTAAAAGCTAAAAGAGAAATGAGGCAGATTACATTCTGGGGTAAACCAATTAGGTTAACGACTGAATTTTCATCACAAACATTGAAAGCGAGTAGATCCTGGAACAATGTATTTCAAACGCTGAAAAATAATGGATTCCAACCAAGAGTACTGTATCCATCAAAATTAAGTTTGGGATTTGACAATGAAATTAGTGTCTTTCACGATAAACAAAAGCTAAAAGAATTTGCAGAAAGAACACCAGCACTGCAAAGCATTTGAGCAAAATACTAGAAGAAGAGGAATTGATAAATAGTGCCCCAAACTAACAGCAGGAGGTATCTCAGTAAAGGGGGAGAAAAATAACCAAAAAGTAAAAACTAGCCAAACTAAAAATAAATAAATAAATAAACATGAATGAAAGTAAAAATCATATTTCAATTGTAACCTTAAATGTTAATGGCATAAACTCACCAATCAAGAGACATAGGTTAGTAACCTGAATCAAAAAAACAAATCCTACAGTCTGCTGCCTTCAGGAGACTCATATGATAGGTAAAGACATACACAGGCTGAAAGTAAAAGGTTGGGATAAATCATACCACTCACATGGCCCTCGGAAGCAAGCAGGAGTAGCCATACTCATATCAAATAAAATCAATTTCAAACCTACATTAATAAAAAGGGATAACGAAGGACACTATGTACTGTTAAAAGGAACCATCCACCAACAAGACATAACAATTATCAATTTGTATGCACCAAACAATTGAGCTGCAACGCTCATGAAACAAACTCTCCTCAAGTTCAAGAGTCAAATAGACTACAACACAATAACTACGGGTGACTTCAACACACTGATCTCGCCATTAGAAAGATCCTCTAGACAAAAACTGAATAAAGAAACTATGGAATTCAACAGCACAATAAATAACCTAGGCTTAACCAACATATATAGAATATATCAACCATCCTCAAGTGGATACACGTTCTTCTCAGCAACACAAGGATCCTACTCAAAGATAGTTCATATATTATGCCATAGGGCAACCCTTAGTAAATATAAAGGCTTGGAGATAATACCATGCACCATATCTGATCATATTGGAATGAAACTGGAAATAAATGATAAAAGAAGGAAGGAAAAATCCTACATCATATGGAAAAATGAACAATATTCTACTGAATGATCAATGGGTTACAGAAGACATAGAGGAGGATATAAAAAATTCTTATAGACAAATGACAATACAGACACAACATACTGGAATCTATGGGACACAATGAAAGCAGTTTTAAGAGGGAAATTCATTTCTTGGAGTTCTTTCCTCAAAAAAATAAAATAAAATAAAATAAATGAACTCACACTACACTTCAAAAACCTAGAAAAAGAAAAGAAAAACAACAGCAAATGTAGTAGAAGACAAGAAATAATTAAAATTAGAGCAGAAATCAACGAAATTGAAACAAAAAAAAACATTGAAAAAATTGATAAAACTAAAGGTTGGTTCTTTGAAAACATAAATAAGATCGACAGGCCCTTAGCCATGCTAACAAAGAGAAGAAGAATGAGAACTCAAATTACTAACATACGGCATGAAAAAGGCATTATCATAACAGACACTACAGAAATACAGAAGATAATTAGAAAGTATTTTGAAACCCTATATTCAAATGAAATAGAAGATAGTGAAGATATCAATAAATTTCTTAAGTCATACGATGTGCCAAGATTGAGTCAGGAAGACACACACAATTTAAACAGACCAATAAAAAAGGAAGAAATACAAGAAGCCATCAAAAGACTACGAACCAAAAAAAGCCCTGGAGCGGATGGGTATAGAGCGGAGCTCTACAAAACCTTAAAAGAAGAATTAATACCAATACTTTTCAAGCTATTTCAAGAAATAGAAAATGAAGGTGCTCTTTCAAATTCATTCTATGAGGCCAAAATCACCCTGATCCCGAAACCAGACAAAAACACTTCAAAGAAACAAAACTACAGACCAATATCTCTAATAAACTAGGATGCAAAAATTCTCAATAAAATCCTGGTGAATGTAATACAAAAGCATATCAAAAAATTGTGCACCATGATCAAGTAGGATTCATCCCAGGGATGCAAGGCTAGTTCAATATACGGAAATCCATAAATGCTATTCACCACATCAATAGACTTAAAGACAAGAACCATATGATCATCTTGATAGATGCAGAAAAAACATTCGACAAAGTTCAGCCTCCCTTCATGTTCAAAACACTAGAAAAACTAGGGATAACAGGAACTTACCTCAACATTGTAAAAGCTATATATGCTAAACCTCAGGCTAGCATCATCGTAAATGGAGAAAAACTGAAGGCATTCCCTCTAAAATCTGGAACAAGACAGGGATGCCCTCTATCACCACTTCTATTCGATTTAGTTCTTGAAATACTAGCCAGAGCAATTAGACAGACAAAAGAAATTAAAGACATGAAAATAGGAAAAGAAGAACTTAAATTATCGCTATTTTCAGATGACATGATAATATATTTAACAGACTCAAAAGGGTCTACAAACAACTGCTAGAGTTAATAAATGAATTCAGCAAAGTGGCAAGATATAAAGTCAACACGCATTAATCAAAGGCATTCCTGTATATCAGCAGAAAAACTTCTGAAATTGAAATGAGGAAAACCACTCCATTCACTATATCCACAAAGAATATAAGATACTTGGAAATCATCCTAACGAAAGAGGTGAAAGATTTATATAATGAAAACTACAGAACCCTAAAGAGAGAGATAGAAAAAGATCTTAGAAGATGGAAAAATGTACTTTGTTCATGGATAGGCAGAATTAACATCATCAAAATGTTGATATTACCCAAAGTTCTCTACAGGTTTAAATCGGTGCCAATAAAAATCCCAACGGCATTTATTGTAGAAATGATAAAGCAATCATGAAATTCATATGGAAAAACAAAAGACCCTGAATACCAAAAGCAATTCTAAGCAGGAAGTGTGAATCTGGAGGTATAGCGATACAAGAGTTCAAACTGTACTACAAAGCAATAGTAATAAAAACATCGTGGTACTGGTACCAAAACAGGCAGCTGGACCAATGGTATAGAATAGAGGACACAGAAACCAATCCACAAAATTACAACTTTCTTATATTTGATAAAGGGGCTAAAAACATGCAATGGAGGAAAGATAGCATCTTCAACAAATGGTGCTGGGAAAATTGGAAATCCATATGCAACAAAATGAAACTGAATCCCTTTCTCTCACCATGCAAAAAGTTAACTCAAAATGGATCCAGGAGCTAGATATCAAATCAGAGACACTGCGTCTAATAGAAGAAAAAGTTGGCTACGATCTACATACTGTGGGGTCGGGCTCCACATTCTTTAATAGGATGCCCATAGCCAAAGAGTTAATAACAAGAATAAACAAATGGGACTCACTTAAACTAATTTTTTTTTCTCAGCAAGAGAAACAATAAGAGAGGTAAATAGAGAGCCTACATCCTGGGAACAAATTTTTACCCCTCACACTTCAGATAGAGCCCTAATATCCAGAATATACAAAGAACTCAAAAAAATTAAACAATAAGATAACAAATAACCCAATCAACAAATGGGCCAAGGACCTGAACAGACACTTCACAGAGGAGGACATTCAATCAATGAACAAGTACATGAAAAAATGCTCACTATCTCTAGCAGTCAGAGAAATGCAAATCAAAACCACCCTATGATACCATCTCACTCCAGTAAGATCGGCAGCCATTATGAAGTCAAACAAAATAAGTGTTGGTGAGAATGTGGGGAAAAGGGTACACTTGTACACTGCTGGTGGGACTGCAAATTGGTGAGGCCAATTTGGAAAGTACTATGGTGATACCTTGGAAAGCTGGGAATGGATCCACCATTTGACCCAGCTATCACCAATCTCGAACTATTTCCTGAGGATCTTAAAAGAGCGTACTGTAGAGATACTGCCACATCAATGATCATAGCTGCACAATTCACAATAGCTAGACTGTGGAACCAACCTAGATGCCCTTCAATAAATGAATGGATAAAAAAATGTGGCTTTTATACAAAATGGAGTATTACTCTTCATTAAAAAATGACAAAATCATTGAATTTGCATGGAAATGGATGGCATTAGAGCAGATTATGCTAGGCGAAGCTAGCCAATCCTTAAAAAAACAAATGCCAAATGTCTTCTTTGATATTAAAAGAGCAACTAAGAACAGAACATCGAGGAAGAGCATGAGGTAAAGTTTATCATTAAACAAAGACGAGTTGGGGGAGAGAAAGGGAGAGAGAAGGGAAAGCATATGGAAATAGTAGGAGACCCTCAATGTTACACAAAATTACATATAAGAGGATTTGAGGGGAAATGGGGGGGAAACAATGGAGAGAATTGAACAACAGCAGATGAGGTAGAGAGGGAAGATGGGAGGGGAGGGGAGGGGGGATAGTGGGGGATAGGAAAGGTCGCAGAATACAACAGTCACTAATATGCTATTGTTCAAAAATGTGAATGTGTAACCAATGTGATTCTGAAATTCATATTTGTGGAAAAAATGGGAGTTCATAACCCATTTGAGTCAAATGTATCAAAGATGATATATCATGAGCTTTGTAATGTTTGGAACAACCAATAGAAATAAATAAATAAATAACGGTTTAAAATTGAGAGGGAAGAAATCAGCTAAAAATGGGTTGAGATGCATTCATTTTGCTAAGCAGAAACTTTGTTTCGTTTAGTTGTAACTATCACAAATTTATTTTACCAGGAAATTGGCTTTTGAAAATGCACATAAATTGAGATTAAAGGATAATTCACCTACCTTCATGAAAAATTCATAGCATTTTCTATATTTTTCATATTTCATTTTTTTTCGTGAATATTTTGTCATGGACCAGGTCTAGTCTTAGGCTATTCTTCCAGAATACTACCTCATCTGACAAATTCGTACAATGTGTTGGATTGTTGTTTTCACCTTTTATTTAATAGTTTCTAGTTGATAATGTGTATTTTCTTTATCTTTATTTGCACATATATACCCAACAATATCTTTGCATTTTATGTTTTACTGGGGAAGAGACTCATCAAAAGCTCTTTGTTATATGTATCAACAATCAGACATTTAGAGCACACAATTATTCTTAATTTTGCATGAAAATATCTTTGTACTATTTTCTTATACAGATTTAGAATTATTAATAATGTCCCTACTGTAATAAGTAATTATTTACAAGAAGAATTAAACAATTGACTTTATATCAATTATGAATATGAAAAGTACTAAAATAAGCATTTGGCAATTAATACACAATTGATAGAAATTGAAATCACAAGAAAGCCTTTAAAATGTCAGTGCATATGGTCCTTAAATAATAGGTTATTCAAAAAACTTTTTCTAATTCATAAGATTTAATATGCCGTATTATAGCTTAATGTGATATAAAACCTTAAATTATCAGTATTGATAAAAAGAATGATACCTGTTTATTTAAATATGTTTATTTGATTTTCACTGTAAGATGTTAATTCTGGAAGGCTTGAGAATTAAGAAAGTTTTGGTCTATATTATTTTTAACAGGCTAATCAAAGTACTTTTAAATGTATATGTATGTATATATATATATAATATGTAATGCATATGCATGAATATAGATACATATGTATAAAAATTTATTTTAATATATCTATCAGGTGATTATAATTATTAAATTTTCTCAAGAAAAGAACAATGACTATAAAAAACAGTCTTAAATTTAAATTTTATAGCATACTACTGTTTGTAATGACATGAGAGAAAAACAGATATGAAAGGAAAACGAAAAAGCAAGAGAGAGAAGGGGGAAAATGAGGAAGAAAGTGAGTAAAGATGAGGGAGAGGCATGTTCGATGTAAAGATAAAAGTGGAGGGGCTGGGTTTGTGGTTCAGTGGTAACATGCTTTTCTAGCATGTGTGGGACACTGGGTTCTATTCTAAGCACCACATACAAATAAACAAAATGAAGGTCAATCACAACTGAAAAAATTAAAAATAAAAAAGTAGAAATATTACCAAAACTCCAAGCTTTTATGGATGTTAAATTAAAAAAATTATGTTACATAGCCTTATGTAATTTCTAGACTATCCAAAAGAGTCATTAAATGTTAGATTATTAGTGCGATAACTAAAAATCCATTGCTCTTTCCTCAACATTCTGTGGCATGCTAGTGGTAAAATAAATTCTATTATAACACCAAAAAAAAAAAAAATCTAATATTTCTATAGTAACTGACCCAGTTTAATATCAAGGCTAGTAGATTCCTATGGGACATGATGTGTATTTTGACATTCATTTTTATTCAACACTGGAACATTACTATTTCTTCAGTTTATGCACATCATAGGATATATATTTCATCCACAAGTTCGCTAATTTATACGCATTTGTTTCACTTTCAGTCACTTCCTGCTTCAGAACACATGTATTTCTCTATGTTTCTTGACTGCTCTTTTCATGAGACTTCTTTCCAAACTCATTATTTTCGATTTCCATTATCACATTTGAAGCAAAACTCATACACCCGTCATGATAAGCCAAACCCTAGTATTACCATTAGATGTACAACTAGCTGGAATGAATGATTGTATATCAATATAAGATTTCTTACTTAGTTTCAGATATCAATTAAATCCATTATTTAAAGTGGAACCAGTTATATTATTTATTCACAGTATGGTCTTTTCATGCATTATCTCTATATTCATAGACACAGGATACACCTCTTTGTACCCCCAATACTAATTTATACGTCTTCAAAATATTGCTCCCAGAAATGGTGGAAGAAATGCACATGTCACCTGATTTACATATACATTTTATCACAGTAATATTCTGGACACAAAACGCAAAGGTGACACTTATGATTTTACCAAACCTAAATGGAAAGTGAACATGGATTACTAAAAACTTCCATGTCCAGTTTGCCTAATGCTCTCAAATGTGAATCCTATTCTTGACTACATATTTGTTTCTTCCTAAGATTATATATTCAACCTCAAGCCCGTTGAAAATGTCTAATCTTATCACTCACTTTTTCATTTGCCTGATTTCCTAATGTCTCTATTGATATCTGCTTTCCTACATATTTTCCCCAGCTTATCATTGTGACTGACTCTTCACATGTGCTCACATTTACATTCAATCTCTACCAGAAACCCTATTGCAAAATAACTTTTGGTCCAAATCCTATACTCACTCTTAGTTCTAAACCTACAGACTATCTTTCTAATAATACCGACTATCCCTTCTTGACTAGAAGTTCTCTTTGACATTCCATCATTCAAGGTACAAAGTCCTATGCCATTGAACATTGATTTATCTGAGACATTTCTGCAGAACATAATTCAAAGCTAAGTATCCCAATCAAGGGCCCAATGCCCTTCTGGGCTTCAAATCTTACCTAGATTTCTGTTTTCATTCTTATATTTCAATTTTACATTCTTGTAAATATTACAGGTTCCCAATACCATTATTCATGCCGTGGAATGTTTCTTAACCCAAATTGAACTTTTATTAACCGTAACCATACACTCTTCCCTGAATCAAACTTTACAGAAGAGCAGGGACAGAGTTGCTTTTACAATACAGGAATGTAGGGGTTCTTAAACCTGCTGAGATCCTCAAAGGTCCATGCAGAAATGATCCCTGGAGAAGACGTAGGCAGCTATGAAGGAGTTGAGAGAGCAAAAGTCATCTTGCATGGCAAACCCCCTTGTCAGGATGAAGGGATGTGTCTGAATCAGTCTCTCTATCTAAATGTAGAGAAGATGGACTAAACCAGTCCTGTGTGGGGAGATGTTCCCAGGCGCCTATGTTTGTTATACCATTCTATCTTGTGAACTTGTCACCGAAAGTAGGGGCAGCCTCTATCTCATGGGACCCTTGGAAGCAAATGTTAAAACAAAGTGATTGCCAAGGTAGTGACCTCATACATTTCCTGAAGAAAGTGACCTACCTCACTTCCTTGGTGATGTAACTCTCTGAACTTGGGATCCAAGATGCCAGGCTGCCAGAGCCAGTCCCAGTCCCAATCCCAGTGGGCTCACTTGTTTGGATGTACCAAGGACAGAGTCAGTATTTCTTGGTATCTACTAATGTGAGGATTGCCAAATGCCAGGACAGATCTGAAGAGGGGCCTTTCCTGAGAAAGCAGGTAGTAGCTCACCGCTGGCTCCTGAGAACTTCACAGAGTTTGCAAAGGAGACAGATCTGAGACAGGACAGGACATTTCATTGGAACATTATACGGCCCAACAGACAGAGGACACTCCAGATAGTCAGAGACCTACTTGCAGGAAGGAGATGCCTTTGTGAGTGTGAGTGTCAGTTTGTGGTTTTGTCTCATGTTCTGAGAATAGGTAGGAAAGACAGTTTGTTTGGTTTGGAATGGACTGTTTCTAGTAAGTCTTTTGACAAGGTGAGTGATTCTATGCCTGTGTATCCCACTGTGTCCGTGGTTGTAGACATTAGAAAAGAGAATGCATCAATGGATATGTCTTGTCTTGTAGAAAGCTTCCCAGCATTCATCCTGCCCAATTTATGAATGAACTGCAGCTTGCCTTATGGAGGGACAACACCTACTATCTTCCTAAGTTCCTGTTTTCTTCCTGAATTCTGGCAACTCTGCAGAATAGGCTCATGGTTTTGTGTCCAAGATATGTACCACCTCCAAGCTCTGTTACATGGCCATGTACTGGATAGCGGTAAGGAATGGCGAGCATCTCAGAAAACTCAGATATCAGTGTGACCAGGAAATTCTCAGTGGAGAAACCCTGCTTTGGGCCATTCTCTTACCTATGTTTCTGTTGCCCTGAATGTCAGGAAGGTCTTTGCCTCAGGCCACCCCTTTGTGAAGCCTGAAGAAAACAGTTTTCAAATGGAAATGAATGGTCATCACCTGTGGCTCTTTGCTTAGTTTCTTTGGAAATGGATGTGTCTTAATCAGCCTCTTGGACCTGTGTGAGGTTGTGGCTTAGATTCTCAGCACCTGATGGATCTAAAGAAAGATCCCATGTGTGCATCCAAACCAAAATGGCAAAAAGATCAGTTATGGTGGATGAAGTGTCTTGCCTTCCTTTGTTATGTTCCTGACCTACATCAAGTGAGAATAGGGATCATTTGGTTCAAATGAAATCTTCAAAGCCCTAAAGAAGTGCTTGGGTTTTCTCATTATTCCAAATCACATAAAGAATCTATACCTGACAGGCAGTAGGCTTCAAAATGGAGAAGCAGAGCAGTATTAACTGCAGTCCTATTTTATCACTCCTGGTTCAAATGCAGGGTGTCCAGGCCCCCATGACTTTAGGCAAATGAGGGGTAAGAGAGCTTATTTTGGACACTAACACATACCCCACTAGACTCTGACTACTAATCCTAACATGATGGAGAATAATAACCAAAACAGAATAGAAATACAAGCAGTTCAGAGGAGTCATGTTGTATAATTGGACTTGCCTTTTGCATTATATAGGCTAGGAATTATAAATCTAATCAATTTTTAATTAAAACAGTTCTCCATGTGTTTTTAAAGTTAACAAATATGTGAATTCCTCTCTCCCTTTCTCTGTGGCCTATTCAGCACATGTGTTTTTATATGCACATATAGAATTTTACCTGGTATCACATGTATATACTTGAGAGGTTGCTGACTTGGCAGATGCAAATTGTGAGAAGAGATCACTCCTATTAATGCTGTTGGAACTGAAAATTCAAACTATTGGTGACCTTTCTAGCTGAACAAAATTATATATAAATCCATGTTCAGTAAAAAGTATATTTTGGGATGTGTGGATTATATATATTTCGTAATAAATTTCGATTGGCATATATATTGCTACTTTTTAATGTCTGTGTGAGTGTGTGTGTGTGTATATATATATATAGGCATATGTATATATATGTATCTATATATATATATATATATATATATATATCTATATCTATATCTATATCTATATCTATATATATATATATATATATATATATATATATATATATATAAACACTCTCCAGATTTTTGAAAATATGAAATATATGTGTCTTATTATACACTCCCAAAATTTATTCATGTTCATGTATGTGGATTTATTATCAACTTTTCACAAGATTATTCTCAGAAATATTCATCCACCTGAAATACATATTTGTTTCCTAGTACTGAAAACTAACTTCAGTGAATGATGCATACAAATCCTAATATTTCTACAGTTACTGACCAAGTTTAACATCAATGCAAGTAGATTCCTATGGGACATGATATGTATTTTGACGTTCATTTGTATTCAACACTGGTACATTACTATTTCTTCAGTTTATGCACATCATGGGATATATATTTCATCCACAAGTTCGCTAATTTATATCAATTTGTTTCACTTTCAATTACTTCCTGCTTCAGAACACACGTATTCCTCCATGTTTCTTGACTAGTCTCTTCATGAGACTTCTTTACAAACACATTATTTTCGATTTCCATAATTACTTTTGAAGCAAAACTCACACACCCTTAATGACAAACCATAACCCTCATATTACCATTAGATGTATAACTGATAGGAATGAATGACTGTGTATCAATATAAGATTTCTTGTAAATTTTAAGATATCAATTTAATCCATTATTTAAAGTGGAATCAGTTATATTATTTATTCACAGTATCATCTATTCATGCATTATCTCTATATTCATACACACAGGGTACACCTCTTTGTACCTGCAATACTAATTTATACATCTTCAAAATATTGCTCCCTGAAATGGTGGAAAAAATACTTATGTCACCTGATCTACCTATACATTTTATCACAGTACTATTTTGGATACAAAATGCAAAGATCACACATATGTTTGTACAAAAGCCTAAATTGAATGGGAGCATGGATTACTAAAAACATTGATGTCTAGGTTGCCTAATTCTCTCAAATGTCCATCCTATTGGTGACTACATATTTGTTTCTTCGAAGATTATATAGTCAACATCAACCCTGTTAAAATGTCTAATCCTATCACTCACTTTATACTTTGCCTGATTTCCTACTGTCTCTATTGATGTTTCCTTTCCTACATATTTTCCCCAGTTTACCTATGTGACTGACTCTTCACATGTGCTGACATTGACCTTCATTCTATTACCGAAACCCTATTGATAAAGAACTTTTGGTCCATATCCTGTACTCACACTTCTTGCAAAACCTACCGACTATCTTCCTAATCCTATGGACTATCCCTGTTTGAGTGGATGTTCTTTTCTACAATCTATCATCCAAGGTACAAGGTCCTATGTCATTGATAATCAATTTATCTGAGACATCACTGCAGAACGTAATTCAAAGCTAAGTATCCAAATCAAAGGCCCAATGCCAATATGGACTTTAAATCTTACTACATTTCTGTTTTCATACATATTTTTCAACTCTATGTTCTTATATATATCACAGATTCCCAATACCATTATTCATCCACCAAAATGATTCCTAACCCAAAACAAACATGTAATTAACCCTAACCATAAACTGTTCCCTCAATCTACATTTACAAAAGAGCAGGGACAGAGTTGGTCTTACAATACAGAAAAGTAGGGGATTGTCCACCTGCTGAGAACCTCAAAGGTCCATGCAGAATTGATCCCTGGAGAAGATGTAGGCAGGTATGAAGGTCCTGAGAGATCAAAAGTCATCTTCCATGCCAAACAACCTGGTCAGGATGAAGGCTTTTGTCTGAATCAGCCTCTCTCTTCTTAATCTAGAGAAGATGGACCAAATGAGGCCTGTGTGGAGAGCTGTTCCCAGGTGCCTATGGTTGATATACCATTCTAACTTGTGAAAGTGTCACAGAAATACGGTCAGCCTACATGTCATGGGACACTTGGATGCATGTGTTAGGACAAACTGGTTGCCAAGGCAGTAACCTCATTCAGTTCCTGAAAGAAGTTACCTCACCTCACTTTTTTGTTCATGGCACTTTCTGAACTTGGGATCCAGGAAGCCAGGCACCTAGAGCCTGTCTCAGTCCCAGACCCAGTGGTCTCACTTGTTTGATATAACAAGGACAGAGTCAGTCTTTCTTGGTATCTACTGATGTGAGAATGGACAAATGACAGGAAAGCTCTTAAGAGGGGCCTTTCCTGAGAAAGAAGGCAGTGGCTAACTGCTGGCTCCTGACAACTTCACAGAATTGGCCATGGACACCAGATGTGAGATAGGTGAGGCCATTTCAGGGGAACATAGTATGGCCTATCAGTCAGAGGACACTCCGGATAGTTACAAACCTACTTGGAGGAAGGAGGTGCTTATCTGGCTGGGGGTGTGGGTTTGTGGTTTTTTTCTCATGCTCTGAGAATATGTCTGAAAGGCGGTTTGTTTGGTTTGGAGTAAAGTGTTTCCAGAAAGTCGTACGAAAAGGCGAGTGTTTCTATGTCTGTGTATCTCACTGTGTCAGTGGGTGTAGACATTAGCAAAGAGAATGCATCAATGGATGAGTCTTGTCTAGTAGAAAGCTTCCCAGCATTCATCCTTCCCAATTTATGAATGGACTGCGGCTTGCCTTATGGACCGGCAACACCTGCTATCTTCCTAAGTTACTGTTTGCTTCCTGAATTCTGGCCACTCTCCAGAATAGGCTCATGGTTTTGTGTCCAAGATATGTACCACCTCCAAGCTCTGTGACACGGCCATGTGTTGGTTAAATGAAGGGCATGGCGAGCATCTCAGAAAACTCAGATATCAGTGTGACCAGTAAAGACTCAGTGGAGAAACCATGCTTTGGGCCTTTTCCTTACCTAATGTTCTGTTGCCCTGAATGTCAGGAAAGTCTTTGCCTCAGGCCACCCTTTTTGAAGCCTGAAGAAAAGTTTTCAACTGCAAATGAAGGGGCATCAACTGTGGCTCTTTGCTTAATTGCTTTGGAAAGGGATATGTCTTAATCAGCCTCTTGGCCTTGTGTAATTCTGTGGCTTAGATTCTCTGCACCTGATGGATCTAAAGAGAGATCCCATGTATGCATCCAAAAGCAAAATGTCCAAAAGAGCAATCATTGTGGATGAAGTCTCTCTCCTTCCGTGGTAAGGTTCCTGACCTCCATTAAGTGAGAATAGGCCTCCTTTGGGTCAAATAAGTTCTTCAAAGCCCTGCAGATTCTAGCCCATAGGTGATTGGGTTTTCTCATGACTCCAATTCACATGAGGAATCTAAATCCCACCATCAGTAGGTCTCAAATTTAAGAAGCAGAGCAAAATAAACGGCAGGCCTATTTGATGACTCTTAGTTCACAGGAAGGGTGTCCAGGCCACCCTGACTTTAGGCAAATGAGGGGCAAGGAAGCTTATTTTGGACACTGTCTTGGGCTGCACCCCTCACGGAAACCTCCAGCCAGAGGTTTTGATGAGTGTCTGTATGGAAGAAAATGAGGGCCATGTGGGAGTGTTTTGGTTTTAATTGTAGTCATTTTTGTGGCGGTTAGTAGAGATTACATGGTCCACCTTGGCTTGAACTTTGGTGGGATTCTCCATAAAGACTGAGTTCTCGTACTGAACTCAGAGAAGTATTGCCATGAATAGTGTTGGAATTTTAGGAGGCCACGCATGAGAGTCGCCCTTGGAAACTGAGATCTAGGCCCAGGGTAATTATTCACAGAACACTGGAAATCTCAGCCAGGATATCACATGATTTTGTTTGAAAAACTTGGCAACCATTGTTGAGAGTCAAAACACACATGGACCTCACATTGTAGACCTCAATGTTCCTGGATTCATGTGACCTTTTGGCCACTCTTTGGGAAGTCTTTCCTGTGAGAGATCTCCAGATATTTCATTGAAATGAGCTTCCTCACCATTTAATAGTTCCAGAATGCCTCCAACTTCATCCTTGAAAAATGGCTAGGTCAATGTATCATGAAATTTTTAAAATTCCCATGACAAGTTGGCACTGGAGATTCTTTGGATATCCTGTGGCCGATCATAAGAATAACAGTCAGTGCCTTGATTGACTGGTTTTCATAAAAATTGTGCAGAACAGTGATGCCAGGAAGCTGGAGCCTGCTGAGGAGTGGGCCTAGAGCATTGGTGGGCAGGTGTGTGATAAAACATCTGCGGTGTGTTCATGTGGATCTGCCTTTGGCTTCCAAATGGCTTGTGACTGATGTGGTGCAGCCAGCAGTCCCTTCAATGTAAAGGCATCTTGTTATATGCAGAGGTTTTAGGGAAATATTTAGAATCAGGTTGCTATGGTCAAGGGGGCAACTATGTGGGATATAAGCCTGTTAGGTGCATTCTCCTGCAGACCCTGACCCACCACACGTGATAGAACCCCCTCACGCACAGAGTAACAGTTGAATTCTTTGTATTTCTTGAAGCAAATACCAAAATCCCAGTGCAGCAGCAAGAAACACCACGAAAAGTGGAGAATGACCAAATAGCTTCACAGGCCCATGTGGATACACTTAGCCCCTCGTGTCCACAGTTTACCTACAAAGAGAGTATTCAGCACTGCTGACTCATGTTCAGGGAAAATAAGAAACCATGTCCTCCAGGTCACATAGATGAAGACGCTGATTTGATGGTCTCACTACAAACGAAGCTGAAGCTCCCGACAACAACATATATTTCAAGTGCCCACCCTCAGAGGCAGTTTCTCAAGAAGTCTTTACGCCAGCAGAGCTCCATGTTTTTGGAATGATTACACTGTCCCTTACTTTTGGAATCTCCTCTACCTCCTCCAAGGTTGTGAACTCCTGAGCATATTCCATTCCAGATATTTATTCACAGATTTTCTAACTCTTCTCTTCTAATTGTGTCTTACTCTGCGCGATTGTAATGTCAAGGCATTGTTCTGGATGAGAGTGGGAAGATTTTTGTGTACCACATATTTACATACACTTTGGATTCATTTTCCAATTTTCCTTTCAAAATACTGAATACCTCACACTAACACTTACCCTACTAGACTCTGACAACTAATCCTAATAAGATGGAGAAAAATAAACCAAAAAAAATAGAAATACAAGCAGTTCAGAGAAGGCATGGTGTATAGTGGAATTGCCTTTTGCATTATTTAGGGTAGGAGTTATAAATCTAGTCAATTATTTGTTAAAATATTTCTCCATGTGTTTTAAAGTTAACAAATATGTGAATTCCTGTTTCCCTGTCTCTGTAGTCTATTCAGCACATGTATTTTTACATGCAATTATAGAATCTTACCTGATACCACACGTACATTTTTGTGAAGTGGCTGACTTGGCAGATACAAATTTTAAGAGATCACTCCTCCTAAACGCTTTAGAACTGAAAATTCAACCTATGCGTGAGCTTCCTAGTTGAACAACATTATACATAAATCCATGTTAAATAAAATAAATATTTTTGGATCTCTGGATGATATAAATTTCATGGTGAATTTCATATAGCATATATTATGCTATTTTTAATGTCTGTGTGTGTTTGTGTGTGTGTATATATATATATATATATATATATATATATATATATATATTCTCCAGATTTTTCAAAATATGAAATATGTGTCTTATTATACACTCCCTTAACTCATTCATATTCAAGTATGTGGATTTATAATCAAATTTTCTCAAGAGTTTTCTCAAAATATTCATTCTCCTGATATACATATTTGTTTCTTAGTACTGAAAACTAACTTTAGTGAATGGTGCATACAAATCCTAATATTTCTACAGTAACTGACCTAGTTTAACATCAACGCAAGTAGATTCCTATGGGACATGATGTGTATTTGGATGTTCATTTTATTCAACACTGGTACATTACTATTTCTTCAATTTATTCACATCATGGGATATATATTTCATCCACAAGTTCGCAAGTTTATAGGCATTTGTTTCACTTTCAATCATTTTCTTCTTCAGATCACATGTATTCCTCCATGTTTCTTGACTGGTCTTTTTATGAGACTTCTTTCCAAACACATTAATTTAGATTTCTATGATCACTTTTGAAGCAATACTCACACACCTTTCATGATAATCATAACCCTAATATTACATATAGATGTATTACTGGTTGGAATGAATGATATTATATCAATACAAGATTTCTTATAATATTTCATATATTAATTCAATCCATTATTTAAAGTGGGAACAGTTAAATTATTTATTCAAAATGTGGTCTATTCATGCATTATGTCTATATTCATGGACACAGGGTACACCTCTTTTACCCCCAATAGTAATTTATAGGTCTTGAAAACATTACTTCCAGAAATGCTTGAAGAAATGCTCATGTCATCTGATCCACATATACATTCTATGACAGTAATATTCTGGACAAAAAATGCAAAGGTCACACTTATAATTGTACCAAAGCCTAAAATGAAAGTGAACATGGATTACTAAAAGCATCCATGTCCAGGTTTCCTAATGCTCTCAAATGTCAATCCTAATGGTCACTGCATATTTGTTTCTTCTTAAGATTATATATTCAAACTCAACAGTGTACAAAATGTCTAATCCTATCACTCACTTTATACTTTGCCTGATTTTGTAAAGTCTCTATTATTATCTGCTTTTCTACATATTTTTCAAAGTTCACCATTGTGACTGAATTTTCATATGTGCTGACATTTACATTCACTCTCTAACTGAAAGCCTATTGCTAAAGAAATTCCCGTCCAAATCCTGTACTCACTCTTCTTCCTAAACCTACCGACTATCTACCTAATCGTACCGACTATCCCTTTTTGACTGAATGTTCTCTTCCTCATTCAATCATCCAATGTACAAGGTCCTATGCCATTGTAAATGGATTTATCTGAGACATCTGTGCAGAACCTAATTCAACACTACGTATCCCAATCAAGGGCCTAATGCCCTTCTGGGCTTCAAATCCTAGATTTCTGTTTTCATACATATATTTTACCAATATAATTTAATAAATATCGCATGTTCCCAATACCATTATTCATCGCGCAGAATGATTCCTAAGCGAAATCGAACCTGTTATTACCCTAACCATCATCGCCTGGAGGTCATTCCTCAAAAAAAGGAAAAACCAACAAATAAATGAGCTCACACTTCATCTCAAAGCCCTAGAAAAGGATGAACAAAACAACAGCAAATGCAGCAGAAGGCAAGAAATAATTAAAATCAGAGCGGAAATCAACAAAATTGAAACAAAAGAAACTATTGAAAAAATCAACAAAACTAAAAGTTGGTTCTTCGAAAAAATAAACAAGATTGACAGACCCTTAGCCATGCTAACGAAGAGGAGAGAGAACTCAAATTACTAACATACAGGATGAAAAAGGCAATATCACAACAGATGCTACAGAAATTCAGAAGACAATTAGAAATTATTTTGAAAACCTATATTCCAATAAAATAGAAGATAGTGAAGACATCGATAAATTTCTTAAGAAATATGATTTGCCCAGACTGAGTCAGGAGGATACACACAATTTGAACAGACCAATACCAATGGATGAAATTGAAGAAGCAATCAAGAGACTACCCACCAAGAAAAGCCCAGGACCGGATGGGTATACAGCGGAGTTTTACAAAACTTTTAAAGAAGAATTAATACCAATACTTTTCAAGTTATTTCAGAAAATAGAAAAAGAGGGAGCTCTTCCAAATTCATTCTATGAGGCCAACATCACGTTGATTCCGAAACCAGACAAAGACACATCAAAGAAAGAAAACTTCAGAACAATAACCCTGATGAACCTAGATGCAAAAATCCTCAATAAAATTCTGGCGAATCGGATACAAAGGCACATCAAAAAAATTGTGCTCCATGATCAAGTAGGATTCATCCCTGGGATGCAAGGATGGTTCAATATACGGAAATCAATAAATGTTATTCACCACATCAATAGACTTAAAGATAAGAACCATATGATCATCTCGATAGATGCAGAAAAAGCATTTGACAAGTACAGCATCCCTTGATGTTCGAAACATTAGAAAAACTAGGGATAACAGGAAATTACCTTGACATTGTAAAAGCTATCTATGCTAAGCCTCAGGCTAGCATCATTCTGAATGGTGAAAAATTGAAGGCATTCCCTCTAAAATCTGGAACAAGACAGGGATGCCCTCTATCACCACTTCTATTCAATATAGTTCTCGAAACACTGGCCAGAGCAATTAGACAGACGAAAGAAATTAAAGGCATAAAAATTGGAAAAGAAGAACTTAAATTATCATTATTTGCGGATGACATGATTTTATACATAGAAGACCTAAAAGGGTCTACAAAAAAACTACTAGAACTAATAAATGAATTCAGCAAAGTAGCAGGATATAAAATCAACACGCATAAATCAAAGGCATTCTTGTATATCAGCAACAAAACTTCTGAAATGGAAATGAGGAAAACCACTCCATTCACAATATCCTCAAAAAAAATAAAATACTTGGGAATCAACCTAACAAAAGAAGTGAAAGATTTACACAATGAAAACTACAGAACCCTAAAGAGAGAAGTAGAAGAAGATCTTAGAAGATGGAAAAATATACCCTGTTCATGGATAGGCAGAACTAACATCATCAAAATGGCGATATTACCAAAAGTTCTATATAGGTTTAATGCAATGCCAATCAAAATCCCAAAGGCATTGCTTGTAGAAATAGATAAAGCAATCATGGAATTCATATGGAAAAATAAAGGACCCAGAATAGCAAAAGCAATTCTAAGCAGAAAGTGCGAATCAGGCGGTATAGCGATACCGGATTTCAAACTATATTACAGAGCAATAGTAACAAAGACAGCATGGTACTGGTACCAAAACAGTCGGGTGGACCAATGGTACAGAATAGAGGACACAGAGAACAATCCACAAAGTTACAACTATCTTATATTTGATAAAGGGTCTAAAAGCATGCAATGGAGGAAGGATAGAATCTTCAACAAATGGTGTTGGGAAAACTGGAAATCCATATGCAACAAAATGAAACTGAACCCCCTCCTCTCACCATGCACAAAAGTTAACTCAAAATGGATCAAAGACCTTGATATCAAATCAGAGACTCTGCGTCTGATAGAAGAAAAAGTTGGCTACGATCTACATATAGTGGGGTCGGGCTCCAAATTCCTTAATAGGACACCCATAGCACAGGAGTTGATAGCAAGAATCAACAAATGGGACTTACTTAAACTAAAAAGTTTTTTCACAGCAAAAGAAACAATAAGAGAAGTAAATAGGGAGCCTACATCATGGGAACAAATATTTACTCCTCACACGTCAGATAGAGCCCTAATATCCAGAATATACAAAGAACTTAAAAAATTAGACAATAAGATAACAAATAACCCAATCAACAAATGGGACAAGGACCTGAACAGAAACTTCTCCGAGGAGGACATACAATCAATCAACAAGTACATGAAAAAATGCTCATCATCTCTAGCAGTCAGAGAAATGCAAATCAAAACCACCCTAAGATACCATCTCACTCCAGTAAGATTGGCAGCCATTATGAAGTCAAACAACAACAAGTGCTGGCGAGGATGTGGGGAAAAGGGTTCTCTTGTACATTGCTGGTGGGGCTGCAAATTGGTGCGGCCAATTTGGAAAGCAGTATGGAGATTCCTGGGAAAGCTGGGAATGGAACCACCATTTGACCCAGCTATTGCCCTTCTCGGACTATTCCCTGAAGACCTTAAAAGAGCGTATTACAGGGATACTGCCACATCGATGTTCATAGCAGCACAATTGACAATAGCTAGATTGTGGAACCAACCCAGATGCCCTTCAATGGATGAATGGATTAAAAAAATGTGGCATCTATACACCATGGAGTATTACGCAGCACTAAAAAATGACAAAATCTTGGAATTTGCAGGGAAATGGATGGCACTAGAGCAGATTATGCTTAGTGAAGGTAGCCAATCCCTAAAAATCAAATACCAAATGTCTTCTTTGATATAATGAGAGCAACTAAGAATAAAGCAGGGAGGAAGAGCAGGAAGAAATGATTAACATTAAACAGAGACATGAGGTGGGAGGGAAAGGGAGAGAAAAGGGGAATTCCATGGAAACGGAGGGAGATCCTCATTGTTATACTAAATTACATATAAGAGGTTGTAAGTGGAATGGGAAAACAAACAAGGTGAGAAATGAATTACAGTAGAAGGGGTAGAGAGAGAAGATGGGAGGGGAGGGGAGGGGGGATAGTAGAGGATAGAAAAGGTAGCAGAATACAACAGTTACTAGTATGGTATGATGTAAAAATTTGGATGTGTAACCCATGTGATTCTGCAATCTGTACTTGGATAAAAAAGGGAGTTGAAAACTCACTTGAAGCTAATGTATGCTAATGTATGAAATATGATATGTCAAGAGCTTTGTAGGGTTTTGAACAACCAATAAAAAAAAAAGAAATTTCCGTCCAAATCCTGTACTCACTCTTCTTCCTAATCCTACCGACTATCTACCTAATCGTACTGACTATCCCTTTTTGACTGGATGTTCTCTTCCTCATTCAATCATCCAATGTACAAGGTCCTATGCCATTGTAAATGGATTTATCTGAGACAACTGTGCAGAACCTAATTCAACACTACGTATCCCAATCAAGGGCCCAATGCCCTTCTGGGCTTCAAATCCTAGATTTCTGTTTTCATACATATATTTTACCAATATAATTTAATAAATATCGCAGGTTCCCAATAGCATTATTCATCGCGCAGAATGATTCCTAACCCAAATCGAACCTGTTATTACACTAACCATACACTGTTCCCTCAATCTAACTTTACAGAAGAGCAGGGACAGAGTTGGTCTTACAATACAGGAGTGTAGGGAAACTTCCACCTGCTGAGAACCTCGAAGGTCCATGCAGAAATGATCCATGGAGAAGATGTAGGCAGCTATGAAGGACCTGAGGGAGGAAAAGTCAACTTCCATGGTAAACAACCTGGTCAGGATGAAGGGATGTGTCTGAATCAGCCTCTTTCATCTTAATGTAGAGAAGATGGACCAAACCAGGCCTGTGTGGAGAGCTGTTCCCGGTTGCCTATGGTTGATATACCATTCTAACTTGTGAAAATGTCAGAGCGAGTAGGTGCATCCTCCATATCATGGGACCCTTAGAAGCAACTTTTAGGAAAAAGTTGTTGCCAAGGCAGTGACCTCATTTAGTTCCTGAAGGAAGTGACCTCACCTCACTTCCTTGGTGATGGAACTCTCTGAACTTGGGATACAGGAAGTCAGGCACCCAGAGCCAGTCCCAGTTCATGTCCCAGTGGTCAAACTTGTTTGGATTTTCCAAGGACAGAGACAGTCTTTCTTGGTACCTACTGATGTGAGGATGGCCTAATGCCAGGAAGGTCTGAGGAGGGGCCTTTCCTGAGAAAGAAGGTAGTGGCTCACCGCTGGCTCCTAACAGCTTCACAGAGTTGGACACGGAGACCAGATCTGAGAGAGAACAGCCCATTATGGGGTAATATATTATGGCCCACCAGTCAAAGGACACTCCATATTTTCACAGACCTACTTGGGGGTCTGTGTGGGTGTGGGTGTGGGTGTGGGTTTGTGGTTTTGTCTCATGTTCTGAGAATAGGTAGGAAAGTCATTTTGTTTGGTTTGGTGTGAATTGTTTCTAGTAAGTCTTTTGACAAGGCGAGTGTTTCTATGTCTGTGTATCCCACTGTGTCCGTGGTTGTAGACATTAGAAAAGAGAGCGCATCAATACATATGTCCTATCTAGTAGAAATCTTACCAGCGTTCATCCTGTCCTATTTATGAATGGTCTACGGCTTGCCATATGGATCGGCCACTCCTAATATCTTCCTAAGATCCTATTTTCTTTCTGAATTTTGGCCAAACTCCAGAATAGGCTCATGGTTTTGTGTCCAAGATATGTACCACCTTTAAGCTCTGTGACATGGCCATGTACTGGATAGCTGAAGGCAATGGTGAGCATCTCAGAAAACTCAGATATCAGTGTGATCAGGAAAGTCTCAGTGGAGAAACCCTGCTTTGGGCCTTTTGCTTACCTATTGTTCTATTGCCCTTAATGTCAGGAAAGTCTTTGCCTCAGGCCACCCCTTTGTGAAGACTGAAGAGTTTTCAAATGGAAATGAATGGGCATCACCTTTGGCTCTTTGCTTAATTGCTTTGGAAAGGGATGTGTCTGAATCAGCTTCTTGGCCCTGTGTGAGGTTGTGGCTTAGATTCTCAGCACCTAATGGATCTAAAAAAATCCCATGTGTGCATCCAAAACCAAAATACCCATAAGAGCAGTCATTGTGGATGAAGTCTCTTACCTTCCTCTGTAAAGTTCCTGACCTCCATCTTTGAGAATAGGGATCCTTTGGGTCAAATGAGTTCTTCAAATCACTACAGAGGCTAGGCCATAGGTGCTTGGGTTTTCTCATGACCCCAATTAACATAAGGAATCTAAACCCCACAGTAATTAGGCCACAAAATGGAGAATCAGAGCAGTATTAAGGGCAGGCCTCTTTCATCACTTCTGGTTCACATGAAGGGTCTCCCTGCCACACTGACTTTAAGCAAATGGGGGAAAGGGACCTTATTTTGGATACTGTCTTTGGCTTTGGCCCTCATGGAAACCTACAGCCTGAGGTTATGATTAGTGTCTATATGGAAGAAGATGAGGGCCATGTGGGAGTGTTTTGGTTTTAATTGTGGTCATTTTTGTGGCCGTTGGAAGAGATGACTGGGTCCACCTGGGCTTGAACACTGGTGTGATTCCCCTTAGAAACTGAGTTATGGAACTGACCTCAAAGAAGTATTGCCATGTATTGTGTTGGGATTTTAGGAGGCCACGCATGAGAGTCGCCCTTGGAAACTGAGATCAAGGCCCAGGGTGGCTTTCCACAGAGCACTGGGAATCTCAGGAAGGATATCACATGATTTTATTTTTAAAGAATTGGCAGCCATAGTTGCAAGTCAAAGCACAAAAGGATCACACATTGTAGACCTCAAATGCCTGGCTTAATGTGACCTTTTAGCCTGTCGTTGGGAATCATTGCCTGTTAGAATTCTCCAGAGATTTCATTGAAATAAGCTTCCTCTCCATTTCATGGTTCCTGAATGAATTAAACACCACAGTGCCTCAAACTTCATCCTTGAAAAAAGGCTAGATAAATACCATTAAATTTTTGAAATTCCCATGAACAGGTGTCAGTGGAGAACCTTTGGATGTCTTATAGATGATCATGAGTGTACCAGACAATGCCTTGATTGACTGGGTTTCATGAAAATCATGTAGAACAGAGATGCCAGTAATTTGGAGCCCGATGAGTAGTCGGCCTAGAGCAGTGGAGTGTAGGTGTTTGTTAAAACATCTGTGATGGGGTCATGTGGATCTGCCATTGGCTTCCAAATGGTTTGTGACTGACATGGTGCAGCCCCCATACCCTTGTATGTAAAGGCATCTTGTTATACGGAGAGGTTTCAGGGCAATGTTTAGAATCAGATTGCTATTGTCAAGGGGGCAAGCTATGTGGGATAGAAGCCTGGTTGGTGCACTCTCCTGCAGACCCTTAACCAACACACGTAACAGAACTCCCTCCAGCACTCTGTCCTAGTTGACCTCTTCGTATTTCGTGAAGCAAATACTAAACTCCCAATGCAGCTGCAAGAAACACCATGAAAAGTAGAGAAAGACCAAATGGCTTCAAAGTCCACACTGGGAGACACTTTGCCCCCAAATGGCAACAAATTACCTACAAAGAGAGAATTCAGCCCTGCTGCCTCATGTTTATTGGAAAATAAGAAACCATGTGCTCCAGGTCACACAGATGCAGACCCAGATTTGATGGTCTCACTACAAAGGAAGTTAAAACTCCTGACAACAACATATATTTCAAGTGCCCAACCTCAGAGGCAGTTTCTCAAGAAGTCTTTAGGCCAACAGAGCTCCATGTTTGTGGAGTTTTTACCATGTACCTTACTTTTTGAAACACCTCTACCACCTCCAAGGTTGTTAACTACTGAGAATTTTCCATTCCAGATGTGTATTCACAGTTTTTCTAACTCTTCTTCTCTTATTGTGTCTTACTTGGGGTGAAGGTAATGTCAAGGCATTGTTCTGAATGAGAGTGGGAAGACTTTTGGGTAGCACATATTTGCATAAACATTTGATTCATTTTCCAATTTTCTATTCGAAATACTGAATCCCTGACTGTCAGAGGTAGAAGGAATTCTATTCTACTTCAAAGAATAGCCTGACACTTACAAGAAACAGCCACCAGGAGACATCCTGTCTGAGAGACATCCTGTAGCCATCTGTCTCCCTGAGACATCCTGCGGCCATTTGTCTTTCTGAAACTTCCTGAGGTTATCTCACCTTGTGAAGACATCTAGGAACTGCCGATAAGAGAGATTTCCCACATCCAGCATACAAATACCCCTGTGTGAACAATAAAAGTTTGCAGCTTGATCAGAACTCCTGTCTTGCTGTCATCTCTCGTGTCTCTTGTCCCTTCATTCCTCCCTATCTAGGTTCGCTGCCCACGTTGATGTGTCCTGCCGGCTGGGACATCTGGCGCCCACCGACTGGGGCTTGAGCTTTTGATTGAGGGGGACCCCGTCCTCCTGGAAGATTTGGTCAAGCGGAGCTTCCAATAACTGCAGAAGACACCACCGAGAGACAGATCCAGGAGGAGCGTGGGGATGACGCACGGTGATTGACCCACTATGGGACAAGCAGTTTCGTCATATGATTTGTTTTTGTCAGGCTACAAGGAGTCCTTGCAGACATGGGGGCGCGTGTTTAGAAAAAAGACTTAATTTTTTTTTTCATACATAAGAGAGCAGTGTCCATGGTTTCCTCTTGAAAGGACCATTGATGGTAAAAGATGGCTTGGAGTAGGAGACTGTTTAAAAGATTATTATGAATCCTTTGGCCCAGAAAAAGTGCCTGTTCCCACCTTTTCTTACTGGAACTTAATTAATGAAATTCTTAAAAGTTCACCCTTTGACAATGGTACCTTAAAACTTGTCGAGGTTGGGGAAGAGGCTATGCAAATACTTCTCGTATCCCCTCGGCATGCCCATCAGTTAGTATAGACATAGACCCTTCTCAGGCTCCCCAGGACCATGGGAACCTTCCTGGTCCCCCTCAAAATACCACCCTAAGGATTAAGGCTCCAATGGTTACCAACTGCCTTTATCCAGTTTTAAATTCCGGAGACTCATTGACCCCTGTAGAGGAGGCTACCTTGGAGAAGGAAGCAGCTCGCTACCATTCAGAAGACCCTGCACCTCTCAAGACCCTGCCACAGCCTATAGGACTTACACATCCAACCCCTCCTATATCCCTCCTGCCTTTTGTGCTCTGGCCCTTCAGGGTACAAATGCCCCCCCCCCCCCAGATATTTTTTCCCCACTTCCCTTGCCTAAACTGGCTCCTTTGTGAGCATCCTTCCAACATAGACAGGAACAGATCCAACCTTTAAAAGAATTAAGATCCCTTCACTCTGAGCTCTGTTCATTAGCCTTAGGTATGGAGTCAAAGTAACTGGCCTACAGTGGTCTAATACAAAGGCGAAGCCACTCCATCAACCTGTGCTCGCCTTCCCAGTCACCACCAGTCAGATAGATAAGCCTGCCCAGGCTGAGGTCAAAGACTTAGACGAGGATCAAGAGGAGGAAGCGGAGAAATGGAATAAGGAGATCAGGACTCAGAGGATGAGGAGTTCAGCCCTAGGCAGGCAGGAACCCAGAGTCTACAAAAAATTAAGCCTGCATTTTCCTGAAAAACTTAAAAAGGCTTGTGCTCACTATGGCCCCTTTGCACCCTACATGTTGGCTTTATTAGACAGCCACAGCACACAATGACTTACTCCCAATGATTGGAAATTTTTAGACCAAGCTACCCTCAGTGCCAGAGACTTCCTGTTATGGAATGCAGATTTCAAAGAGCACTGTCGGGAAACTGCTCAAAAAATTTTAACTAAGGCCTCCTCTAAGTCCGGGACTTATGTTAAGCTAGTGGGCAATGAGCCTTTTGACACTAAAACTAAACAGGCACATTTCCCTGCTGGACTTTTGATGCAGATTCAGATGGCTGGCTTACATGCTTGGAGACACCTCCCTCAAAAGCCTCGGCTACCACTTCCCTGGCAAAAATTCGACAAGGGCCCGACGAGCCTTATAGCGACTTTGTTCCCAGGCTTAACCTAGCTGTGGAATGCTTGCTTGGACCAAGTGAAAACAAAAGCTCTTTTGTAAAACATCTTGCCTTTGAAAACGCCAACCCGGCATGTCAGGATGTTCTTCAACCACATAAGGATAAAGGGAAACTTTCTGACTTTATTAGACTCTATGCAGGGGTAGGTGCAGCTCATGCCATGGGTCTTGCCCTAGGTGTCACCTTTACCAAGACCTTTCACAATCCTGGCTCACGTACTTGCTTTACTTGTAAACAACCTGGCCATTTTGCACGCAAGTGTCCGACAGGCAAAGAAAGCCTAGGAATAGCATCTCCTTCAACTGGGGCTATACCGCCCCAAGCTACCCTTTGCCCTAGATGTGGTAAAGGTCATCACTGGGCCAGTGAGTGTAGATCTAAGACAAATGCCCTCAGACAGCCTATTTTTTCCTGCTTCTTGGGAAACTCCCTGCGGGGCCAGCCCCGGGCCACGACATCCCCCAGGACAAAACCAGGGGCAATAAGATTTTTTCCCTTCCAAACTCCCAACCTACCTCAAAATTCTTCTCCACAATTGCTTCCCTCCAACTAGCCACTCCAGGCAGCGCAGGATTGGACATCTGTGCCACCACTGAAACTATATTAGACTCAATGCAAGGGCCCCAGATAATACCCACTGGAATTATGGGTCCCCCTCCATCTCATATCTGTGCCCTTATTTTTGGAAGAGCCTCTACTAACTTACATGGTGTTCAGGTCTTCCATGGCATTAATTATAATGACTTCACTGGAGAAAAAAAATACTGGCCACAGCTATTAATGGAGTTTTGGCCATCCCAGCAGGAACAAGTCTTGCACAATTAATACTCCTTCCCTTGAATCCAGGAGGCACTTAACCACCCAAACCTACCGCGGGGGACTGCCTCCTTGGGCTGCTCTGATGTAAATTGGGTTCAACCCGTTTCTCAAAATAGACCCACCATTTCCTTACTTATTGAAGGAAAGGAATTCCAAGGAATTCTAGATACTGGAGCTGATGCCACAATTATTTCTCAAAAATATTGGTCATCAGCTTGGATCCTCACCCCATCCTTGACTGACCTTAAAGGGATAGGACAGTCAAAAAATCCTCTGGTCAGCTCTACGGCTCTTATCTGGACTGATAAAGAGGGTAATAAGGGAATTGTCACTCCTTTCATTGTTCCTGACCTCCCTGTTAACCTATGGGCCCGAGATATTTTCAGTCAAATGGAAGTCACTCATGCCAGTCCCAATTCCATGGTGACTCATCAAATGCTTCGTATTTATTTTGTCCCTGGTATAGGCCTTGGGAGACTGAGACAAGGACTGGTTGAGCCAATAAAACCCATACAAAAAAGAAATACATATGGACTTGGGTATTCGGATTTTTAGTGTCAGTCTCTGACTCTCCTGTACCCCATGGAGATAAAATTATTTGGGAGACTCAGACTCTTGTGTGGTTGGATCAATGGTCCCTTACCCAAGAAAATTTGGAGGCTGCCTCCATGTTAGTGCAGGAACAGCTGGCAGCCGGCCATGTAGAGCCCTCAACCTCACCATCGAATACTCCAATTTTTGTTATCAAGTAAAAATCAGGCAAGTGGTGCCTTTTACAATATTTGTGTGCCATTAATAAACCTATGTGCCGAATAAGAGCACTACAGCCAGGCATTCCCACACCAGTGGCTATTCCCAAAAACTATTGTAAAATGATTATTGACTTAAAAGATTGTTTTTTTTTTACCATTCCTTTACATCCTGAGGATAGACACTATTTTGCCTTTAGTCTCCCTCACCTTAATTTTCAGGGCTCTATGCAGAGATTTCAATGGAAGGTTCTTCCCCAAGGTATGGCCAACAGCCCTAGTCTTTGCCAAAAATATGTTGCTCAAGCAGTAGACCCTGTGAGAGAGCTATGGCCACAAATTTATATTTTACATTATATGGATGATTTGTAATTGCTGCACCTAATAACCATGACCTTAATAATTGTTACTTGGACCTTTACAAAATCCTCACAACCTTGGGACTACAGATAGCTCCTAATAAGGTTAAAACACAGGACTGTTATACCTATTTGGTCCTTAAACTTCAAGATAATCAGATCCAAATTCCTAAGATACAACTATGGGTGGACCATCTTCACACCCTTAATGATTTTCAAAAATTACTGGGGAATATTCAATGGCTAAAAACATATTTAAAATTACCCACTTGTATACTTTTGTCCCTTAATGATATTTTGAGAGGTGATTCCCACCCCTCCTCCCCTCAAAAGCTTACTCCCGAGGCATGACAGGCATTAAACCAAGTCACAGAAGCCATTGCCAAACAGTTTTTTACAGAACATTCTTATAACCATCCTCTGGTTCTGGTTATTTTACACACTCCTCATACACCCACAGGAATATTTCGGCAGCGAAATACACATTTTAGAAATAAAGGCTGCCTTTGCTTTGGGTCCATTTACCCACCACATTCTCCAAGGTTATTACTGTTTTTCTTGCTCAGGTAGCTTCTATTATTTTTAAATGTCGTTTGCTATCTCGACAACATTTTGGCAAAGACCATGATAATATTTTAATTTCATATACTAAAGACCAAACCCAATTTTTACTACAGACAGAGAATGAATGGCTTTTTGAGAACAATTGATAACCACCTCCCCAATGACCCCCTTTTATATTTTGTCCAGTTACATCCATTTATTTTTGCCAAAATTACTCAAAAGGCTCCAATTCCTCAAGTTCTTACTGTCTTTACAGACGGTCCCAGTAATGGCCTAGCAGTCTTTGTTGTCAATAACCAACCTAACACCTTTGATACTGTCTATCATTCAGCACAGTTTGTGGAATTGTTTGCCATAACACAAGTTTTTAAAACATTTCTTGATAATCCTGTTAATATTTATACATACAGTGCCTACATTGCTCATTCTGTGCCCCTGCTTCAGATTTCACCCACCATTAAGGCTTCTTCCAATGTGGCCCATCGGTTTCACCAGCTTCAGAAGCTAATTCAGGCCAGACAACACCCATTTTTCTTAGGACACATCAGGGCACACTCTGATCTTCCCAGCCCTCTAACACAAGGTAATGCCAAAGCTGATGCAGCAACTCGTTTCATCTTTTCAATTTTTGTTGGCTCCATTCAAAAGGCCACGGATTTACACAATCTTCACCATCTAAATTTCCAGAACCTTCGATAACTATGTAAAATTACCAGGCAACAGGCACGAGAAATAGTAAAAGCATGCCCTGGTTGCCCTGTCTCCCTCCCCATTCAACACTTGGGAGTTAACCCCCGAAGATTACTGTCCAATCAGTTTTGGCAAATGGATGTTACTCATTTTTCTGAATTTGGAAAAACCAAATATATACACGTTTCTGTAGATACCTTCAGCGGCCTTATTTTTGCATCACCACATTCTGGAGAGGCTATCAAAGATGTCCTTTCTCATCTTGTTTCAGTGTTTTCCGTAATGGGTAAACCAATACATATTAAAAAAAAAAGATAATTGTCCTGCATATACCAGTGCCAAGTTTAAACAGTTTTGTGCTTCCTCGCAAATTTGTCATACTACTGGAATTCCATACAAGCCTCAGGCATTGTGGAACGTGCCCACCTTACCTAAAGACTTGGCTAACCCGCTTTAATGCTTCTGCACTTGTATTTACCACTCACAGGCATTGCCTTAATCATGCATTATTTGCCCTTATTTTTCTTTCCCTAGACAATGAAGGCCATTCGGCTGCAGACTGACACTGGCAATCCTCGTCCAATTCTGTTTGCCCACCTGTTATGTGGCACAATCCCCTTACAAATAAATGGAAAGGCCCAGGTCCTGTCCTCATCTGTGGACGAGGCTCAGCTTGTGTTTTGGACCAAGAGCAAGCAGCCCCAAGATGGTTTCCAGAACGCCTGGTTAAACAGGTTAATGGCTTACCTCAACACAGGGATGGAGGCCCTCACCCTGAGGACAAATTTTCCTCTTTTTCAGATGCAGCCAACAATCTGTGTGAGGATCCTACTTAAGGCACTTCTGCTGAACAGGATTGTACACGGAGGCTTTGGCCCTCCACCTTCCAACATCATGGAGTACCTTTTTGGCCCTCCCTGTGAACGCAAGGGAGGATCTTGGACTCAGGCTCCCACTAGTTTGACCCAGACTGCTGACTGCGTGACTAAGGTGGCTTACCTCCGGGCCAAGGTTGACCATAAACTCAGAGGAGTTCATCAGCCTAAATTGGTATGTGTTAACAAGCCAAAGATTATTCCCCCTAGTACAAGTAATGCTCTCTAAAATTGTTCTGCAACTTGAACGCATACCCAAGAGATGCATGCCACTTGTTATGCGTCGGCCTCAATTTGTGTCAACAAGAAGGGAGAACAATTTTTTGAAGCCTCCCTAACTAAAACTCATGCAGCAGGAGGGACCACTATTCATTATACCCCCGTTCTTTTTGACCGGGGAGGAGAAGGCAAATACACCAAGCTACAGTCAGCTGGGTGCCAAGGCCCTGTTGGTAAACCCCCCTTCTGCCCCATTAAGGCACCTACAGGGGTCGCTGATGGTGGAGGATTCCCTTATGCTGTCAAGCATCCTCAGATAATCAAACTTTTGAAACCCCAAATCCCTGAGCTCACATATCATCTCTTAATATAGAGAAAATGCCAGCTCCCCGGTTTAGATAACAATATATTAGATATTTTGGAAACTACCTTCTCCTTGCTTAATAATTCCAACCCCATCTTTGCTGGTGATTGCTGGCTCTCCATGACAACAGGGGCAATCATGCCTATTGCAGTTCCTATTAATTCTATCATAGACGATGATAATACATGCCAACCCAGATTTCCTTTTAAAGTACAGTCTATAGGCACTTTTACAATATGTCTTTTAGGCGCGATGCAAAATAATACCTATGATATTGATGTTGGAGTTCCTTCCTTTGGAAATTGCTCAACAGTACAAAACTATTCCTCACCCACCCCATCTCTTTGTCCCTCCAATGGCACAGTTTTTATGTGTGGAGGAAACTCGGCCTTCCTGAGGCTTCCATCGAATTGGACCGTTGGCTGTGTTCTTGCCTTATTACTCCCTGATATAACTATTGTCCCAGGAGACAAAACTCTATGCATTCCTAGTCTAGACACCTTAGTCAAAAGACACAGGCGGGCAATACAGGCCTTACCACTCTTTGCCAGCCTTGGAATAACAGCTGCTGTGAACACAGGTACAGCTGGCTTAGGCATGGCTATACACTCTTAGCGTCGCCTGTCTCAACAACTTATAAATGATGTAAAAACTCTAACAGGAACCATTAGAGATTTGCAGGACCTAGTAGACTCCCTGGCAGAAGTGTTCCTTCAAAACAGAGAAGGCTTAGATTTACTGACAGCTAACCAGGGAGGTATTTGCTTGGCCTTAGGGGCACGATGCTGCTTTAATGCCAATAAATCAGTCATAGTACGCACTAAAATTAAGCAGCTTCAAGAAGATCTAGAAAAGAGATGAAGGGAACTTTTTGAAAATCCCCTCTGGACTGGGTTTAATGGATTTCTACCCTACCTTCTTCCCCTATTAGGCCCTTTGTTGGGTTTACTTTTAATGGTGTCCATAGGACCCTGCATTATAAACAGGCTTGTACAATTTATTATAGAACAGATTAATATTTTGGCCTCTAAGCCCATACAGGTCCACTATCATCACCTGGAGATGGAAGACCATGCTGCCAACATTTAAAAGGATGTTCTACCCTTCTCACAGGCTTATTTCTTAAGTTTACATCCCCACAGATCTCTCTTTCTTACATTAAACTATAAGTAACAGCTCTGACCAACCATCTTCTGCCATTGCCATAAGGGTTCGTCCTCCATGGGCCCCTTCACTTGGGGGGGGGATGCACCCATGGAGTGAGGACGTTAGGCCATAATAACGGAGGATGCAGGATGGACTGCAGGAGGATGGATCCACGGATACCAAAACAGAAGACCTCTTAGTGACACGCTCTGGTGCATGGCGGTCGGCATGCTTCCCTTTTAAAGCCGTCTCCTCCAAAAATATGCCAAGGCCACCACGAAATCTTGTAAACATGCTCTCTCGAATCAGGAGATATTCAAAGGCCTGCTAGAGAAACAGAGCCTCTATCACCCCCTAAAAAATTGGCCGGTAAGGTATGGTCAAATATTTTATATAAGAAAGGGGGAGAGGTCAGGGGCTAGAAGGAAGTTCTCCTTCAAAGTATAGCCTGACACTGAAAAGAAACAGCCCCCTGGGAGATATCCTGCCTGGGAGACATCCCGCAGCCATCTATCTCCCTGAGACATCCTGCAGCCATCTGTCTTCCGGCAACATCCTGAGGTTATCTCACTTTCTGAAGACATCCAGCAACTGCCGATAAGAGAGCTTTCCCATCCACAGCATATAAATTTCCATGTGAGAACAATAAAAGTTTGCAGCATGATCAGAACTCCAGTCTTGCTGTAATCTCTCGTGTCTCTTGTCCCTTCATTCCTCCCCAACTAAGTTTCTTGCCCACGTTGATGTGTCCCGCCGGCCGGGACAACTGACACTAACCCATACCCTACTACACTCTGACAACTAATCCTAATATGATGGAGAAAAATAACCCAAACAGAATAGAAATACAAGCAGTTCAGAGGAGGCATGGTGTATATTTGGACTTGCCTTTTGCATGATATAGGGTAAGTGTTATAAATCTAGTTAACAACACCTACTATCTTCCTAAGCTCCTGTTTTCTTCCTGAATTCTGGCCACTCTCCAGAATAGGCTCATGGTTTTGTGTCCACGATATGTATGACCTCCAAGCTCTGTGACATGGCCATGTACTGGATAGCTGAAGGGAATGCGAGCATCTCAGAAAACTCAGATATCAGTGTGACCAGGAAAGTCTCAGTGGAGAAACCCTGCTTTGGGCCTTTTGCTAACCTATTTGCCTGTTGCCATGAATGTCAGGAAGGTCTTTGCCTCAGGCCAGCCCTTTGTGAATCCTGAAGAAAACTGTTTTCAAATGGTAATAAATGGGCATCACCTGTGGCTCTTTGCTTAAATGCTTTGGAAAGGGATGTGTCTGAATCTGCCTCTTTGCCCTGTGTGAGGTAGTGGCTTAGATTCTCAGCACCAGTTGGATCTAAAGAAAAATCCAATGTGTGCATCCAAAACCAAAATGCAGAAAAGATCAGTCATGGTGTATGAAGTTTCTCACCTTCCTCTTTTAGGTTCCTGACCTCCATCAAGTGAGAATAGGGATCCTTTGGGACAAATGAGTTCTTTCATGCCCTGTAGAGATGATTGGGTTTTCTCATGACTCCAAATCACATGAAGAAACTATACCTGACAGTCAGTAGGCCTCAAATTGGAGAAGCAGAGCAGTATTAATGGCAGACCTATGTGATCAATCCTGGTTCACAGAAATGGTGTCCAGGCTACCCTGAGGTTAGGCAAATGAAGGGAAAGAGACCTTATTTTGGAAACTCTCTTTGGCTGTGCCATTCATGGAAACATCCAGCCAGAGGTTATGATGAATGTATATATGGAAGAAGATGAGGGCCTTGGTGGAGTGTTTTGGTTTTAATTGTGGTCATTTGTGTGGAGTTTGGAAGAGATGACTGGGTCCACCTGGGCTTGAACTCTTTTGTGATTCCCCTCAGAGATTGAGTTCAGTGACTGACCTCAGAGAAGTAATTGCTTTGGAAAGGGATGTGTCTTAATCAGCCTCTTGGCCCTGTGTGAGGCTGTGGCTTTGATTACCAGCACCGTATGGATCTAAAAATGATCCCATGTCTGCTTCCAAAACCAAAATGGCCAAAATTGCAGTCATTGTTGATGAAGTCTCTCGCCTTCCTTTGTAAGGTTCTGAAAGAATAAAAGAAATTGAAATTGAAACGTAAAGAAACAGGTTCTGTAAAGTTTCCAGGCTGCACGCAGAACCTGAAATTCCTGTGGCAGTTAAGACAATTCCCGGAACTACCCATTAGATGTGTGTTGAAATCTTCCCTGACCACCTAGTTACTTAACAACCTCTTCCCCAAAACCGTGCAGCTAAGCACATATACATCTCAGGGCTTCAACCAATCAGTTTAAATGTATACCCCTTCTCAGGGCTGACCAATCACCCCCTGCCTGAACTGTTCCCACCAATGAATGTGCAAATCATGTTTTAGAGTTGTTATTTGATTTTCCCACAGTATACGGTGATTTGCTAAAGGAAGCTAGGATGTATGTTAAGTCCCTGCCCTCTCTAAAGAATGTATATAAAATCTGCTCATGTTGTTCTTGGGGCTCTTTGTTTTTTGCTCCTCTGAAGTGAGCTCTGAGCCCCAGCATGCTGGACCCCCAATAAACCCTTTGCTGTTTCATGAGAAATTCTCTTGGTGGTCTTTTCCTCCGACGTTCGGCCCACCTTTTCATCTGGAGGCCCTAGCTGAGAAATCCAGCAGTGACGAACAAAAGACCCCAATGGACTCCTTTCAGAGTAATTAAGGTGCCTCTTTCTGGTTTCAGGTTTCAGGTTAGGGCTTGGCAAAATGGCTGTCGGTGAAGAACATTAGCTCTCTGCGATGGTGGCTGACAGATGTGTCACAGAGTCACAGGCCACGTCCCTGGGGGAAACTCCAGAGGACTCGGGAAATTGAGGATTAGTAGATTCCTCAACTCGGTTATTTTTTGCTTCAGGATTCGGTTTTCCAGCCCATCAGGTTTTGCTGGCTACTCAGTTTTGTTCATTGTCAGGAACTCATGTTGAGTTTACTGTCTGTCTTTATTGTCTAACCCATCAGGTTTGGCCAGTTACTCAGTTCTAATCTTTTTCTTGGACTCATGTTAAACGTTTACTGTTTGTCTTTGTCTGTGTCACGTTTGTGTATTCACTGTCCCTGTTTGAGTAACTCCCATTATGGGACATTATGGGACAAAGCACTTCCATGCCTCTGTCTCTTAACCTTGATCATTGGACTGATGTTCGCTCAAGTACCAAGAATCTTTCTTTTTCAGTAAAATGCCGGATCTGGCAGACTCTCTGTGCTTCAGAATGGCCCATCCTAGGAGTCGGATGGCCCCGAGAAGAATCCTTCCACTTCCCTCTAATCCGAAAAGTCAGAGATATTGTCTTTCACCGGGGCCACTTGGCCACCTAGATTAACAGCCATATACCCCTTCCCCCACGATCTTATCATTCCAACATTCTGCTCCTCCCCCTCTTCCCTCCATTCTGAGTCAGAAGACTGGACACTCCTCTCTCTCCTTATCCTCTACCCTCGCTCCCCAACCCACAACATGTTCCAGATGATCCTCCCGCCGCTGACTCAGCCTCTCCGCCGCTAGAGGCAATTGGGCCAGACCCAAGCCCTCCAGGGGACTTCCCCGCAGCAGCAGCAGACCCTGCTCCCCTGAAGGAAGCTGGGCCACCTAAAGGAACCCGCAGGAGATAAATAATATAAAACTCGGAAGCCCCAGTGATGCTCCCTCTCTGTCCCTACGGGCCCATGAACCGACCCAACTGGGACCCCAACACCTTTGAATGTAGGTAGCATCTGTCCACTTATCGCCGTTCTCTAATAGTGGGTCTCTGAGCGGCCGCCAGAGGGCCGACTAATTTGGCCAAGGTAAGAGAGATTATCCAAGGGCCTAATGAGTCTCCTTCTATGTTTCTGGATAGAATTATGGAAGCGTATAGGAAATGTATTCCTTTTGATCCTCAGGCAGAAGACCAAAAGCCATCTGTTGCAATGGCCTTTATCGAGCAGACTGCCCTAGATATTAAGAGAAAGTTACAACGTCTAGATGGATTATAAGATATGACCTTAAGAGATTTAGTCAGAGAAGCTGAGAAAGTATATTATAAGAGAGAAACTGAGGAGGAAAGGGAATAGAGGAGAGAGAAGGAAAGGGAACAAAAGAAGGAGGAAAGAAGCAAATGGCAGAGTAAAGCATTGCCTAAGGTTCTGGTCACAGCAGCAAATAGGCCAGAAGTTAAAAAGCAGGGATACATAAAGGCATACCTGGGCCCACGCCAAAGGCTGCCGTTGGCCTCAAATCAATGTGCCCACTGTAATAAAAAAGAACACTGGGCCAAAGAGTGCCCCCAAAAGAAGCAGCCACGCCAGCCCGCCGTGCTGACTCTAGAAGAGGACTAGGAAATTCGGGGCTCAGATCCCCTCCCCCAGCTCAGAGTAAAATTTGAAGTTGAGGGGAACACAGTGAACTTTGAAGTGATTACAGGAGCAGTATACTCAGCCCTTAAGACTTCACTGGCCCCCCTATCAATTAAATCGTCCCTAGTTCAAGGGGCTAATGGCAGTAGATATCAGGCTTGGACAACTAAGATGAATATGGACCTCGGAAAGGAAAAAGTCCACCACTCTTTCCTAGTAATCCCAGAATGCCCGGCCCCATTGATGGGCAGGAATATGCTTACCAAACTCTGGACTAGAATAACCTTTAACCCTAATGGTCCCCAAGTGGGGGTTCTAAAGCCTGCAGTATTAACTCCCATAGTAACATCTTTGACTATGTCTGTAGAAGATGAACATCAACACTTCGCGCCCCCTAGGACTGATCAAACAGGCAAACTACCCCAGAAATGGATAAAAGATTATCCTAATGCCTGGGCAGAAACTGCTGGGTTAGGTCTAGCCATCAACAACCTCCAATAGTAGTAGAATTAAAAGCCTCTGCGTCTCCAATTAGTGTTAAACAATATCCTCTAAGCAAAGAAGCTAAGGATGGGATAAGGCCCCATATTCATAAATACCTGGGTCTTGGGGTCCTAAGGCCCTGTCAATCAGCCTGGAACACCCCCCGGTACCAGTAAGAAAGCCAGGAACTGGGGACTACCGTCCTGTTCAAGACCTAAGAGAGATAAACAACAGAGTGCAGGACATTCACCCCACAGTACCCAATCCATATAATTTGCTTAGCACTCTGAATCCGGAGCAGAAATGGTACACTGTGCTGGACTTAAAAGATGCTTACTTCTGCTCGCCTCTACATAAGGACTGTCAGTTGCTGTTAGCTTTAGAGTGGATAGACCCAGAACCTGGAACATCTGGCCAACTAACCTGGACTAGACTCCCACAGGGGTTCAAAAAATCCCCCATTCTCTTTGATGAAGCCCTCCACAGAGACATCAATGACTTCAAAACTGCACACCCCGAAGTCACCCTACTCCAATAGTGGATGATCTTCTACTGGCAGCCAACACCAAGGAGACCTATGAGTCTGGGACCCAAGCACTATTATTCGAGCTTGTTCGGCTTGGATATATGGCTTCTGCCAAAAGGCCCAAACTTGTCAGCAAGAAGTAATCTTCCTGGGTTATTCTCTTAGGGGTTGCAAACGATGGCTCCCTGAGCCCAGAAAAAAAAACCGTTTTGCAGATACTGCCCCCATCTAATTAGAGAAAACTCAGAGAGTTTCTTGGGACTGCCAGCTTTTGCAGGTTATGGATTCCTGGGTTCGCATCTCTGGCTGCCCCTTTATACCCGCTGATAAAGGGGGATGCCCACTTCCAATGGACCCCTGAGCACCAACAAGCTTTTGATAATGTCAAAAAAAGGTGCTGCTATCTGCTCCGGCCTTAGCACTCCCAGATGTAGAAAACCCTTCACTCTCTATATCGAGGAAAAGAAAGGAATAGCACCGGGAGTGCTCACTCAGTCTTTGGGACCTTGGAAAAAGCCAGTAGCGTATTTATCCAAAAAACTGGACCCATTGGCTAGCGGGTGGCCCCATTGCTTAAGTGCTATAGCAGCGGCAGCCCTTCTAATAAAAGATGCTCATTAATTAACGTTGGGACAGAAGCTAACCATTATAGCCCCCCATGCCCTGGAGAGCATCATCTATTAGCCTCCAGAGAGGTGGCAATCAAACTCCAGAATAAACCACTACCAGAGCCTCTTGCTTGACAAAGACAGAATAACGCTGGGACCCCCTGCTCCACTCAACCCACCTACACTGCTGCCAGAAGAATCATCAGGACCCGTCACTCATGAGTGTCAACACATACTGGCAAGGAAACCAGTATACAACAAGACTTGAAGGATCAGCCACTGCCTCGCCCTGAAGTCGTATGGTTTACGGATGGCAGCAGCTTCCTCCAAGATGGTAAGCGGCGGGCTGGAGCAGCAGCAGTTAGCAAAACTGATTTCATCTGATACTCTGGTCTCCCAGAAGGGACATCAGTCCAAAAAGCAGAACTGATTGCCCTTATGAAAGCATTGGAACTAGCAACAGGGAAAAGGGCCACCATATAAACTGATAGCCACTATGCATTTGCCACTGTTCATATGCTCGGGACTATTTACCAACAATGCGGGCTATTAACCTCTGCCGGGAAAAAAATAAAAAATAAAGATTAGATCCTCCACCTTGGCTCAGCAGTGCAGGGCCATAAGGAACTAGCTATAGTGGACTGTCCCGGGCACCAGAAGAGAAACAACCCTGTGGCAGTTGGAAACAGAAGGGCAGATGAGGAAGCTTAATTGGCAGCCCTAAACAGAGTGACTCTGTTAACTTTTTCCACACCGGGGGGAACAAAAATCAGGAGACTTGGCTGCCCCGGAACATTCAGGCAACTTATCATCTGAGGAGACAGATACAGAAATCTGGGACCCTACAGAGCCAAGTTTACAATTTCAAAAAGCCCACCTTTATGTCAAAGACGTACACCAGCTAAACCACTTAGGCTCAAAGAAGTTATAGGCACTCTTAAAGGACCGAAGAAAGGACTTATTATTGACTGACTCAAAGAGGAAAAAAATAGCTGAGCAGGTGACTAGAGCTTTTCAAGTCTTCCAATTAGTTAATACTTTCCCATCCAAGATTCCTGCAGGGAAGCGCATACGAGGAACCAGACCAGGACAATTCTGGGAAGTGGACTTTTCTGAAATTAAGCCAGCAAGGTATGGACTTAAATATCTCCTAGTCTTTGTAGATACTTTTTCAGGATGGGTCGAAGCCTTCCCCATGAAGAAAGAAACAGCTCAGATGGTGGTCAAAAAGATCCTAGAAGACAGTTTTCCAAGGTTCGGCCTGCCTAAGGTAATAGGGTCTGATAACGGACCAGCATCCGTGGCCCAGGTAAGTCAGGGATTTTCCAGGACCCTGGGGATTACTTGGAAGTTATATTGTGCTTATAGACCCCAGAGCTCAGGACAGGTAGAAACGATGAATAGAACCATCAAAGAGACTTAACGAAATTAATCTTGGAGACCGGCATAAAAAATTGGACTATGCTCCTACCTCATGTACTTTTTCGTGCAAGAAATACCCCTCCGCCCCTTTGTGTAACCTCACCCCTTATGAAATTCTCTACGGTGCCCCTCCTCCATTAAGGGACCTAACCCCAACTCTGAGATTAATGATTCCTTTCACACACCCTTGCTAGACAGACTTAAAGCCCTTGAACAAACCCAGCACCCAGCGATACCTGTGGAAACAGTTGGCCACTGCTTATCATCCTGGAGACGAGGGAACTCCACATCGATATCAAGTGGGAGACTTCGTCTACATGAGACAGTATCGGGTGTCATCCCTGGAACCCTGCTGGAAAGGACCATACCAGGTGCTGCTTATAACACCTACAGTGGTGAAAGTGGATGGGATCACTTCCTGGATCCATGCCTCCCATCTCAATCCTGTGCCCTGTCCATACTCTGGCTGGAAACTGGAACAGACTGGTAACCCTCTCAAGTTGCATGTCTGTGGTGTGGGTAGGGCTATGGATTCTTCCCCTGACCACCAGCAGTCCTAATCCCCATCAGCCTGTTCAGCAACAATGGCAAGTTATAAATCCTACTGGGCAAGTAGTGTGGTCTATTTCACATACAGCCCCCTTATGGACTTGGTGGCCATCTCTCCACCCGGACATTTGTCAGCTTGCCATAGGCCTCTCTGACTGGGATCTCCCTGACATAGTGGACCCCACACAGATCCCACTAAAGCCCAAACCAACTTACCCCATGAATTATTGATGTCATCTCCCCAGCTCAGGTGTAAACTAGCCAGTCTTGTTTATTAAGTGTGCCCAGCTGATTTCTGAAATCGCAAACAGGCCCAAACCTGTGGAGGACCCAGTGACTTTTATTGTAGATCTTGGGGTTGTGAACACACGGGAGCTACATTGTGAAACCCAAACTCCCCAGACAGTATGATTCGGTAGGATGAAATGACATCTGGATTGATCCCAATAAATGTGCCGCTATCCAAGTGGTGTCAAAAACTTGCTGTGGAAAAAATAGTCTATGTTACCCCCTCAATATAACTTTCACTTCCAAAGGAAGGGGCTACCTCAGAACAACATGGCCTATGGGAAATACTTGGGGAATGCGATTCTATATTAATGGCCCTGGCTATGACTTTGGTCTCTGGTTCACCATTCGGCTTAAAAAGGAAGAAAATCCCACAGCAATAGGGCCCAATCCATTCAAGTCTGGAATTAAGCCTCCTAAACCTCCCATGCCTAGATCTACCAAAACCCCTCTACCATCTCATACTTCGCAGTTTCCGTCTTTGCCTACTTCCCCAGTCCAGAGTACAGCTGACTCCTCCCCCTGGGAACTAATTAAAGGAACCTTTATGGTACTGAACTCCACACAGTCAGAACTCCTTGCATTTCAGCCCAGGTATTTGACAGCTCTGTACATTATGGTGTAATGGTGCAGATACCCCCCAGGGTGCTCTATCATGATCCAGAATCCTTTGAAGCTCTACTAGGTGGACAAACAGCCCGATTTTGCCGGGAGCCAGTGTCCCTTACTCTAGCCATCCTATTGGGGCTAGGAGCTGCTGCAGGAGTGGGTACAGGAACAGCTGATATGATCCATGGGTCACAACAAATGGACTGATTAGAAACAGCAATAAATCAAGACTTGAAGACGTTAGAGACCTCCATCACAGTTTTTCAGGAATCCTTAACCTCTCTCTCTAAAGTTGTTTTACAGAACAGGTGAGGATTAGACCTCCATTTAATAAGGGAGGGGGGCCTCTGTGCTGTACTGAGAGAAAAATGCTGTTTTTATGCTGACCATACTGGAGTTGTAAAATAATCCATGAGTAAATTGAGAAAATGCCTTGAAGAGCACCAGAGAGAAAGGGAGATTCAACAAGTGTGGTTTGAGTCATGGTTTACCTTGTCCCCCTGGTTAACTACACTCCTATCAGCCTTAGCTGGACCCCTGATCATGCTTATGGTGTTGATAACTGTGGGACCTTGTTTGCTTAACCTCATAGTTTCCTTTCTCCAGGCTCAGATTGGGCAGGTAAAACTCATGGTAATCAGACAGAAATACACTTCACTGGCAGAAATAGAATGTGAGACCCCACAAAAATTATGATTCATTACTTTTAAAATTAAAAGTAGGCAGAAAAAGGAGAAATGAAAGAATTAAAGAAATTAAAATTGAAACGTAAAGAACCAGGTTTTGTAAAGTTTACAAGCTGTGCTCAGAACCTTAAATTCCTGTGTCAGTGAAGACAATTCCCGGAACTGCCCATTAGATGTGTTGAAATCTTTCCTGACCACCTAGTTACTTAACAACCCCTTCCCAGAAACCGTGCATCTCAGCACGTATACATCTCAGGGCTTCAACCAATCAGTTTAAATGTATACCCCTTCTCAGGGCTGACCAATCACCCCCTGCCCGAACTGTTCCCGCCAATGAATGTGCTAATCATGTTTTAGAGTTGATATTTGATTTTCCCACAGTATATGATATTTTCTAAAGGAGGCAATGATGTATATAAAGTCCCTGCACTCTCTAAAGATTGTATATAATCTCTTCTCAAGTTGTTCTCGGGGCTCTTTGTTCTTTCCTCCTCTGAAGTGAGCTTTCAGCCCCAGCATGCTGGACCCCCAATAAACCATTTGCTGTGGCATGAGACAATAGGTGCTTGGGTTTTCTCATGTCTCCAAATCACATAAAGAATCTATACCTGACAGTCAGTAAGCCTCAAATTGGAGAAGCAGTGCAGTATTAGCGGCAGGGCTATTTGATCACTTCTGATTCAAAGGAAGGGTGTTCAGGCCACCCAATGCCCTTCTGGACTTCAAATATTACCTAGATTTCTGTTTTCATACTTATATTTCACCAGTATATTCTTGTAAATATCGCAGGTTCCCAATACCATAATTCATCCTGCAGAATGATTCCTAAACCAAATCGAACCTGTTATTACCCTTAACCATGCAATATTTCCTCAATATAACTTAACAGAAGAACAAGGATATTGTTGGTCTTACAATACAGGAATGTAGGGGATCTTCCTCCTGCTGAGAACCTCAAAGTTCCGTGCAGAAATGATCCCTGAAGAAGATGTAGACACCTATGAAAGACCTGAGAGAGCAAAAGTCAACTTCCATGTAAAACAACCTGGTCAAAATGAAGGGATGTGTCTGAAAGCCTCTCTCTTCTTAATGTAGATTAAATCGACCAAACCAGGCCTGTGTGGAGAGCTGTTCCCGGGTGCCTATGGTTGATATACCATTCTATCTTGTGAAAGTGTCACAGGAAGTATGGGCAGCCTCCATCTCATGGGACCCTTGGAAGCAACTGTTAGGAAAAAGTGGTTGCCAACCCAGTGACCTCATTCAGTTCGTGAAGGAAGTGACCTATCACACTTCCTTGGTGATGGAACTCTCTGAACTCGGGATCCAGGAAGCCAGGCACCCAGAGCCAGTCCCAGTCCCAGTCCCAGTGGTCTCATTTGTTTGGATTTACCAAGGACAGAGTCAGTCTTTCTTAGTACCTACTGAAGTGAGAATGGCCAAATGCCAGGAGAGCTCTGAAGAGGGGCCTTTTCTGAGAAAGCAGGTAGTGGCTCAACCATGGCTCCTGACAACTTCACAGAGTTGGCAAAGAAGTCCAGGTCTGAGATAGGACAGGCCATCTTGGTGGAACATAGTATGGCCCACCAGTCAGAGGACACTCAGGATACTCACAGACATACTTGGGGGAAGGAGATTCCGTTGTGGGTGTCTGTGTGAGTTTGTGGTTTTGTCTCATGTTCTGAGAATAGGTAGGAAAGGCGGTTTGTTTGTTTAGACTGGAATGTTTCTAGAAAGTCGTTTGACAACGCGAGTGTTTCTATGTCTGTGTATCCCACTGAATCCGTTTTTGTAGACATTTGAAAAGAGAATTCATCAATGGTTGTGTCCTGTCTAGTAGAAAGCTTCCCAGCATTCATCTTGCCAAATTAAAGAATAAAGAGCTGCTTGCCTTATGGATGGGCAACACCTATTATCTTCTTAAGTTCCTCTTTTCTTCCTGAATACTGGCCACTCTCCAGAATAGCCTCATGGTATTATTTCCAAGATATGTACCACCTCCAAGCTCTGTGACATGATCATGTACTGGATAGCTGAAGGGAATGAGAGCATCTCAGAAAACTCAGATATCAGTGCGACCAGTAAAGTCTCAGTGGAGAAATACTACTTTGGACTTTTGCTTACCTATTGTTCTGTTGTCCTGAATGTCAGGAACGTGTTTGCCTCAGGCCACCCCTGTGTGAAACCTGAAGAAATCAGTTTTCAAATGGAAAAGGATGGGCGTCACCTGTGGCTCTTTGCTTAATTGCTTTGGAAATGGATGTGGCTGAATCAGCCTCTTTGCCCTCTGTGAGGCAGTGGTTTAGATTCTCAGCACCTGATGGATCTAAAAAAAGTTTCCAAGTGTGCATCCAAAACCAAAATGGCCAAAAGAGCAGTCATTGTGGATGAAGTCTCTCGCCTTCCTCTGTAAGCTTCCTGACCTCCATCAAGTGAGAATAGGGATCCGTTGGGTCAAACCAGTTCTTCAAAGCTCTGCAGAGGCTAGCCAATAGGTGCTTGGGTTTTGTCAGGACACCAATTCACATAAAGAATCTATACCAGTCAGTTGGCCTCAAACTGGAGAAGCAGAGCAGTATTAAAGAAGGGCTATTTGATCACTCTTGGTTCACAGGAATGGTGTCTAGTCCACTCTGACTTTAGGCAAATGAGGGGCAAGGGAGCATATTTTGGACACTGTCTTGGGCTGCGCCCGTCATGGAAACCTCTAGCTAGAGGTTATTCAGAGTGTCTATGTTGAAGAAGATGAGGGCCATGTGGGAGTTTTTTGGTTTTAATTGTGGTCAATTGTTGGTGGTTAGAAGAGAATCCTGGGTCCACCTGGGCTGGAATTCTGGTGCGATTCCCCTTAAAGACTGATTTCTGGAACTGACCTCAGAGAAATATTGCCATTAATTGTGTTGGGATTTTAGGCGGCCATGCATGAGAGTCGCCATTGGAAACTGAGATCTAAGCCTGGGGTGGCTATTCACCAAGCACTGTCAATCTCAGCCAGGACATCACATGATTTTATTCTGAAAGACTTGGCAGCCATTGTTGAGAGTCAAAACACACATGGACCTCACATTGTAGACCTCAATGGGCCTGGCTTCATGTGGCCTTTTGGCCACTCTTTGGGAAGACTTGCCTCTGAAAATTCTCCAGAGTTTTCCTTGAAATGTGCTTCCTAAAAATTTAATGGTTCCTGAATGAATTGAAACCCACAGTTTCTCCAACTTCATCCTTGAAAAATGTCTAGATAAATACCATGAAATTTTTGAAATTTCCACGACCAGGTGGCACTGGAGAACCTTTGGATGTCCTGTTGCTGATCAAGAGTGTACCAGACAGTGCCTTCCTTGACTGCGTTTCATGAAAATGGTGTAGAACAGAGCTGCCAGTATGGTGGAGCCTGTTGAGTAGTGGGCCCAGAGCTGTGGTGTGCAGTTGTGTGATAAAATATCTGTGGTGGGGTCATGTGGATCTTACTTTGGCTTCCAAAGGCTTGTGACTGACATGGTGCAGCCAGCATACCTTTGTATATTAAGCCATCTTGTTAGATGGAGAATTTTCAGGGCAATGTTCAGAATCAAGTTGCTATGGTCAAGGGGGCAAGCAATGTGGCGTAGAAGCCTGGTTGGTGCATTCTCCTGCAGACCCTTACACACCACACGTGACAGAACTCCCTCCAGCACTGTGTCCCAGTGGAACTCCTTGTATTTTGTGAAGCAAATACCAAACTCCCAGTGCAGCAACAAGAAACACAACAAAATTGGAGAATGACCAAATGGCTTCACAGTCTACACGGAAAGATTCTTAGACCCCAGTGGCCACAGTAAACCCACAAAGAGAGAATTCAGCACTGCTACCTCATGTTCATTGGAAAATAAGAAACCATGTCCTCCATGTAACAGATGCATACACAGCTTTGATGGTCTCACTAAAAAGGAAGCTAAAGCTCCTGAAAACAACATATATTTCAAGTGTACAACCTCAAAGACAGTTTCCCAGATGTCTTGAGGCCTGCACACTTCCATGTTTGTGGAGTTTTTACAGTCTCCATTACTTTTGGAAACTCCTCTACCACCTCCAGTGTTGTGAACTCCAGAGCATTTTCCATTCCAGATATGTATTCCTAGATTTTCTAACTCTTCTCCTCTAATTGTATCTTACTTGGGGCTAAGGTAATGTCAAGGCATTGTTCTGGATGAGAGTGGGAAGATTTTTTTGTAGCACATATTTGCATACACATTGGATTCATTTTCCAATTATTCATTCAAAATACTGAATCCCTCATAGTAACCCACTCCCTACTAGACTCTGACTACAAATCCTATTATGATGGATAAAAATAGACCAAACCAAATTGAAATACAAGTAGTTCAGAGGATGCAAGGTTAACATTTGGAAGTTCCTTTTGCATTATATATGGTAGGAGTTTTAAATCTAGTCGTTTTTTTGTTGAAACACTTCTCCATGTGTTTTTAAAGTTAACAAATATGTGAATTCGTGTCTCCATTTCTCTGTAGCCTATTCAGCACATATATTTTTATATGCACATATAGAATCCTACCTGGTACCACACGTACATTCTTGTGAGGTGGCTCACTTGGCAGATACAAATTGTGAGAAGAGATCACTCCTGTTAAACACTGTTGAAACGGAAAATTCAACCTATGAGTGAGTATCCTAGCTGAACAACATTATACATAAATTCATGTTCAGTAAAATGAATATTTTTAGATCTGTGGATGATATATATTTCATGGTGAATTTCATTTGGCTTGTATATTAATACTTTTTAATTTCTGTGTGTGTATTTTAATATATATATATATATATATATATATATATATATATATATATATATACTCTCCAGAGTTTTCAAAATATGAAATAAATGTATCTTATTATGTACTCCCTAAATTCATTAATATTTAAGTGCGTATTTATAATCAACTTTTCATAAGATTATTCTAAGACATATTCATCCTCCTGAAATACGTATTTGTTTCCTAGTACTGAAAACTAAGTTAAGTGAATTGTGCATACATATCCTAATATTTTTACACTAATTGACCCAGGTTAATATAAATGCAAGTAGATTTCTATAGGACATGATGTGTATTTTGACGTTCATTTTTTTTTCAACACTTGTACATTACTATTTCCTCAGTTTATGCACATCATAAGATATATATTTCATCCACAAGTTCACAAATTTAAAGGCTTTTGTTTCACTTTCAATCACTTCCTGCTTCAGAACACATGTATTCCTCCAGGTTACATGACTGGTCTTTTCATGAGACTTCTTTCCAAACACATTATTTTCGATTTCCACAATTACTTTTGAAGCAAAACTCACACATTCTTCATGATAAACCATAACCCTAATATTACCATTAGATGTATAACTGGTTTGAATGAATGGATATATATCAATATAAGGTTTCCTGTATATTTTCAGATATCAATTTGAACCATTATTTAAGTTGGAACCAGTTATATTATTTATTCACAGTATGGTCTATTCATGCATTATTTCTATATTCATAGACACAGTGTACACCTATTTGTATTCAAAATACTAATTTACACGTCTTCAAAATACTGTTCCTAGAAATGGTGAAAGAAATACTCATGTCACCTGATCTACATATACATTTTATCACAATAATATTCTGGAAACAAAAAGCAAATGTCACACTTATGATTGTACTAAAGCCTAAATGGAAATTGAACATGGATTACTAAAATCATCCATGTCCAGTTTGCCTATTGCTCTCAAATGTGGATCCTATTGGTGACTACATATTTGTTTCTTCCTAAGATTATATATTCAACCTCAAACCTGTTGAAAATGTCTAATCCTATTACTCACCTTATACTTTGCCTGATTTCCTAATGTCTCTATTGATATATATTTTCCCCAGTTCATCATTGTGACTGCCTCTTAACATGTGCTGACATTTACATTCACTCTGTACATGAAACCCTATTGCTAAAGACCATTTTGTCCAAATCCTATACTCACTCATCTTTCTAAAACTACCGTCTATCTTTCTAATCCTACCGACTATCCCTTTTTGACTGCATGTTCTCTTCGACATTCAATCATCCAAGGTACAATATCCTATACCATTGTATATTGATTTATCTGAGACATCTGTGCAGAAATTAATTCAAAGCTAAGTATCCCAATCAAGGCCCCAATGCCCTTCTGGGCATCAAATCTCACCTAGATTTCTGTTTTCATACCTATATTTCAACTGTATATTTTGTAAATATCACATGTTCCCATAACCATTATTCATCCTGCAGAATTATTCCTAACCCAATTGAACATGTTGTTAACCCTAACCATACACTGTTCCCTCAATCTAACTTTACAGAAGATCAGGGAGAGAGTTGGTCTTCCAATACTGGATTGTAGGGTATCTTCCACCTGATGAGAACCTCAAAGGTCCATGCAGAAATGATACATGGAGAAGAAGGCAGCTATGAAGGACCTGAGAGAGCAAAAGTCATTTTCAATGTTAAACAACCGGGTCAGGATGAAGAGATGTATCTGAATCAGCCTTTCTCTTCTTAATATAGAGAAGATGGACCAAACCAGGCCTGTGAGAAGAGCTGTTCCCGGGTGCCTATTGTTGATATACCATTCTAACTTGTGAAACTGTCACAGAAAGTAGGGGCAGTCTCCATCTCCTGGGACCCTTAGAAGCAAATATCAGTACACACTTCCTTGGTGATGGAACACTCTGAACTTGGGATCCAGGAAGCCAGGCACCCAGAGTAAGTCCCAGTCCCAGTCCCAGTGGTCTCAATTGTTTGGATTTACCAAGGACAGAGTCAGTCTTTGTTGGTACCTACTGAAGTGATAATGGCCAAATGTCAGGAGACCTCTGAAGAGGAGCCTTTTCTGAGAAAGCAGGTAGTGGCTCAACCATGGCTCCTGACAACTTCACAGAGTTGGCGAAGGAGACCAGATCTGAGACAGAACAGGCCATTTTGGGGGAACATAGTATGGACCACCAGTCAGAGGACACTCAATATATTCACACACATACTTGGGGGAAGGAGGTGCCGTTGTGGGTGTTGGTGTGAGTTTGTGGTTTTGTCTCTTTTCTGAGAATAGGTAGGAAAGACTGTTTGTTTGTTTGGACTGGAATGTTTCTAGAAAGTCGTTTGACAACGCGAGTGTTTCTATGTCTGTGCATTCCACTGTATCTGTGGTTGTAGACATTTGAAAAGCGAATGCATCAATGGTTGTGTCCTGTCTAGTAGAAAGCTTCCCAACATTCATACTGCACAATTTAAGAATGGAGAGAGGCTTGCCTTATGGATGGGCAACACCTACTATCTTCCTAAGTTCTTGTTTTCTTCCTGAATACTGGCCACTCTCCAGAATAGCCTCATGGTTTGGTTTCCAAGATATGTACCACCTCCAAGCTCTGTGACATGGCCATGTACTGGATAGCTGAAGAGAATAGAAGCATCTCAGAAAACTCACATATCAGTGTGACCATTAAAGTCTCAGTGGAAAAACACTGCACTGGGCCTTTTGCTTACCTATTGTTCTGTTTTCCTAAATGTCAGGAAGATCTTTGCCTCAGGAAACCCCTTTGTGAAGCCAGAAAAAAAGAGTTTTCAAATGGAAATGAATGGGCATCACCTGTGGCTCTTTGCTTAATTGCTTTGGAAAGAGATGTGGCTGAATCATCCTCTTTGCCCTGTGTGAGGCAGCGGCTTAGATTCTCAGCACCTGATGGATCTAAAGAAAGTTTCCAAGTGTGCATGCAAAACGAAAATGGCCAAAAGAGCAGTCATTGTGGATGAAGTCTCTCGCCTTCCTCTGTAAGCTTCCTGACCTCCATCACGTGAGAATAGGGATCCTTTGTGTCAAATCAGTTCTTCAAAGCCCTACAGAGGCTAGCACATAAGGGCTTGTGTTTTCTCATGACACCAATTCACATAAAGAATATATACCAGACAGTCAGTAGGCCTCAAATTAGAGAAGCAGAGCAGTATTAAGAGCAGGACTATTTGATCACTATTGGTTCACAGGAAGGGAGTCCAGGCCACCCTGACTTTAGGCAAATGAGGGGCAAGGGAGTTCATTTGGAAAACTGTCTTGGGCTGTGCCCCTCATGGAAACCTCCAGCCAGAGGTTATGAAGAGTGTCTATGTGGAAGAAGATGAGGGCCATTTGGGAGTGTTTTGGTTTTAATTGTGGTCATTTGTTTGGTGGTTGGAAGAGATGCCTAGGTCCACCTGGGCTTGAACTCTGGTGTGATTCCCCTTACAGATTGAGTTCAGGAACTGACCTCAGAGAAGTATTGCCATGAATTGTGTTGGGATTTTAGGAGACCACGCATGAGAGTTGCCTTTGGAAACTGAGATCAATGCCCAGGGTGGCTTTCCACAGAGCATTGTCAATCTCTGCCAGGGCATCACATTATTTTATACTGAAAGACTTGGCAGCCATCGTTGACAGTCAAAACACACATGGGCCTCACATTGTAGACCTCAATGGGCCTGGCTTCATGTGTCTTTTTGGCCACTCTTTGGGAAGCCTTGCCTCTGAGAATTCTCCAGAGTTTCCTTGAAATGTGCTTCCTCAAACATTAATGGTTCCTGAATGAATTGAAACCCACAATTTCTCCAACTTCATCCTTGAAAAATGGCTAGATAAATACCATGAAATTTTTGAAATTTTCATGACCAGGTGGCACTGGAGAACCTTTCAATGTCCTCTTGCTGATGAAGTGTGTACCAGACAGTGCCTTGATTGACTAGGTTTCATGAAAATGATGTAGAACAGAGATACCAGTATGTTGGAGCCTGCTGAGTAGTGGGCCCAGAGCTGTGGTGTGCAGGTGTGTGATAAAACATCTGTGGTCGGGCCATGTGTATCTGCCATTGACTTCCAAATGGCTTGTGGCTGACATTGTGCAGCCAGGAATCACTTATACGTCTGATAACTCTAGATATAAGGCATCTTGTTATATGGAGATGTTTCAGGACAATGTTCAGAATCAGGTGCAATGGTCAAGGGGACAAGCTATGTGGGATAGAAGCCTGGCTGATGCATTCTCCTGCAGACCCTGACCCATCTCATGTGAAAGAACTCCCTCCAGCACTGTGTCCCAGCTGAATTCCTTGTATTTTGTGAAGCAAATAACAAATTCCCAGTGCAGCAGCAAGAAACACCACGAAAAGTGGAGGATGACCAAATTGCTTCACAGTCCACACGGGGAGTCACTTAGCCTTCAGTGGCGACAGTTTACCTACAAAGAGTGAATTCAGCACTGCTGCCTCATGTCCTTTGAAAAACAAGAAACCATGCCCTCCAGGTCACATAGATGCAGATCCAGCTTTGATGGTCTCATTAGAAAGAAAGCTAAAGCTCCTGACAACAACATATATGTCAAGTGCCCATCATCAGAGGCAGTTTCTAAGGAAGTCTTCAGGCTGGCAGAGCTCCTTGTTTGATAGCATTTACCTATTAGACCAGGATGCAAGAAAAGACCACTGACTCCAATTAAAATCAAGTTAAAGCAAGCTTATATTTTCCACTGCCCAGGTGGCCTCTCCCTCCCAAAACAGTGGGAACAAGACAGCCACCCAAATTTCCTACAGCCCAGGTTTATAACCCAGAATTTTACACTACAGGGGGGTTAAAATATCAGAACTTTGACAAGCATCAAACTAATCGTAGTTTATATATATATATATATATATATATATATATATATATATATATATATATATATATATATATATATATATTTGCTGGCCCCAACATCAGAATTTATGAAGACCATTAGAGCCTCAGAGAGGGTCATTGTCTGGCCAGGGAAGGCCAGTATTTATGAGGTGTCAATAAAGTTTCATAGAGGGCTGTTCCTGGTCAAAGAGCCAGGCATGGGTGAGTTCAAGGCCATGGGCAGGCATTGCAAGCAGGTTCAGAATTTGGTGTAATTTATAGTTAAGCCAAAATTTTCTTTTCAGGGCTTTGTGGCAAGATGGATCCCAATTTTAATAAAAGATCAGGTTGGGTCTATCATTCCCCCCTTTTCTAATGTGTCCCTTTCAAATCTTTGATAGGGTAGGGGAAGAGCACTGAGGGAATTTTAATACCTCACGTAACAGTCTCCATATTTTTTGAACTCACACAAAACCAGTCTCCCTGATTTTACCTGACTTAATTAATTACTTAAAATGAAAGTCTATTTATTTTTGGCTCCATTGTTGTAAGAAGAGTGGCGTCACTCATTTTGGCTTCTTCTGAGCTGAGAGAGGGTGACATCAGGGGGCACAGCATGAGGGACATGAGTTGCCTTTTAGAAGTCAGTTCGGTTTGAAGTCTGGTTGTGGTAGAACAGTTTGTAAAGTCATCTGGGGATGGGTTCTTCTATGAGAGAAACAAAAACCATGAGTACTGAATAAATGTTGCAGCTGCTGAAACAAGTCACTGTATAGATGTCCCCTCATCTGTCTTCAATATCCCCAGTTATCAGGACTTTCAACTTAATATTTAACTTTTAGTGTCACAGTTGTCCCACCCCATAAGATACAGTTTAATAATTTAATGTCATCTGATCTTGCAAATTCCTTTTACTAGTATGACCTCTGTGTGTAATAGAGAAACCTTTAATTCTGTTAGTCAGGGCTGGATAATCATACTAGCAAACACCAAGCCTACCTGTGTAGGTTAGGAATATCTGTAGGCCTTAAACAAAAAACTTCTGCCTCTGGTAGCTCCTCTTGATAGTCTCTTTTTATTCTCATCAGGCATTCCTCTCTGAGAATCTTTCTTTGTAGCCTCCAGTCTTACTTATTTTGGGAGGCTACCATAAAGTGTATACGTTAAAATATTATTATAACTATTATTATTTAAAATGCCCAGGAATGGCTGTATTTTGGGTTTATCTGTCTTGGCTAAGAGTTTAAGATGAAGCAGTAAAACTGACTTTTGTTTCTATCTATTGTTAACAGTCAGCTGAGATTTTATGGGAGTCATTTCTGGGGAAACTTGAGAGCAGCTTCTCAGTTCTGCTAGTGCCATTTGCGCTAGGTGATTCCAGGTCTTGCTTGACCATGTGGCTTCTCTCAGAAGCATCAGGAATATCTCCCTTCTCTGATGACTCTCTTCTTCGTAGAAAATGCACTGATTGGCTTTCTGTTCTCCAGTGGCCTCATTAATCTTCCTGATCAGGTGTTTATGTGGCTGAGAGTTGCAAAGTTCTTTAGAGAAGTCTCCTGTTCCCTGGATACAAACTGACTCAGAGGTCAAGAGCCAAAATTTGTTTTATTGTCCCTTTTCATTTAAATTAAATTTTAAATCCTAATCTTAAACATCCAACAAATAAATTTTAACAGCCTTATATTAAGAGTACTGTGCTTTAATGTCTATAATTTAAAATTATTTATCTTTTTATTATTTGGGATCTGTATTTTTCTGTCTTGTAGGTGATGCCTTATTATCTTAAATTAACCAATGTTGTGTTCAAAAGCAACTCTTTTGTAAAACACTAACAGGGAATCTTTAGTTAACTTATAAGGAAATTACAAAATAAAATTAACAAGAGTAAAAATACTTAGTTCGTGTAATAGCTACCCTGAATTTTTGGCTGAGTTATAAATTATATCCCCTTTTTGAGATCCTAGTAGTCTTGACAGAAAAAAAAAAAAACTTCTGAACGTAACTTTAAATTAAATAACATCTGACCTACTGCTTTCGTAGTTATTCTCACATGTTGTAAGATGAGACACAGAGCCTTATCTCAGGTAAGGCAGGGCTCTATATAAATCTTAAGTCTTTTAGTTCTAAAGCTGATCTTTTTTTTTTATTTATCATCTTACACAGTTTACACAAATTGTTTGAGGTCACATGAACATTAGCTAACACCATATGATATCACATTTAAAACATGAATTAAAGAAAGGCTGAAAGTTTTTAACCTTTACATAGATTAGGAGCTCATTAACTTAAAAATATATTTAAATTTTTCCCCAATGTAAAAAGTAACTTAAAACTTTACATATCTTATTGATAACAAGTAAATAAATCCCCAATATATATATATTTTTTTTTACCATACAACTTCAGAACACCAGCTTGATGTAATGCTCTTTTAAAGTTTCTACCTTACAGACTTGTATACCTGGAAGATATGAGCACATTAATAGCATCACAATGACATTGATGTTTTTACATTAACCAAATTTAGCTTTTAAAGAAATTCCAGTACAGTGCTCTAAAATAACAGTTCTTATTTAATCAGTTGTTTAATTTTTATGGTTGCTTGCTCTAGAAAAATAAAAATAAACACAATGTTATGGGTAAACTTTTGTTTTCAGAAATTTGTGTCGCTTTATCACATGACTGATTTTTACAATCTTATACAGACTTTAGAACAAACTTATACAGACCTTACTAAATCAATCAGATATCTAACAAAAGTACTCATGAATGAGTAATCCCATATCAAATTTACTTCACTTATTTATCAAAATATTAGAGAAATGTATTGAACAGTGTAAACCATTTTTTTGTTAAAGGAAAAGTCCTAGAACCAAGGCATATTAGACATTTTATAGACATTAATATTTTATTAGATTTTTGAGCAGCTAGAAAAACTTGTAAGCTTAAATTTAAAGACATTTATTGTTATTTGTTTATCCAAATTTAAAGTGAACCATTTAACTCACGTGAAATAAAGATCTTCGAATCCACTTTTTAAAATTTGTTTTTATGAGTGCTTTTTTTAATGATCGCTCCTTATATATGTTAATTTGTATATCATATATATGATATACGAACATATGGATATATGGACATACAACACATAACAAAAGTGTGCACAAATAATAATAGTAAGGCCTTGTAGCTTTTCACAGGTGAAATCTCCATTGTAATGTTTCAGAACTCCACTGTTGGTCAAAGATAGAACTGATGAGAAAAATATTAACCTAGTTCTCTAGGATCAAAATAATGAGCTCAAAAAAAATACAGAATCTAAGGAAAAAAATGAGAGTCCTAGAAAAAATGACTGGCCAATAATTAGTAAATACCATACGATTTACCTTTTTTTTTCCCACTTAGACATCAGATCAGTCTCCTACTGAGCTTGTAGGCTTCTTTCATTTACATTTCAACATAAGTCCTGGCTGAGTTCTGGAAGGAGCTGGACAAAACTGATATTCTGAGCGGACACCTCAGGCCTAAGGCACTTTAACCATAATTTTCAGGTGAGGATGTTGAAAATTATGATACAATTTTAAGATACAATTCAAAATTTTATACCTTAACATCTTGTTTTGTCAACAGATACCATACTATGATTTACTATCCTTGTCCAAATTAATGCACTGACACACTGTGACATTTACCCAGGCTACCCAATTAAAAATTGGTGAAAAAAAAGACTAAATGATTGGGAAGTTACTTGCCAACTTGGAAGTAGAATTCTTTAGTTTTCCATTTTAAGTATTTAAGTTCTCTGGCATGAATTATCTGAAATCATAAACTAAAAAATTACCTAAACCCGACTTTTAACTGCAAGATTGAGCAATGCTACAAAAACCCATCCAGATACCATATTGTTACAATAAAACATCATCATTTAGACACACATTCAGCTAAGATCATTCCCAAGAAACAATTTATAATATCAACACATTATTGCACATGTCTTAAATGGCCAGAAACAAAGACAAAAGACAGACAGAAAGGAGCTCCAGACTATGGCTGACAGGACAGAAGCCTTTAAAACAGCAGATAAGAGAAAAATCTCCTACACCAGTGGCATGATAGATGTCCCCACAAGGGCATAAGATGTTTTCACAGAGGGGCAACCTGAAATGTAATATCAAAGGTCTCCATGGTGACTTTACTGCATTTAGTGTCTCCTTTTTCTTTTTCTCTTTTTTAAGAAAACAGAGGTGGCATAGTACTTACAGTGCAGGGAAGGAAGGAGGGAATTTACTGAAGCAACAGGACTTCGGCAGCTGCTGGGAGTCCCTCAGTCCCGTCTTTTACTTAAACAGGATTAGCTCCTCTGGTTTGGTTCCACCCCAAGCACGCTGAAGCTCCTAACATTTCAGTAGTCAGCTCTCAAAAATTCCGGGGTCGGGGGGGTATCAAAATTTGTAACTTAAATTTCGGTTCTGGACCTTGAAGCCAATTAATACCAATTTAATATAAGGACAGGGTTTGAGAAAAAGTAAAAGGGAGGTTTACTGCTTTGCTAACAAAGGATAAAAACAGGGGACTCTGTCCAAAGTTGTGACTCTCTTGATCTGGAGGGACAAGGGGTTTTAAAGGAGCTTCACTTGTTAACCTGGGAGATACTCAGTTATTAGGTCTCCAGCAGGCATTGCCCTCTGCAGTGGGTGTGCTCCAGACAGCCAGCTAGGGGCTTCTCTCATCCTGCTTAACAAAGGGGGGTATAGTGCATCCCATTTCTTTAAAACACAGTCCAAAGGGGTGACAGGCTTACATGCTTTATTACCCATTTTCACGTCCAATATCCTTAAGTTTTTACCACAGAAATCACACAACAAAACGCACAAAAACAAACAAATAAAAAACGTTTAGAACACAGAACAAAACACACACAAAAAAAACAGAAGCTCGGCGAATAAACAGAAAACCAGAGGAGCAATGCAGCGTCTTGCTAAAGCTCCGGGGTAGGAGCTCCTGCGTGCCAGTCGGCACCTCTCTACACTTTCAGAGGTATTCCCTACAGAAAAGAACAGAGGAAAGAAGGATTCCTATTACTGTCCCGGACAGGAGTATATGTGAGCCTTCCCAGGCCACCTCTCTGTCATCAGAAGAGAACTCCCTTAACCGGATATCAGATGTTATAAAGGCGCCTCTTACCTATGAAGGCCTCCTCCACCAGGTGCTTGATAATAGTTTTAGTGCGATGGTTCACTGCAGTAATCCACGGACTGAAGGCTCATTCCAAGGCCTTGGAACTTGGCTCTCCAGCCTGGAGTCCTGGAGGATAGGCCAGCTTCAGAATTTCCAGCAGTATGGCTTTGTGATCTGGTCAGGTCATGTTGCTGGGGAACTCCAAAATGTTAGTCCAGGACACAAGAAAAGACCACTGACTCCAATTAAAATCAAATTAAGGCAAGCTTAATATTTCAAGCAGCCGGGCTGCCTCTCCCTCTCAAAATGGCGGGAACAAGACAGCAACCCCACCTTTCCTACAGCCCAGCTTTATAGCCCAGAAAGTTACACAAAAGGGGGGTTACAGAAAACAGAACTTTGACAAGCATCACACTAATTGTAGTTTACATTTGTTTTTTCTGGCCCCAGCATCAGAAATTATGAGGACCATTAGAGCCTCAGAGAGGGTCATTGTCTGGCCAGGGAAGGCGAATATTTATGAGGTGTCATTAAAGTTTCAGAGAGGGCCGTTTTCTGGTCAGAGAGCCAGGCATGGGTGAGTTCAAAACATGGTCAGGCATTCTAAGCAGGTTCAGAATTTTCAGTAATTTATAGTAAAGCAAAAATTATCTTTTCATGGCTTTGTGGCAAGATGGCTCACAATTTTAATGAAAGATCATGTTGGGTGATCAACCCTGTCCCCTACTTTTGGAAAATCCTCTACCACCTCCAAGGTTGTGAACTCCTGAGCATTTTCCATTCCAGATATGTATTCACAGAATTTCTAACTCTTCTTCTCTAATTGCGTCTTACTTGGGGCGAAGTTAATGTCAAGCCATTGTTCTGGATGAGAGTGGGAAGAATATTGTGCAGCACATAATTGCATACACATTGGATTCACTTTCCAATTTTCCAATTGAAATACTGAATTCCTGACAATAACCCATACCCTTCTAGACGCTAACTACAAATACTAATATGATGGAGAAAAATAACCCAAACGGAATTGAAATACAAGCAGTTCAGAGGAGGCATGGTGTATATTGGACTTGCCTTTTGCAAGATAAAAGGTAGGTGTTATAAATCTAGTCATTTTTTAATTGAAATAGTTTTATATGTGTATTAAAGTTAACAAATATGTGAATTCCTATCTCCCTTTCGCTGTAACCTATTCAGCACATTAATTTTTATATACACATATAGAATCCTACCTGATATCACACGTACATTTTTGTGAGGTGCCTGACATTGCAGATACAATTTGTGAGAAGAGATTACTCCACCTAAATGCTGTTGGAACTGAAAATTCAAGCTAATGGTGAGCTTCCTAGTTGAATAACATTATACATAAATCCATGTTCAGTAAAATGAATATTTTTGGATCTGTGGATGATATATATTTCATGGTGAAATTCGATTGGCATATATAATTCTACTTTTGAATGTCTTTGTGTGTGTGTTTGTGTGTGTGTGTGTGTATATATATATATATATATATATATATATATATATATATATACAAAATAAATCTCCAGATTTTTCAAAATATGAAATATATGTGTCTTATATACACTCCCTAAATTCATTCATGTTCATGTATGTGGATTAATAATCAACTTTTCACAAGATTATTCTCAGAAATATTCATCCACCTGAAATACATATTTGTTTCCTAGTACTGAAAACTAACTTCAGTGAAAGGTGCAAACAAATCCTAGTATTTCTACATTAACTGACCTAGTTTAACATCAATGCTAGTAGATTCCTATGGGACATGATGTGTATTTTGACATTAATTATTATTCAACACTGGTACATTACTATTTCTTCAGTTTATGCACATCATAGGATATATATTTCATCCACTACTTAGCAAATTTATAGGCATTTGTTTCACTTTCAATCACTTCTTGCTCCAGAACACATGTATTTCCCTATGTTTCTTGACTGGTCTTTTCATGAGACTTTTTTCAAATATATTATTTTCAATTTCCATGATCAATTTTTAAGCAAAACTCACACATCCTTCATGATAAAACATAACCCTAAGATGACCATTAGATATATAACTGGTTGGAATGATTGATTGTGCATCTTTATAACATTTCTTATATATTTTCAGATATCCATTCAATCCATTATTTAAAGTGGATCCAGTTATATTATTTATTCCCAGTATGGTCTATTCATGCGTTATTGCTATATTCATAGACAGAGGGTATACCTATTTGTACCCCAATACAAATTTATATGTCTTCAAAATATTGCTCCTGGAAATGGTGGAAGAAATACTCATGTCACGTGATATACATATACATTTTATCACAGAAATATTCTGGACACAAGAAGCAAAGGTCACACTTTCAATTGTACCAAAGCCTAAATGGAAAGTGAGCATGGATTACTAAAAACATCTATGTCCAGGTTGCCTAATGCTCTCAAATGTCAATCCTATTGGTGACTACATATTTGATTCTTCCTAAGATTATATATTCAACCTCAAGCCTGTTGAAAATGTCTAATCCTATCACTCACTTTGTACTTTGCTTGATTTCCTAATGTCTTTATTGATATCTGCTTTCCCTCATATTTTCCCCAGTTCATCATTGTGACTGACTCTTCACATGTGCTGACATTAACACTCACTCTCTAACCGAAACCCTATTGCTAAAGAACTTTTCGTTCAAATCCAATACTCACTCTTCATTCTAAACCTAACTACTACCTTCCTCATCGTACTGAATATCGCTTTTTGACTGGATGTTCTCTTCAACATTCAATCATCCAAGGTACAAGGTCCTATGCCATTGTATATTGATTTATCTGAGACAACTGTGCAGCACATAACTCAAAGCTAAGTATACCACTTAAGGGTCCAATTCCCTTCTGGGCTTCAAATCTTTCCTAATTTTCTGCTTTCATACTTATATTTCACCTATATACTCTTGTAAATATCGAAGGTTGCCAATACCATTATTCATCTCGCAAAATGATTCCTAACCCAAATCAAACATGTTATTAACCCTAAACATACACTGTTCCATCAATATAACTTACAGAAGAGCAGGGACAGAGTTGGTCTTACAATATAGGAATGTAGGTGATCTTCCACCTTCTGAGAACCTCAAAGATCCATGCAGAAATGATCCTTGGAGAAGATTTATGCAGCTATGTTGGACCTGAGAGAGCAATAGAAATCTTCCATGGCAAACAACCTGGTCAGGATGAATTGATGGGTCTAAGTCAGCCTCTCTTTTCTTATTGTAAAGAAGTTGGAAGAAACCAGGCCTGTGTGGAGAGCTGTACCTGGGTGCCTAAGGTTGATATTCCATTCTAACTTCTGAATGTGTCAGAGGATGTTGGGGCAGCCTCCATCTCATGGGACCCTTGGAAACAACTGTTAGGACAAGGTGGTTTTCAAGGCAGTGACCTCATTCAGTTCCTGAAGGAAGTGACCTCTCCTCACTTCCTTGGTGATTGAATTCTCTGAACTTGGAATCCAGGAAGACAGGCACCCAGAGCCAGTCCCAGTCCTAGTCCCATTGGGCTAACTTGTTTGCTTTTTCCAAGGACAGAGTCAGTCTTTCTTGGTACCTACTGATGTGAGGATGGCCAATTGCCAGCAGAGCTCTGAAGAGGCACCTTCCCTGAGAAAGCAGGTAGTGGCTCACCGCTGTCTCCTGACAACTTCACATAGTTGGCCAAGGAGACCAGATCTGAGAGAGGACAGGCCATTTCGGGGGAACATAATATGGCCCACCAGTCAGAAGACACTCTGGATAGTCACAGACCTACTTGGGGGAAGGAGGTGGCTTTGCCGTTGTGGGTGTGAGTTTGTGGTTTTTTTCTCATGTTCTGAGAATAGGTAGGAAAGGTGTTTTTTTCTGGTGTGGAGTGAACTGTTTCTAGTAAGTCCTTTGACATTGTGAGGGTTTCTATGTCTGTGTATCCCACTGTATCCGTGGTTGTAGACATTAGAAAAGAGAATGCATCAATGGATTTGTTTTCTCTAGTAGAAAGCTTCCCCACATTAATACTGCCCAATAGATTAATGGACTTCACTTTGCCTTATGGATGGGCAACACCTACTGTCTTCTTAAGTTACTGTTTTCTTCATGAATTCTGGCCACTCTACAGAATACGCTCATGGTTTTGTGTCCCAGATATGTAACACCACAAGGCTCTGTGACATGGCCATGTACTGGATAGCTGAAGAGATTGAGAGCATCTCAGAAAACTCAGATATCAGTGTGACCAGTAAAGTCTCAGTGAAGAAACCCTTCTTGGGCCATTTGCTTACTTGTGTTTCAATTACCCTGAATTTCAGGAAGGTCTTTGCCTCATGCCAACCCTTTGTGAAGCCTGAAGAAAACTGTTTTCATATGGAAATGAATGGGCTTCACCTGTGGCTCTTTGCTTAATTGCTTTGGAATGGGATGTGTCTGAATCAGTCTCTGGTCCTTGTGTGAGGCTGTGACTTAGATTCTCAGCACCCAATGGATCTAAAGAAAAATCCCATGTGCTTCCCAAACCGAAATGGCCAAAAGAGAAGTGATTGTGGATGAATTTTTTTGCCTTCTTGTTTTAGGTTCCTGACCTCCATTAAGTGAGAATAGGGATTCTTTGGATTAAATGAGTTCTTCAAATCCCTGCAGAGGCTTGCCCATATGTGCTTGGGTTTTCTCATGACTCCAAATCACATAAAGAATCTATACCTCACAGCCAGTAGGCCTCAAATTGGAGAAGCGGAACACTTTAACAGCAGGAATATTTGATCACTCCAGGTTCACAGGAGGAGTGTCCAGGCCACCATGATTTTAGGCAAATGAGGGGCAAGTGAGCTTATTTTTTACACTTTCTTAGGCTGTGCCCCTCATAGAAATCTCCAGCCAGAGGTTATGATGAGTGTCTATATGGAAGAAGATGAGGGCCCTGTGGGAGTGTTTTGATTTTAATTGTGGTCATTTTTGTGGTGGTTGGAAGGAATGACTGGTTCCACCTGGGCTTGAACTCTGGCGTGATTCCCCTTAGAGACTGAGTTCTGGAACTGAACTCAGAGAAGTATTGCCATGAATTGTGTTGGGATTTTAGAAGGCCATGCATGAGACTCACCCATGGAAACTGAGATCTAGGCCCAGGGTGTCTTTCCACAAAACAATGGGAACCTCAGCCAGGATATCACATGATTTTATTCTGAAAGATTGGCAGGTATAGTTGAGAGTCAAAACACACATGGACCTCACATTGTAGGCCTCAATTTGCCTGGCTTCATGTGACCTTTTGGCAACTCTTTGAGAAGCCTTGCCTGTGAGTGTTCTCCAGAGCTTTCATTGAAATGAGCTTTCTCAACACTTAATGGTTCCTGAATGATTTGAAACCCACAGTGCCTCCAACTTAATCTTTGAAAAATGGCTGGATAAATACCATGAAATTTTTGAAATTTCCATGACCAGGTGGCACTGGAGAATCTTTGGAAGTCCTGTGGTTGATCATGTGTATACCAGAGAATGCCTTGTTTTACTGGGTTTTATGAAAATGGTGTAGAACAGAGATGCCAGTAATTTGTATCCTGCTGATTAGTGGGCCTAGAGCAGTGGTGGGCAGGTGTGTGATAAAACACCATGGTGGGGCCATGTGGATCGGCCATTGGCTTCCAAATGGATTATGACTGACATAGTGCAGAAATCAGACACTTATATGTAAAGGCATTTTTTATATGGATAGGTTCAGGGCAATGTTCAGAATCAGTTTACTATGGTTATTGGGGCAAGCTGTGTGGGATAGAAGCCTGGTTGGTGCATTCTCCTGCAGACCCTGACCCACCACACGTGACAGAACTCCCTTCAGCACTGTATCCTAGTAGAACTCCTTGTATTTGGTGAAGCAAATACCAAATTCCCAGTGCAGCAGCAAGAAACACCACGAAAAGTGGAGGATGACCAAATGACTTCACAGTCCACACGAGGAGACACTTAGCCTCCAGTGGCCACAGTTTACATACAAAGAGAGAATTCAGCACTGCTGCCTCATGGTCATTGGAATATAAGAAACCATGTCTTCCAGGTCACATAGATGCAGACCCATTTTGATGGTCTCACTACAAAGGAAGTTAAAGCTCATGACAACAACATATATTTCAAGTGCCCAACCTCAGAGGCAGTTTTCCAAGAAGTCTTAGGCCAGCAGAGCTCCATGTTTGTGGAGTGTTTACACTGTTCTTTATGTTTGGAAACTCCTCTACCACCACCAAGGTTGTGAACTCCTGAGCATATTCCATTCCAGATATGTATTCACAGATTTTCACACTTTTCTACTCTAATTGTGTCTTACTTGGGCCAAGGTAATATCAAGGCATTGTTCTGAATGTGAGTGGGAAGATTTTTGTGTAGCACATATTTACATACACATTCGATTCATTTTTCAATTTTCTATTTGAAATACTGAAGCCCTGAAACTAACACATACCCTACTATACTCTAATAATTCTAATATGATGGTGAAAAATAACCCAAACAGAATAGAAATACAAGCAGTTCAGAGGAGGCATGGTGTATTGTTACAATTGCCTTTTGCATTATATAGTGTAGGAGTTATAAATCTAGTCATTTTTTGTTGAAATAGTTCTACATGTGTTTTTAAAATTAACAAATATGTGAATTCCTGTCTCCCTTTCTCTGTAGCCAATTCAGCACATGTATTTTTATATGCACATATAGAATTCTACCTGGTACCACACGTACATACTTGTGAGGTAACTGAATTGGCAGATGCAAATTGTGAGAAAGGATAACTCCTCCTAAATGCTGTTGGAACTGAAAATTCAACCTATGGGTGAGCTTCCTAGTTGAATAACATTATACATTAATCCATGTTCAGTAAAATGAATATTTTTCGATCTGTGGATTATATATATTTCATGATGAATTTCGATTGGCATATATATTGCTACTTTTTTTCTTTTATTGGTTGCTCAAAACATTAAAAATCTCTTGACATATAATATTTCATACATTAGATTCAAGTGGCTTATGAACTCCCATTTTTAGCCCAAATAGAGATTACAGAATCACATCGATTACACATCCACATTTTTACATAATGCCCTATTAGCTACTGTTGTATTCTGCTACCTTTCCTATACTCTACTATCTCCCCTCCCCTTCCTTCCGATCTTCTCTTTTTTCCCCATCTACTGTAATTTATTTCACTCCATGTTTATTTTCCCATTCCACTCACAACAATATGTAATTTTGTGTAACAATGAGGGTCTCCCTCCATTACCATGCAATTTCCCTTTTCTCTCACTTACCCTCCCACCTCATGTCTCTGTTTAAAGTTAATCTTTTCTTCCTGCTATTGCTCCCTGCTCTGTTCTTAGTTGCTCTCATTATATCAAAGAAGACATTTGGTATTTATTTTTTAGGGATTGGCTATCTTCACTAAGCATAATCTGCTCCAGTGCCATCCATTTTTCTGCAAATTTTATGATTTTGTCATTTGTTAGTGCTGCGTAATACTCCATAGTGTATAAATGCCACATTTTTTTATCCATTCATCTATTGAAGGGCATCTGGGTTGGATCCACAGTGTATCAATTGTGAATTGTACTGCTATGAAAATCCATGTGGTAGTATCTCTGTATTACTCTCTTTTAAGGTCTTCAGGGAATAGTCAGAGAAGGGCAATAGCTGAGTCAAATTGTGGTTCCATTCACAGCTTTCCCAGGAATCTCCATACTGCTTTCCAAATTGGCCACACCAGTTTACAGTCCCACCAGCAATGTACAAGAGTATCTTTTACCCCACATCCTTGCCAGCACTTGTTGTTGTTTGACTTCATAATGGCTACCAATTTACTGGAGTGAGATGGTATCTTAGGGTGATTTTGATTTGAATTTCTCTGACTGCTAGAAATGGTGAGCATTTTATTATGTACTTGATGAATGATTGTATGTCCTCCTCTGAGAAGTGTCTGTTCAAGTCCTTGACCCATTTGTTTATTGGGTTATTTGTTATCTTATTGTCTAATTTTTTGAGTTCTTTGTATATTCTGGATATTAGGCCTCTATCTGAAGTGTGAGGAGTAAAAATTTGTTCCCATGATGTATGCTCCTTATTTACCTCTCTTATTCTTTCTCTTGCTGATAAAAAACTTTTCAGTTTAAGTAGTCCCATTTGTTGATTCTTGTTATTAACTCTTGTGCTATGGATGTCATATAAAGGAATTTGGAGCCCGATCCCATAATATGTAGATCAGAGCCAACTTTTTCTTCTATCAGACACAGAGTCTTTGATTTGATATCTAGCACCTTGATCCACTATGAGTTAACTTTTGTGCATGGCGAGAGAAAGGAATTCAGTTTCATTTTGTTGCACATGGATTTCCATTTTTCCCAACACCATTTGTTGAAGATACTATATTTCCTCCATTGCATGCTTTTAGCTCCTTTATCAAATATAAAATAGTTGTAGCTTTTTGGATTAATCTCTGTGTCCTCCATTCTGTACCATTGGTCCACCCGCCTGTTTTGGTACCAGTACCATGCTGGTTTTTTTTTAATTAATTTTATTGTAGGTTGTTCAAAACATTTCATAGTTCTTGATATATCATATTTCACACTTTGATTCAAGTGGGATATGAGCTCCCATTTTTACCCCATATACAGATTGCAGAATCACATCAATTGCACAACCATTGATTTACATATTGCCATTCTGGTGACTGTTGTATTCTGTTGCCTTTCCTATTCTCTACTATCCCCCCTCCCCCTCCCCTCCCCTCTTCTCTCTCTACCTCCTCTACTGTAATTCATTTCTCCCCCTTATATTTTTCCTCCTTTCCCCTCATTTCCTCTTGTATGTAATTTTGTATACCCCTGAGGGTCTCCTTCCATTTACATGCAATTTTCCTTCTCTCTCCCTTTCCCTCCCACCTCTCATCCCTGTTTAATGTTAATCTTCTTCTCATGCTCTTCGTCCCTACTCTGTTCTTAGTTAATCTCCTTATATCAAAGAAGATATTTGGCATTTGTTTTTAAGGGATTGGCTAGCTTCACTTAGCATAACCTGCTCTAATGCCATCCATTTCCCTCCAAATTCTATGATTTTGTCATTTCTTAATGCAGAGTAATATTCCATTGTGTATAAATGCCACATTTTTTTATCCATTCTTTTATTGAAGGACATCTATGTTGGTTCCACAGTCTTGCTATTGTGAAATGTGCTGCTATGAACATGGATGTAGCAGTGGCCCTATAGTGTGCTCTTTTTAGGTCTTTAGGGAATAGACCGAGAAGGGGAATAGCTGGATCAAATGGTGGTTCCATCCCGAGCTTTCCAAGAAATCTCCATACTGCTTTCCAAATTGGGTGCACCAATTTGCAGTCCCACCAGTAATGTACAAGAGTACACTTTTCCCGACATCCTCGACAGCACTTGTTGGTGTTTGACTTCCTAAAGGCTGCCAATCTTACTGGAGTGAGATGGTATCTTAGGGTGGTTTTTATTTGCATTTCTCTGACTGCTAGAGATGGTGAGCATTTTTTCATATACTTCTTGATTGATTGTATGTCCTCCTCTGAGAAATTTCTGTCCAGGTCCTTGGCCCATTTGTTGATTGGGTTATTTGTTATCTCATTGTCTAATTTTTTTAGTTCTTTGTATATTCTGGATATTAGGGCTCTGTCTGAAGTGTGAGGAGTAACGATTTGTTCCCAGGACGTAGGCTCCCTATTTACCTCTCTTATTGTTTCTTTTGCTGAGAAAATAACTTTTTAGTTTGAGTAAGTCCCATTTGTTGGTTATAGTTATTAACTGTTGTGCTATGGGTGTCCTATTTAGGAATTTGGATCCCGACCCCACAGTATGTAGATCATAGCCAACTTTTTCTTCTATCAGACGCCATGTCTCTGATTTGATATCAAGTTCCTTGATCCACTTTGAGTTAACTTTTGTGCATGGTGAGAGAAAGGGATTCAGTTTCATTTTGTTGCATATGGATTTCCAGTTTTCCCAACACCATTTGTTGAAGATGCTAGCCTTCTTCCATTGCATGCTTTTAGCCCCTTTATCGAATATAAGATAGTTGTAGTTTTGTGGATTGGTTTCTGTGTCCTCTATTCTGTACCATTGGTCCACCCGCCTGTTTTGGTACCAGTACCATGCTGTTTTTGTTTCTATTGCTCTGTAGTATAGTTTGAAGTCTGGTATAGCTATACCGACTGATTCACACTTCCTGCTTAGCAATGTTTTTGCTATTCTGGGTCTTTTATTTTTCCATATGAATTTCATGATTGCTTTCTCTATTTCTACAAGAAATGCCATTGGGATTTTGATTGGCATTGCATTAAACCTATTGAGAACTTTTGTTAATATCGCCATTTTGATGATGTTAATTCTACCTATCCATGAACAGGGTATATTTTTCCATCTTTTAAGATCTTCTTCAATTCTCTCTTTAGGGTTCTGTAGTATTCATTGTATAAGTCTTACACCTCTTTTGTTAGGTTGATTCCCAAGTACTTTATTTTTTCTGAGGATATTGTGAATGGGGTGGTTGTCCTCATATATATTTTAGAGGATTTGTCGCTGATATACAGGAATGCCTTTGATTTATGCGTGTTGATTTTATATCCTGCCACTTTGCTGAATTCATTTATTAGCTCTAATAGTTTCTTTGTAGACCCTTTTGGGTCTGCTAGGTATAGAATCATGTCATCTGCAAATAGTGATAATTTGAGTTCTTCTTTTCCTATTTTTATGCATTTAATTTCTTTTGTCTGTCTAATTGCACTGGCCAGTGATTCGAGAACTATGTTGAACAGAAGTGGTAAGAGAGGCCATGCCTGTCTTGTACCAGATTTTAGAGGGAATGCCTTCAGCTTTTCTCCATTCAGAATGATGCTAGGCTGAGGCTTAGCATAGATTTCTTTTACAATATTGAGGTATGTTCCTGTTATCCCTAGTTTTTCTAGAGTTTTGAACATAAAGGGATGCTGTACTTTGTCGAATGCTTTTTCCGCATCTATCGAGATGATCATATGGTTCTTATATTTAAGCCTATTGATGTGGTGAATAACATTTATTGATTTTCGTATATTGAACCAACCTGGCATCCCAGGGATAAATCCTACCTGGTCATGGTGCACAATTTTTTTGATATGTTTTTGTATCCGGTTCGCGAGAAGTTTATTGAGCATTTTTGCATCTAGGTTCATTAGAGATATTGGTCTGTAGTTTTCTTTCTTTGGAGTGTCTTTGTCTGGTTTAGGAATCAGGGTGATGTTGGACTCATAGAATGAATTTGGAAGTTCTCCCTGTTTTTCATTTTCCTGAAATAGCTTGAAAAGTATTGGTATTAGTTCCTCTTTAAAGGTTTTGTAAAACTCTGCTGTATACCCATCCGGTCCTGGGCTTTTCTTAGTTGGTAGTCTTTTGATGGTTTCTTTATTTCCTCAGTTGATATTCGTCTGTTTAGGTTGTCAATATCCTCCTAACTCAATCTGGGCAAATCATAGGACTTAAGAAATTTATCGATGCCTTCACTATCTTCTAATTTATTGGAGTATAAGGATTCAAAATAATTTCTGATAATCTTCTGTATTTCTGAAGTGTCTGTTGTGATATTGCCTTTTTCATCCCATATGCGAGTAATTTGAGTTCTCTCTCTTCTTCTCTTCATTAGCGTGGCTAAGGGTCTGTCAATTTTATTTATTTTTTCAAAGAACCAACTTTTAGTTTTGTCAATTTTTTCAATTGTTTCTTTTGTTTCAATTTCATTAATTTTTGCTCTGATTTTAATTATTTCTTGTCTTCTACTTTTTTGCTGTTGTTTTGCTCTTCTTTTTCTAGGACATTGAGTTGAAGTATTAGATCATTTATTTGTTGGTTTGTTTCTTTTTTTAAGGAATGAACTCCAAGCAATAAATTTTCCTCTTAGAACTGCTTTCAATGTGTCCCATAGATTCCGATATGTTGTGTCTGTGTTTTCATTTATCTCTAAGAATTTTTTAATATCCTCCTTGATGTCTTCTATAACCCATTTATCATTCAGTAACCTATTTTTCATTCTCCAATTGATGCATGATTTTTCCTTACTTCTTTTATCGTTGATTTTCAATTTCATTTCATTATGTTCAGATAAGATGCATGGTATTATCTCTACTCCTTTATATTGTCTAAGAGTTGCCCTGTGACATAATATATGATCTATTTTTGAGAAGGATCCAAGTGCTGCTGAGAAAAAAGTGTAACTGCTTGATCTTGGGTGGTATATTCTATATATGTCAATTAAGTCTAGGTTATTAATTATGTTATTGAGTTCTATAGATTCCTTATTCAACTTTTCTTTGTAAGATCTATCCAGTGGTGAGAGAGGTGTGTTGAAGTCTCCCATAATTATTGTATGGTGGTCTATTAGACTCTTGAACTTGAGAAGAGTTTGTTTGATGAACATAGCTGCACCATTGTTTGGGGCATATATATTTATGATTGTGATGTCTTGTTGGTGTATGGTTCCCTTGAGCTGTATGTAGTGTCCCTCTTCATCCCTTTTGATTAACTTTGGCTTGAAATCTATTTTATTTGATATGAGTATGGACACTCGTGCTTGTTTCCGAAGTCCATAAGAGTGATATGATATTTCCCAACCTTTCACCTTCAGTCTATGTATGTCTTTTCCTATCAAATGCGTCTACTGAAGGCAGCATATTGTTGGGTCTTGTTTTGTGATCCATTCTACTAGCCTGTGTCTCTTAATTCGTGAGTTTAAGCCATTAATATTTAGGGTTATTATTGAGATATGGGTTGTTCTTCCAGTCATATTGGTTTATTTATGTTACTAAACATGGTTTGTTTTCCTCTTTGATTATTCCCCCTCTTTACTGTACTCCCTCCCGCTGTTGGTTTTCATTGTTATTTTCCATTTCCTCTTCCTGCAATGTTTTGCCGAGGATGTTTTGAAGAGATGGTTTTCTAGCTGCAAATTCTTTTCACTTTTGTTTATCATGGAAGGTTTTAATTTCATCTTCCATACTGAAGCTTAATTTTGCTGAATACACAATTCTTGGTTGGAACCCATTTTCTTTCAGTGTTTCAAATATGTTATTCAAGGATCTTCTAGCTTTCAGAGTCTGTGTTGAAAGATCAGCTGTTATCCTGATTGGTTTACCCCTAAATGTAATCTGCTTCCTTTCTCTTGTAGCTTTTAAAATTCTCTCCTTATTCTGTATGTTGGGCATCTTCATTATAATGTGTCTAGGTGTGGATCTCTTATGATTTTGCACATTCGGCGTCCCGTAGGCTTCTAGGATATGGGATTCTGTCTCATTCTTCAAGTCTGGGAAGTTTTCTCGTATTATTTCATTGAATAGATTGCTCATTCCTTTTGTTTGGAACTCTATACCTTCCTGTATCCCAATGACTCTTAAGTTTGGTCTCTTTATGTTATCCCATATTTCTTGAATGTTCTGCTCATGGTTTCTTAACAGCTTTGCTGAGCTGTCTATGTTCTTCTCCAGTTGAAATACTTTGTCTTCATTTTCTGATGTTCTATCTTCTAAGTGTTCTACTCTGCTGGTAGTATTCTCAATTGAGTTTTTAATTTGGTTTATTGTTTCCTGCATTTCCAGGATTTCTGTTTGTTTGTTTTTTATAACCTTGATCTCCCTGTATAATTGATCTTTTGCTTCTTGTATTTGTTTATGTAATTCATTTTCGAAGTGCTCGAAGTGGTCTTTCATTGTCTGATTATGCTGTCTAATGTCTTCCTTGAGACTCCAGATAATCTGAAGCATGTATATCCTGAATTCTTTATCTGACATTCCATCTGCTGCAGATATTACCTCTTCTAAAGTTGAGTTGACCTGCATTGCTTGTGGTCCTTTCTTTCCTTGTCTTTTCATACTGATCGCGTTTCTTTCTGCTTGGTGAAACTGTTTTGTTATTGATTTTCCCCCTATATATTTATATTGCTCTTATATAGTTGCAAAGTCTCCCTCGCAGGCTTTGGCGGTGGTTCTGCCCCTCCTCCAATTGGGGCAATGTGCCTACTACGCCGGCAGGCTGCTGTGCCTCTACTTTCGGTGGGCCTGTTCGTTCGGTGGTCACAGGTTCGCCTCCCTTGCAGGCGTGAGAAGCGGCTCTGCACCTCCGCTGGCCGCTAGGCCTGTTCTGTCTGTCGTTTGCAGGTCTGTCTACCTAACAGGTGCTGGTGGCGGCTCTGCCCCTCCCCCAAACGGGGTGATGTGTCAGACGGCCACTGGGCCTGTTTTATCAGTGGTCACGGTATCGCCTACCTTGCAGGTGGGTGGGGCAGCTGTGCCCCTCTGCAGGTTTCTGGGCCTGACTTGCCGGTGGGTCGCAGGTCATTCATTTTTTAGTTCTAGTAGTTTTTGTACACCTTTTTGTGTCTTCTATGTATAGAATAATGTCACCCGAAAATAGTGATAATTTGCGTTCTTAATTTCCTATTTTTATGCCTTTTATTTGTTTAGTATGTCTAATTGCTCTGGCCAGTGTTTCGAGAACTATATGGAATAGAAGTGGTGAGAGAGGGCATCCCTGTCTTGTTCCAGATTTTAGAAGAAATGCCTTCAATTTTTCTCCATTCATAATGATGCTAGCCTGAGGCTTAGCATAGATAGCTTTTACAATGTCGAGGTAACTTCCTGTTATCCCTATTTTTTCTAATGTTTTGAACATAAAGGGATGCTGTACTTTGTCAAATGCTTTTTTTGCTTCTATCGAGATGATCATATGGTTCTTATCTTTAAGTCTATTGATGTGGTGAATAACATTTATTGATTTCCGTATATTGAACCATCCTTGCATCCCAGCTATGAATCCTACTTGATCATGGTGCATAATTTTTTTGATGTGCCTTTGTATTCGATTCACCAGAGTTTTATTGAGGATTTTTGCATGTAGGTTCATCAGATATATTGGTCTGTAGTTTTCTTTCTTTGAGGTGTCTTTTTCTGATTTCGGAATCAGCGTGATGTTGGCCTCATAGAATGAATTTGGAAGAGCTCCCTCTTTTTCTCTATGCTGAAATAACTTGAAAAGTATTGGTATTAAATCTTCTTTAAATGTTTTGTAAAACTCCGTTGTATAGCCATCCGTTCCTGGGCTTTTCTTGGTTTGTAGTCTTTTGATTGCTTCTTCTGTTTCATCCATTGACATTGGTCTGTTTAAATTGTGTGTATCCTTCTGACTCAGTCTGGGAATATCATATGACTTAAGAAATTTATCGATGTCTTCACTATATTCTATTTTATTGAAATATAGGTTTTCTAAATAATTTCTAATTGTCTTCTGTATTTCGGAAGCATCTGTTGTAATATTGCCTTTTTCATCCCATATGTTAGTAATTTGAGTTCTCTCTCTTCTTCTCTTCATTAGCATGCCTAAGGGTCTGTCGAACATATTTATTTTTTCGAAGAACCACCTTTTAGTTTTGTTAATTTTTTCAATAGTTTCTTTTGTTTCAATTTCGTTGATTTCTGCTCTGATTTTAATTATTTCTTGCTTTCTGCTACATTTTTTGTTGTTTTGCTCTTCCTTTTCTAGGGCTTTGAGTTGAAGTGTGAGCTCATTTATTTGTTCGTTTTTACTTTTTTTCAGGAATGACCTCCAGGCGATGAATTTCCCTCTTAAAACTGCTTTCATTGTGTCCCATAGATTCTGATATATTGTGTCTGTATTTTCATGTATCTCTAAGAATTTTTTGATTTCCTCCTTTATATCTTCTGTAACCCACTGATCATTCAGTAACATATTGTTCATTTTCCATGTGATGTAGGATTTTTCCTTCCTTTTTTTATCATTGGTTTCCAGTTTCATTCCATTATGATCAGAAAAAATTCATGGTATTATCTCAACCCCTGTATATTTACTGAGGGTTGCCCTATGACATAATATATGGTCTATTTTTGAGAAGGATCCACGTGCTACTGAGAAAAAAGTATATCCACTTGATGATGATTGATATATTCGATATATGTCAGTTAAGTCTAGGTTATTGATTGTGATATTGAGTTCTATAGTTTCTTTATTCACTTTTGTTTGGAGGATCTGTCCAATGGTGAGAGAGGTGTGTTGAAGTCACCCATAATTATTGTGTTGTGGTCTATTTCATTCTGGAACTTGAGGTGAATTTGTTTTTTGAACATTGCAGCACCATTATTTGGTGCATAAATATTGATAATTTTTATGTCTTGTTGATGAATGGTTCCTTTTAACAGTATATAATGTCCTTTCTTATCCCTTTTGATTAAATTAGTCTTGAAGTCGATTTTATTCGATATGAGCATGGCCACCCCTGCTTGCTTATGGGGAGCGTTGCATGGTATATTTTTTCCAAAACTTGCACCTTCAGCCTGTGTATGTCTTTTCCATTCAGATGTGCCTCCTGGAGGCAATATATTGTTGGATTCATTTTTAATCCAAGTTACCAGCCTATGTCGCGTTATTGGAGAGTTTAAGCCATTAACATTTAGAGTCACTATTGATATATGGTTTGTACTGCCGCTCATGATTGATGATTCATCTTTTTTTTTTTTAATTTAGTTTGTTTCTGCATGATTAGCTTTTCCCCCACCCTCAGTCATTACTGAGGCACTTCCCACTGATGGTTTTGGTTGTTGATTTTCATTTCTTCTTCGTGTATTGTTTTGCTCAAGATGCTTTGCAATGCTGGTTTTCTGGCTACAAATTTTTTTTACCTTTTGTTTATCATGAAATATTTTTATTTCATCGTCATACCTGCAGCTTAATTTTGCTGGATACAGAATTCTTGGTTGGCATTCATTGTCTTTCAGTGTTTGAAATACGTTGCTCCAGGATCTTCTCGCTTTCAGCGACTGTGATGAAAAATCCATTCTCAACCTTATTGGTTTACCCCTTAATGTAATCTGCCTCCTTTCTCTTAGAGCTATTAATATTTTCTCTTTGTTTTGTATATTGGATATCTTCATAACAATGTGTCTTGGTGTTGGTCTACTGTGATTTTGTGTTCTCCGTGTCCTGTAAGCATGTCCAATTTGTATATCTATTTACTTTGTATTTCTGGAAATATTTCTGTAATTATTTCATTCAATAGATTACTAATTCCCTTGGTTTGAATCTGTGTACCTATCCAGATGACTCATTAATTTTTTTTTTATGTTATCCCATATCTCTTGGATGTTTTACTCATGATTTTTTACCAGCCTTTCTGTGTTGGCTAGATTCATTTCAAGATGATATATTTTGTCTTCATTATCTGACATTCTGTCTTCTACTTGCTCCACAGTGTTAGTGATACTCTCAATTGACTTTTTAATTTGGTTTATCATTTCCTTCATTTCTAGAATTATTGTTTGATTTTTTTATAATCTCTATCTCCTGATAAAGATGCATAACTTCTTCTTTTATCTGTTTATGCAATTCATTTTCAATGTGTTCTTTCACTGTTTGGATTTGCTGTCTCGTATCCTCTTTAAGTTTCAATTCCATCTGTCTAAGGTATTCCTTGAGTTCTTTATATGACCATTTTTCTGATGACTATAGGTCCTCCTGAATATTTTGGCTGTCCTTCGTTGTTTGTACTTATTTTCTTCCTTGATTTTTTGTGCTGCTCATGTTACTTCTTGCTCTGTTTGACTGTTGAGTTACTGCTTACTCTTATAAATTTATTTGATGCTTGGAAGAAAAGATATTAGAAGGAAAGGGAAGAAGTCACTAAAGAGAATGAGAGTAGGCAGGTAGAATTCGAGGAAGGGGAAATCAGAAAATTGAAAAGAAATGATAAGACAAAAGAAAAAATAGAAAAGAAAGAAAGAAAGAAAAAAATTTAAAAATAATGATCATTTAAAAGATGTAAATTAAAGTTTAAAATAATAATAATAATAAAATAAAAATATTTAAAAAATGAAAACATATTAAAAAGTTAAAGTACAACAACAAAAAATATGAATTTACATAAAGAATCTAAACCCCACACTCAGTAGGCCTCAAGTTGGAGAAGTAGAGCAGTATTAACGCCAGGCCTATTTTTTCACTTCTGTTTCACAGGAAGGCAGTCCAGGGAACCCTGATGTTAGGCAAATGAGGGGCAAGGGAGCTTATTTTGGACACGGACGTGGGCTGTGTACCTCATGGAAACCTCCAGCCGGAGGTTATGATGAGTGTCTACATGGAAGAAGATGAGGGCCTTGTTGGGGTGTTTAGGTTTTAACTGTGAACATTTGTATGGCGGTAGGAAGAGATGACTGGGTACACCTGTGCTTGAACTCTTGTGTGATTCAACATAGAGACTGAGTTCTGGAATTGACCTCAGAGAAGTATTGCCATGGATTGTTTTGGGCTTTTAGAAGGCCATGCATGAGAGTCGCCCTTGGAAAGTGAGATCTACGCCCAAGTTGGCTTTCCACAGAGCAAAGGGAATCTCAGCCAGGATATCACATGATTTTATTCTGAAAGACTTGGCAGCCATAGTTGAGAGTGAAAATACACATGGACCTCACATTGTAGACCTCAATGGGCCTGGCTTCATGTGACCTTTTGGCCACCCTTTGGGAAGCCTTGCCTCTGAGAGTTCTCCAGAGCTTTCATTGAAGTGAGCTTACTCAACATTTAATGGTTAATGAATGAATTGAAACCCACAGTGCCTACAACTTCTTCCTTGAATAATGGCTAGATGAATACCATGAAATTTTTGAAATTCCCAAGACTAGGTGTCACAGGAGAACCTTTGGATGTCCTCTAGCTGATCATGAGAATACAAGACATTGCCTTTATTGACTGGGTTTCATGAAAATGGTGTATAACAGAGATGCAAGTAAGTTGGAACCTGCTGAGTAGTGTTCCTAGAGCCGTGGCGGGCAGGTGTGTGATAAAATATCTCTGGTGTGGCCATGTTTATCTGCCATTGGTGTCCAAATAACTTGTGACTGACATTTTGCAGCCAGTAGACCCTTATATGTAAAAGAATCTTGTTATATGGAGAGGTTTCAGGGCAATGTTCAGAATCAGGTTGCTATGGTCAATGTTGCAAGCTATGTGGGATAGAAGCCTGGTTGGTGCATTCTCCAACAGAACCCAACCCACCACAACTGAAAGAACTCCCTACAGCACTGTGTCCCAGTTGAACTCTTTTTATTTCATGAAGCAAATACCACACTCCTAGTGCAACAGCAAAAAACACCACAAAGAGTGGAGGATGACCAAATGGCTTCACAGTCCAGATGAGGAGACACTTGCCCTCAGTGGCCACAGTTTACCTACAAAGAGAAAATTCAGCACTGCTGCCTCATGTTCATCGGAAAATAAGAAACCATGTCATCCATGTAACATAGATGCAGACCCAGCTTTGATGGTCTCACTACAAAGGAAGCTAATGCTCCTGACAACAAAATATATTTCAAGTGCTCACCCTCAGAGGTAGTTTTTCCAGATGTTAGGCCAGCAGAGCTTCATGTTTGTGGAGTGTTTACCCTGTCCCTTACTTTTGGAAACTCCTCTACCACCTCCAAATTTGTGAACTCCTGAGCATTTTCTATAACAGGAATGTATTCACAGATTTTCTAACTCTTCTCCTCTAATTGTGTCTTACATGGGGCGAAGGTAATGCCAAGGCATTGTTCTGAATGAGAGTGGGAAGATTTTTGTGTAGCACATATTTGCATACACATTGGATACATTTTCCAATTTTCCATTCGAAATACTGAATCCCTGACACTAACAAATTCCCTTCTAGACTTTTACTTCTAATCTTAATATGATGGAGAAAAATAACCCAAACAAAATAGAAATACAAGAGGTTCACAGGAGGCATGGTGTATAGTTGGACTTGCCTTTCCTATGATAAATGGTAGGTGCTATAAATCTAGCAAATTTTTATTGAAACAGTTCTTTATGTGTTTTAAAAGTTAACAAATATGTGAATAACTGTCTCCCTTTCTCTGTAGTCTATTCAGCACATGTATTTTTTTATGCACATATTGAATTCTACCTGGTATCACACATACATTTTGTGAGGTGGCTGACTTGGCAGATACAAACTGTAAGAAAAGATCACTCCTACTAAACGCTGTTGGAACTGAAAATTCAACATATGGGTCAGCTTTCTAGTTGAACAACATAAATTGATGTTCAGGAAAATGAGTATTTTTGGATCTGTGGATGATATATATTTCATGGTGAATTTCAATTGGCATACATAATGCTACTTTTTAATGTCACTCTCTGTGTGTGTATCTATCTATCTATCTATCTATATATATATATATATATATATGTATTCACTCTCCAGATTTTTCAAAATATGAAATGTATTTGTCTTATTTTACACTCCCTAAATTCATTCATATTTATGTATGTGGATTTATAATCAACTTTTCACAAGTTTATTCTCAGAAATGTTCATCCACCTGAAATACATATTCGTTTCCAGTACTGAAAACTAACTTCAGGGGATCATATGATGGCAGCGAAAGGAGTGCATCAACCCCATATACAGCATCACTGTGCAAGAGAATGACGAATTTCCAGCAAAATTTGTGTGCTCCAAAACCTAGTGGAAGTATTTCCATCTCATGAGGATTAGCTACGGGGCTCAAACGTGAGTGATTTGTCCGCATAGAGCGTCATGCTGCTTATTCAGCAAATCGCCCTGCGGCTAGAGTCTGTGGCGCATGCTGGCAAACAATGAGATAGCAACACAAATATTCAGTGGTGCGGATTCTGTGGGCTCCAGCCAGCTGTACAATCACTGTGCTCATTGCTGAATTCTGGGTTTGAGACCGGGGAAGGACGCGGTCCAATTCGGTTTTCCACACCAGTCAGACCACAGAGGAAGCCAGGGGCCACCATCTTGGAGAGCTGACGTCACCATTCCTGTTTTCAACTCATAGCAGCTCATTCAGCTATAGAACAGGTAATCTCAGGCTGCCATTCGCCTGTGTCTCGGAGACAAATTACTCAGGCCTGTTCCTATCAGAACATACACCAAGCCCAGAGCGGCCGAATTCTGGCTCCTGGAACTGATCAGGCCCAGGGCTAAAGAACCCGCGGAAACTCCTTCTCGGTCTAGGTCTTGCTGAATACTGTGGAGGTAAATACCTACCTAGCCTTCATAGGCAGTGGCAACAGGATTGAGACGGGGCTTGTGAGGCCTGGTCAGGACTCACCCATTGCTTTGGTCATCCGGCAAAGGGAACGAAATGCTGCCATTCGCCTGGGATACCAACATGTTAGAGATCTGATGTCATCACAAAGTGGTGGAGGAGATAACTTCATCGATACCAGCGGTGACAGAAACAGTTGGTCTCCTGGTAAAAAAAGTGAGTCACAAACACCCGAGTCTCTCTCACTTTGTCTTCAAGCCAGAGGGGCAGAGCAGAGCCGCCGCCCATGCCCGGCACAGGCCCAGCGACCTGCAGGCGTGGTAGTCATGTCATCCCAATTGGAGTAGTGACAGAGCAGAGCTGCTGCCCGTGCCTGGAACAGGCCCATCAACCAGCAGGCGTGGTAGTCACGTCACCCCAATTGGAGTAGGGGCAGAGCAGAGCCACCGCCTATGCCCAGGACAGGCCCAATGACCCGCTGGTGTGGTAGACACGGCACCCCTATTGGAGTAGTGGCAAAGCAGAGCCTTCTCCCGCGCCCAGTACAAGCCCAGCGGCCCACCAGCGTGGTTGTTAGGTCACCCCAATAGGAATAGGGGCAGAGCAGAGCCACTGCCCAAAACAAAACAGTTTCAACAAGCAGAGAGAACCGCGAGCAGTATGAAAAGACAAGGAAATAAAGGACCACAAGCAATGCAGGTCAACACAACTTTAGAAGAGGTAATAGCTGCATCAGATGGAATGTCAGATAAAGAATTCAGGATACTCATGCTTTAGATGATCTGGAGTCTCAAGGAAGACATTAGACAACAAAATCAGACAATTAAAGATCACTTCGACAATGAATTACATAAACAAATCCAATAAGCAAAAGATCAACTATATAGGGAGATAGAGGTTGTAAAAACAAACAAACAGAAATCCTAGAATTGCAGGAAGGAATAATCCAACTTAAAAACTCAATTGAGAATACTACCAGGAGAGTAGAACACTTAGAACATAGAACATCAGACAATGAAGACAAAGTATTTCAACTTGAAAAGAACATAGACCACTCAGCAAGACTGTTAAGAAACCACGAGCAGAATATCCAAGAAATATGGGATAACATAAAGAGGCCAAACTTAACAGTCATTGGGATACAGGAAGGTATAGAGGTCCAAACCAAAGGAATGAGCAACCTATTCAATGAAATAATACGAGAAAACTTCCCAGACTTGATAAATAAAACAGAATCCCAAGTCCTAGAAGCCTACAGAACGCCGCATGTGCAAAATCATAAGAGAGCCACAACTAGACACATTATAATGAAGATGCCCAACAAACAGAAAAAAGAGAGAATTTTAAAAGCTACAAGAGAAAGGAAGCAGATTACGTTTAAGGGTAAACCAATCAGGATAACAGCTGATCTTTCAACACAGGCTCTGAAAGCTAGAAGATCCTGGAATAACATATTTCAAACACTGAAAGAAAATGGGTTCCAACCAAGAATTGTGTATCTAGCGAAATTAAGCTTCAGTATGGAAGATGAAATTAAAACCTTCCTCGATAAACAAAAGTGAAAAGAATTTGCAGCTAGAAAACCATCTCTTCAAAACATCCTCGGCAAAACATTGCAGGAAGAGGAAATGGAAAATAACAATGAAAACCATCAGTGGGAGGTAGGACATTAAAGGGGGGAAAATAATCAAAGAGGAAAACAAACCATGTTTAGTAACATAAATAAACAAATATGGCTGGAAGACCAACCCATATCTCAATAATAACCCTAAATGTTAATGGCTTAAACTCACCAATGAAGAAACACTGGCTAGTAGAATTGAACAAAAAACAAGACCCAACAATATGCTGCCTACAGGAGATGCATTTGATAGGAAAATGCATACATAGACTGACGGTGAAAGTTTGGGAAAAATCATATCACTCATATGGACTTCGGAAACAAGCAGGAGAGTCCATACTCATATCAAATAAAATAGATTTTGAGCCAAAGTTAATCAAAAGGGATAAAGAGAGACACTACATACTGCTCAAGGGAACCATACACCAACAAGAGACAGCAATCATTAATATATATGCCCCAAACAATGGTGCAGCTATGTTCATCAAACAAACTCTTCTCAAGTTCAAGAGTCTAATACACCACAATACAGTAATCATGGGAGACATGAACACACCTCTCTCACCACTGGACAGATCTTCCAAACAAGGAATAAGGAATAAGGAAACTATAGAACTCAATAACACAATTAATAACCTAGACTTATTTGAGATATGTAGAATATAACACCCAACATCAAACAGTTACCTTTTTTTCTCAGCAGCACATGTATCCTTCTAAAAAATGATCATATATTATGTCACAGGGCAACTCTTAGACAATATAAAGGAGTACAGATAATACCATGCATATTATCTGATCATAATGGAATGAAACTAAAAATCAATGATAAAAGAAGGAAGGAAAAATCATGCATCACTTGGAGAATGAATAATAGGTTACTGAGTGATCAATGGGTTATAGAAGACATCAAGGAGGAAATTTAAAAATTCTTAGAGATAAATGAAAACACAGACACAACATATCGGAATCTATGGGACACATTGAAAGCAGTTCTAACAGGAAAATTCATTGCTTGGAGTTCATTCCTTAAAAAAAGAAACAACCAACAAATAAATGATCTCATACTTCATCTCAAAATCCTAGAAAAAGAAGACGAAAGAAACAGCAAAAGAAGTAGAAGGCAAGAAATAATTAAAATCAAAGCTGAAATTAATGAAATTGAAACAAAAGAAACAATTGAAAAAACTTGACAAAAGTAGAAGTTGGTTCTTTGAAAAAATAAATAAAATTGACAGACCCTTAGCCATGCTATGAAAGAGAAGAAGAGAGAACTCAAATTACTAGCATAAGGGATTAAAAAAGAAAATATCACAAGAGATATTTCTGAAATACAGAAGATTATCAGAAATTATTTTTAATCCTTATACTCCAAACAAATAGAAGACAGTGAAGGCATCGATAAATTTCTTAAGTCATATGATATGCCCATATTGAGTCAGGAGGATATAGACAACATAAACAGACCAATATCAATTGAGGAAATAGAAGAAACCATCAATCCACTACCAACTTAGAAAAGCCCAGGACCGTATGGGTATACAGCAGAGTTTAAAAAAACCTTTAAAGAGGAACAAATACCAATATTTTTCAAGGTGTTTCAGGAAATTGAAAAAGAGGGAGATTCTTCCAAATTCATTCTACGAGGCCAAGATCACCCTGATTCTTACACCAGACAAAGACACTTCAAAGAAAGAAAACTACAGACCAATATCTCTAATGAACCTACACGAAAAAATCCTCAATAAAATTCTGGCGAATTGGATACAAAAACATATCAAAAAAATTGTGAATCCTGATCAAGTAGGATTCATCCGTGTGATGCAAGGCTGGTTCAATATACGGAAATCAATAAATGTTATTCACCACATCAATAGACTTAAAAATAAGAACCATATGATCATCTCGGTAGATGCAAAAAAAGCATTCTATAAAGTACAGCATTCTGTTATGTTCAACACTCTAGAAAAACTACTGATAAGAGGAACATACCTCAATATTGTAAAAGCAATCTATGCTAAGCTTCAGGCTAGCATCATTCTGAATGGAGAAAAATTGAAGGTATTCTCTCTAAAATCTGGAACAAGACAGGGATGCCCTCTCTCACCACTTCTGTTCAACATTGTTCTCGAAACACTAGCCAGAGCATTTAGACAGACGAAAGAAATAAAAGGCGTAAAAATTGGAAAAGAAGAACTTAAATTATCAGATCACATGATTCTATGTCTAGCAGTCCCAAAAGGGTCTACAAAGAAACTAATAGAGCTAATAAATGAATTCAGCAAAGTGGCAGGATATAAAATCAACATGCATAAATCTAAGGCATTCCTGCATATCAGCGACAAATCCTCTGAAATAGAAATGAGGACAACCACTCCATACACAATATCCTAAAAAAAAATAATAATAATTAGGAATCAACCTAACAAAAGATGTGAAAGTCTTATACAATGAAAACTACAGAACCCTAAAGAGAGAAATAGAAGAAGATCTTAGAAGATGTAAAAATATATCCTGTTCATGGATAGGCAGAACTAATATCATCAAAATGGTGATATTACCAAAAGTTCTCAATAGGTTTAATGCAATGCCAATCAAAATCCAAACGGAATTTTTTCTAGAAATAGAGAAAGCAATCATGAAATTCATATGGAAAAATAAAAGACACAGAATAACAAAAACAACACTAAGCAGGAAGTGTGAATCAGGCGGCATAGCGATACCAGACTTCAAACTATACTACAGAAAAATAGTAACAAAAATACCATGGTAATGGTACCAAAACAGGCAGGTGGACCAATGGTTCAGAATAGAGGACACAGAAACCAAGCCAGGAAACTACAACTATCTTATATTTGATGGAGGGGCTAAAAGCATGCAATGAAGGAAAATAGCATCTGCAAAAAATGGTGCTGGGAAAACTTGGAATCCATATGTAACAAAATGAAACTGAATCCCTTTCTCTCGCCATGCACAAAAGTTAACTCAAAATGGATCAAGGAGCTTGATATCAAATCAGAGACATGGCGTCTGATAGAACAAAAAGTTGGCTACAATTTACATACTGTGGGGTCGGGCTCCAAATTCCTGAATAGGACACCCATAGCACAAGAGTTAATAACTAGAATCAACAAATGGGACTTACTCAAACTAAAAAGTTTTTTATCAGCAAAAGGAACAATAAGAGAGGTAAATAGGGAGCCTAATCCTGGGAACAAATCTTTACTCCTCACACTTCAGATAGAGCCCTAATATTCAGAGTATACAAAGAACTCAAAAAAATAGACAATAAGATAACAAATAACCCAATAAACAAATGGGCCAAGAACCAGAACAGACACTTCTCAGAGAAGTACATACAATCAAAAAACAAGTACATGAAAAAATGCTCACCATCCCCAGCAGTCAGAGAAATGCAAATCAAAACCACCCTAAGATACCATCTCATTCCAGTAAGATTGGCAGCCATTATGAAGTCAAACAACAACAAGTGCTGGTGAGAATGTGGAGAAACAGGTACACTTGTACATTATTGGAGGCACTGCTAATTGGTAGAGACAATTTGGAAAGCATTATGGAGATTTCTTGGAAAGCTGTGAATGGAACTACCATTTGACCCAGCTATTCCTCTTCTCGGTCTATTCCCTAAAGACCCTAAAAGAGCATGCTACAGGGACACTGCTACATTGATGTTCATAGCAGCACAATTCACAATAGCAAGACTGTGGAACCAACCTAGATGCTGTTCAATAGAAGAATGGATAAAAAAAATGTGGCACTTATACACAATGGAGTATTACTCTGCTTTAAAAAATGACAAAATCATAGAATTTGCAGGAAAATAGATGGCATTAGAGCAGATTATGCAAAGTGAAGCTAGCCAACCCCTAAAAAACAAATGCTAAATGCCTTCTTTGATTAAAAGGAGAGTAACTACGAACAGAGTAGGGATGAAGAGCATGAGAAGAAGATTAATATTAAATAGGGATGAGAGGTGGGAGAGAAAGCGAGAGGGAAGGGAAATTACATGGAAATGGAAGTAGACCCTCAGGGTTATACAAAATTACATAAAAGAGGATGTGAGGGGAAAGGGAAAAATAATACAAAAGGGAGAAATTTATTACAGTAGAGGGGGTAGAGAGAGGAGAGGGGAAGAGAGCGGAGGGGAGGAGGGATAGTAGAGGATAGGAAAGGCAGCAGAATACAATAGACACTAGTATGGAAATGTGTCAATCAATTGATGTGTAACTGATGTGATTCTGCAATCTGTATACGGGGTAAAAATGGGAGTTCATAACCCACTTGAATCAAAGTGTGAAATATGATATATCAAGAAATAAATAATGTTTAGAACAACCATAAAAAATTAAAAAAAAAAAAGAAAACTAACTTCGGTGAATGAGGCACGCGAATTCTAATATTTCTACAGTAACTGACCAAGTTTAACATCAATGCAAGTAGATTCCAATGGACATGATGTGTATTTTTACGTTAATTTTTATTCAAAACTGGTACAATTTCATCAGTTTATGCACATCATAGGATATATATTTCATAAAAAATTTAGCAAATTTATAGGCATTTGTTTCACTTTCAATCACTTCCTGCTTCAAAACACATGTATTCCTCCATATTTCTTGACTGGTCTTTGCATGAGAATTCTTTCCGAACACATTATTTTCGATTTCCATAATCACTTTTGAAGCAAACTTCACACACTCTTCATGATAAATCAAAACACTAATATTACCATTAGATGTATAACTGGTTGGAATGAATGAATATATATCAATATAAGATTTATTGTATATTTTCAGATATCAATTCAATCCATTATTTAAAGTTGGAACCAGTTATATTATTTATTCACAGTATGGTGTATTCATGCTTAATCTCTATATTCATGGACACAGGGTACACCTCTTTGTACCCCCAATAAAAATTTTACGTCTTCAGTATATTGCTCCCAGAAATGGTGGTAGAAATACTCATGTCACCTGATCTACATATAGATTTTTTCACAGTAATATTCTGGACAAAAAATGTAAAGGTCACACTTATGATTGTACCAAAGACTAAATGGAAAGCGATCATGGATTACTAAAAACATCCTTGTCCAGGTTGCCTAATGCTCTCAAATGTCAATCCTATTGGTTACTACATATTTGTTTCTTCCTAAGATTATATATTCAAACTCAACCCTGGTGAAAATGTCTACTCCTATCACTCACTTAATACTTTGCATGATTTCATAATGTCTCTATTGTTATCTGCTTTTCTACATATTTTCCCAATTTCATCATAGTGACTGACTCTTCATATGTGCTGACATTTACATTCACTCTCTATCCGAAACCCTATAGCTAAAGAATTTTTAGTCCCAATCCTACACTCAGTCTTCTTCCTAAACCTACCGACTATCTTCCTAATTCTACTGACTATCCCTTTGGATTGGATGTTCTCTTCTACATTCAAACATCCAAGGTACAAGGTCCTATGCCATTGTATATCAAATTGTCTGAGACATCTTTGCAGAATATAATTCAAAACTAAGTATCCCAATTAAGGGCCCAATGCCCTTCTGGGCTTCAAATCATACCTAGATTTTTGTTTTCATACTTACATTTCACCTCAATATTCTTGTAAATATCGCAGGTTCCCAATACCATTATTTATCACACAGAATGATTGCTAACCCAAATCGAACCTGTTATTAAGCCTAAACATACACTGTTTCCTCAATCTCATTTTACAGAAGAGCAGGGATAGAGTCGTTCTTACAATACAGGAAAGTAGGGGACATTCCACCTGCTGAGAACCTCAAAGGTCCATTCAGAAATGATACCTGGAGAAGATGTAGGCAGCTATGAAGGACCTGAGAGAGCAAAAGTCATCTTCCATGGCAAACAACCTGGTCAGGATGAAGGGATATGTCTGAATCAGCCTCTCTCTTTTTATTGTAGAGAAGATGGACCAAACCAGGCCTGTGTGGAGATCTGGTGCTGGGTGCCTATGGTTGACATACCATTCTACCTTGTGAAAGTGTCACAGGAAGTAGGGGCAGCCTCCATCTCATGGGACACTTGGAAGCAACTGTTAGGACAAAGTGGTTGCCAAGGCAGTGACCTCATTCAGTTCCAAAGAAAGTGATATACCTCATTTCCTTGGTGATGGAACTCTCTGAACTTTGTATCCAAGAATCCAGGCACCCCGAGGCAGCCCCAGTCCCAGTGGACTCACTTGTTTGGATTTACCAAGGACAGAGTCAGTCTTTCTTGGTACCTACCGATGTGAGGATGGCCAAATGCCAGGAGAGCTCTGAAGAGGGACCTTTCCAGAAGAAGCAGGTAGTGGCTCACCCCTTTTTCTTGACAACTTCACAGAGTTGGCCAAGGAAACCAGATCTGAGAGAGGTCAGGCCATGTTCTGAGAATAGGTAGGAAAGTTGGTTTGTTTGGTTTGGAGTGGATTGTTTTTAGTAAGTCGTTTGACCAGGCGAGTGTTTCTATGTCTGTGTATCCCACTGTGTCCATTGTTGTAGACATTAGAAAAGAGAATGCATTAATGGATGCGTCCAGTCTACTATAAATCTTCCCATAATTCAACCTGCCCAATTTATGAATGGACTGCAGCTTGTCTTATCGAGAGGCAACACATTCTATCTTCCTAAGTTCCTGTTTTCTTCCTGAATTCTGGCCACTCTCCAGAATAGGCTCATGGTTTTGTGTCCAAGATATGCACCACTACAATCTCTGTGACATGGCCATGTACTGGATAGCGGAAGAGAATGGCCAGCCTTTCAGAAAACTCAGATATCAGTGTGAACAGAAATGTCTCAGTGGAAAAACCCCGCTTTGGGCCTTTTGCTTACCTATTGTTCTGTTGCACTGAATGTCAGGAAAGACTTGGCCTCAGGCCACCCCTTTGTGAAGCCTGAAGAAAGAGTTTTCAAATGGAAATGAATGGGCATCACCTGTGGCTCTTTGCTTAATGCTTTGTAAAGGGATGTGGCTGAATTAGCCTCTTGGCCTGTGTGTGGCTGTGTCTTACATTCTCAGCACCTGATGGATCTAAAGAATGATCCCATGTGTGCATCAAAAACCATAATGGCAAAAAGATCAGTCATTGTGGATGAAGTCTCTTGCCTTCCTCTGTTAGGTTCCTGACCTCTGTCAAGTGAGAAAATGGATTCTTTGGGTCAAAAGAGTTCCTCAAAGCCCTGCAGAGGTGCTTAGGGTTTCGCATGACTCCAAATCACAAAGAATCTATACCTGAAAATTAGTAGGCCTCAAATTGGAGAAACAGAGCATTATTAATGACAGGCTTATTTGATCACTCCTGGTTCACAGGAAGGGTGTCCAGGCCACCCTGACTTTAGGCAAATGAGGGGCAAGTGAGCTTATTTTGGACACTTTCTTGGGCTTCGCCCCTCATGAAAATCTTCAGCCAGACATTATGATGAATGACAATATGTAAGAAGATGAGGGCCATGTGGGAGTCTTTTCGTTTTAATTTTGGTCATTTGTGTGGCGGTTGGAAGAAATGACTTTGTCCACCTGGGCTTGAACTCTGGTGTGATTCCCCTTAGAGACTGAGTTGTGGAACTGACCTTAGAGAAGTATTGCATTGAATTTTGTTGGGATTTTAGGAGGCCACGCATAAGAGTCACCCTTGGAACTGAGATCTAGGCCCAGCGTTGCTTTCCACAGATTTTTCAATTTCTGAAAGAAGTGACCTCACCTCACTTCCTTGGTGATGGAACTCTCTGATCTTGGGATCCAGGAATTCAGGCACAAAAGCCAGGGCCAGTTCCAGTCCGAGTGGTCTCATTTGTTTGGATTTACCAAGGACAGAGTCAGTCTTTCTTGGTACCTACTCATGTGAGGATGGCCAAATGGCAGGAAATCTCTGAAGAGGGGCCTTTCCTGAGAAAACAGGTAGTGGCTCACAGCTGGCTCCTGACAATTAAATAGAGTTGGCCATGGAGTCCAAATCTGAGACAGGAGTGGCCATTTCGGGGGAACATAGTATGGCCCATAAGTCAGAGGACACTCAAGATAGTCAAAGACCTACTTGGCAGAAGGAGGTGCCTTTGTAGGTTTGGTTGTGGTTTTGTGGTTTTGTCTCATGTTCTGAAAATAGGCAGGGAAGTCGGTTTGTTTGGTTTGGAGTGAACTGTTTCTAGTAAGTCGTTTGGCAAGGCGAGTGTTTCTATGTCTGTGTATCCCACTGTTATCTATGGTTGTAGACATTAGAAAAGATATTGGATCAATGGATATGTCCTGTTTAGTAGAAAGCTTCCCAGAATTCATCCTGCACAATTTATGAATGGACTGCGGCTTGCCTTATCAATTGGCTACACCTGCTATCTTCCTAAGTTCCACTTTTCTTCCTGAATTCTGGCCACTCTCTAGAATAGGCTCATGGTTTTTTGTGCAAGATATATACCACCTCCAAGCTCTGTGACATGGCCATGTACTGGATAGCTCAAGGGAATGGCGAGCATCACAGAAAACTCAGAAATCACTATGACCATTAAAGACTCAGTGGAGAAACCCTGCTTTGGGCCTTTTGGTTACCTATTGTTCTGTTGCCCTAAATGTCAGGAAGGTCTTTGCCTTAGGCCACCCCTTTGTGAAGCCTGAAGAAAACAGTTTTCAAATGGAAATGAATGGGCATCACCTGTGGCTCTTTGCTTAATTGCTTTGAAAAAGATGTGTCTCATTCAGACCATTGGCCCTGTGTGAGGCTGTTGCTTAGTTTCTCATCACCTGATGGATCTAAAGAAAGATTCCATGTGTACATACAAAACCAAAGTGGCAAAAAGAGCAGTCATTGTGGATGAAGTCTCTCGTCTTCCTCTGTAAGGTTCGTGACCTCCATCAAGTGAGAATAGGGATCCTTTGTCTCAAATGAGTTCCTCAAAGCCCTGCAGATTCTATCCCCTAGGTGCTTGGGTTTTATCATGACTCCAGTTCACATAAAGAATCTAAAACCCACAGTCAGTAGTCCTCAAATTGGAGAAGCGGAGCAGTATTAATGGCAGACCTATTTGATCACATCTTGTTCACAGGAAGTGTGTACAGCCACCCTAAGTTTAGTCAAATTAAGGGGCACGGGAGCTTATTTTTGACACTGGCTTGGGCGGAGCCCCTTATGGATTCCTCCAGCCAGAAGTTATGATGAGTGTCTATATGGAAGAAAATGTGGGTCATGTGGGAGTGTTTTGGTTTTAATTGTGGTCATTTGGGTGGTGGTTGGAAGTGACAACTGGGTCCACCTGGGCTTGAACTCTGGTGTGATTCCCCTTAGATACTGAGTTGAGGTACTGACCTCAGAGAAGTATTGCCATGAATTGAGTTGGGATATTAGGAGGCCACGCATGAGATTTGCCCTTGGAAACTGAGATCTAGGCCCAGGTTGGCTTTGCACAGAGCACTTGGAATCTCAGCCAGGGTATCACATAATTTTATTCTGAAAGACTTGGCAGCCATAGTTGAGAGTCAAAACACACATGGACCTCACATTGTAGACCTCAATGTGCCTAGCATCATGTGATCATTGGCCACTCTTTAGGAAGCCATGCTTATGAGAGTTCTCCAGAGCTTTCATTGAAATGAGCATCCTCACCATTAAATGGTTCCTGAATGAAGTGAAACCCACAGTGCCTTCAACTTCATCCTTGAAAAATGGCTAGATAAATACCGTGAAATTTTTTTAAATTTCCATGACCAGGTGGCACTGGAGAACCTTTGGATATCCTGTTGCTGACTATGAGTATAACAGACAGTGCCTGATGGACTGGGTTTCCAGAAAATGGTGTAGAGCAGAGATGCCAGTAATTTGGAGCCTGCTGAGTAGTGGGCATAGAGCTGCAGTCGGCAGGTGTGTGATAAATCATCTGTGGTGGAGCCATGTGGATCTTCCATTGGCTTCCAAATTGCTTGTGACTGACATTGTGCAGCGAGCAGACCCTTATATGTAAAGGCGTATTTTTATTTGTAGAGTTTTTAGGGCAATGTTCAGAATCACGTTGCTATGGTCAAGAGTCAAGCTATTTGGGATAGAACCTTGGTGGGTGCATTCTCCTGCAGACCCTGACCCACCACACGTGAGAAACTCCCTCCAACACTTTGGCCCAGGTGGACTCCTTGTATTTTGTGAAGCAAATACCAAACTAACAGTGCAGCAGCAAGAAACACCACAAAATGTGGAGGATGACCAAATGGCTTCACAGTCCACACGGGGAGACACTTAGCCCCCAGTGACCACAGTTTACCTACAAAGATTGAATTCAGCACTGCTGACTCATGTTCATTGGAACATAAGAAACCATGTCCTCCAGGTCACATAGATGCAGACCCAGCTTTGATGCTCTCATTACAAAGGAATCTAAAGCTCCTGACAACAACATATATTTCAAGTGCCCAACCTCAGTGGCAGTTTCTGAAGAAGTCTTTAGGCCAGCAGAGCTCCATATTTGTGGAGTGTTTACCCTGTCCCTTACTTTAGTAAACTACTCTACCACCTCCAATGTTGTGAACTTTTGAGCATATTAAATTCCAGCTATGTATTCCCAGATTTTCTAACTCTTCTCCTCTAATGATGTATTACTTGGGGCGAGGGTAATGTCAAGGCATTGTTCTGGAAGAGAGTGAAATATTTCTCCATGTGTTTTTTTTTTCAATTATTTTATTTCATATTATTTTTTTATTTTTTTAATTGGGTGTTCAAAACATTACAAAGCTCTTGACATATTATATTTCATACATTAGATTCAAGTGGGTTATGAACTCCCATTTTTATCCCAAATACGGATTGCAGAATCATATGTGTTACACATCTGCATTTTTATAATGCCCTATTAGTAACTGTTGTATTCTGCTACATTTTCTATCCTCTAGTATCCCCACTCCCCTCCCATCTTCTCTCTCTACCCCATCTACTGTAATACATTTATATCTTTGTTAATTTTCCCATTCCCCTCACAACCTCTTATATGTAATTTTGTGTAACAATGAGGGTCTCCCTACATTACCATGCAATTTCCTTTATCTCTCTCTTTCCGACCCCCACCTCATGTCTCTGTTTAATGTTGATCTTTTCTTCCTGCTCTTCCTCCCTGCTCTGTTATTAGTTGCTCTCATTATATCAAAGAAGACATTTTTATTTGTTTTTTAGGGTTTGGCTAGCTTCACTAAGCATAATCTGCTCTAGTGCCATCCATTTCCCTGCAAATTCAATGATTTTGTCATTTTTTAATGATGCATAATACTCAATGGTGTATAAATGCCACATTTTTTTATCCATTCATCTACTGAAGGGCATCTGGGTTGGTTCCACAGTCTAGCAATTTTGAATGGTGCTGCTATGAACATCAATGTGGCAGTATCCCTGTAATATGCTCTTTTAAGGTCTTCAGGGAATAGTCTGAGAAGGGCAATAGCTGGGTCAAATGGTGGTTCCATTCCCAGCTTTTCCAGGATTCTCCATACTGCTTTTCAAATTTGCCACAACAGTTTGCAGTCCCACCAGAAATGTACAAGAGTACCCTATTCTCCACATCCTCGCCAGCACTTGTTGTTTGACTTCATAATGGCTGCCAATCTTACTAGAGTAGGATGGTTTCTTAGGGTGATTTTAATTTGCATTTCTCTGACTGCTAGAGATGGTGAGCATTTTTTCATTTACTTACTGATTGATTGTATGTCCTCCTCTGAGTAGTGTCGGTTCAGGTCCATGGCCCATTTTTTGATTGGGTTATTTATCATCTTATTGTCTAATTTTTTGAGTTCTTGGTATACTCTGGATATTAGGGCTCTATCTGAAGTGTAAGGAGTAAAAATTTGTTCCCATAATTTAGGCTCCCTATTTACCTCTCTCATTTTTTATCCTGCTGAGAAAAAACTTTTCAGTTTAAGTAAGTCCCATTTGATGGTTCTTGTTATTAACTCTTCTGCTATGGGTGTCCTGTTAAGGAATTTGGAGCCCGGCCCCACATTATGTAGATCGGAGCCAACTTTTTCTTGTATCAGATGCAGAGTCTCTTATTTGATATCTAGCTCCTTGATCCACTTTGAGTTAACTTTTGTGCATGGCAAGAGGAGGGGATTCGATTTTATTTTGTTGCATATGGATTTCCATTTTTTACAACACCATTTGTTGAAGATGCTATATTTCCTCCATTGCATGCTTTTAGATCCTTTATCAAATATAGCATAGTTGTAGCTTTGTGAATTAGTCTTTGTGTCCTCTATTCTGTACCATTGGTCAACCTGCCAGTTTTGGTACCAGTGCCATGCTGTTTTTGTTAATATTGCTCTGTAGTATAGTTTTAAGTCCGGTATCGCTATACCGCCTGATTCACACTTCCTGCTAGAATTGCTTTTGCTATTCTGGGTCTTATATTTTTCCATATGAATTCCATGATTGCTTTATCTATTTTTACAAGAAATGCCATTGGGATTTTGATTGGCATTGCATTGAACCTATAGAAAACTTTTGGTAATTTCGCCATTTTGATGATGTTAGTTCTGCCTATCCAGGAACAGGGTATATTTTTCCATCTTCTAAGATCTTCTTCTACTTCTCTTTTTAGGGTTCTGTAGTTTTCATTGTATAAGTCTTTCACCTTTTTTGTTTGGTTGATTTTTAAGTATTTAATTTTTTTGAGGGTATTGTGAATGGAGTGTTTTTCCTCATTTCTGTTTCAGGAGGTTTGTCGCTGATATACAGAAATGCCTTTGATTTATGCGTTTTGATTGTATATCCTGCCACTTTGCTGAATTCATTTATTAGTTCTAGTAGTTCTTTTGTAGACCCTTTTGGGTCTTCTATGTATAGAATCATGTCACCAGGAAATAGTGATAATTTTCGTTCTTATTTTCCTATTTTTATGCCTTTGATTTCTTTCGTCTGTCTAATTGCTCTGGCCAGTGTTTTGAGAACTATATTGAATAGAAGTGGTGACAGAGGGCATCCCTGTCTTGTTCCAGATTTTAGAGGGAATGCCTTCAATTTTTCTCCATTCATAATGATGCTAGCCTGAGACTTGGCATAGATAGCTTTTACAATGTCGAGGTTAGTTCCTGTTATCCCTATTTTTCTAATGTTTTGAACATAAAGGGATGCTGTACTTTGTCAAATGCTTTTTCTGCATCTATCGAGATGATCATATAGTTCCTATCTTTAAGTCTATTGATGTGATGAATAACATTTATTGATTTTCGTATATTGAACCATCGTTGCATACCAGGGATGAATCCTACTTGATCCTGGTGAACAATTTTTTTGATTTGCCTTTGTATTCGATTAGGCAGATTTTTATTGAGGATTCTTGCATCTAGGTTAATCAGATATATTGGTCAGTAGTTCTCTTTCTTTGAGGTGTCTTTTTCTGGTTTTGGAATTAGGGTGATGTTGGCCTCATAAAATGAATTTGGCAGAGCTCCCTCTTTTTCTATTTCCTGAAATAACTTGAAAAGTATTGGTATTAATTCTTCTTTAAAGGTTTTGTAAAACTCCGCTGTATAGCCATCCGTTCCTGGGCTTTTCTTGGTTGGTAGTCTTTTGATTGCTTCTTCTATTTCATCCATTGATATTGGTCGGTTTAAATTGTGTGTATCCTCCTGACTCAGTTTGGGCAAATCATATGACTTAAGAAATTTATCGATGTCTTCATTATTTTCTATTTTATTGGAATAATGGTTTTCAAAATAATTTCTAATTGTCTTCTGTATTTCTGTAGCATCTGTTGTGATGTTGCCTTTTTCATCCCATATGTTAGTAATTTGAGTTCTTTCTCTTCTTTTCGTCTTTAGCATGGCTAAGGGTCTGTTGATCTTATTTATTTTTTCGAAGAAGCAACTTTTAGTTTTGTTAATTTTTTCAATAGTTTCTTTTGTTTCAATTTTGTTGATTTCCACTCTGATTTTAATAATTTCTTGCCTTCTGCTAAATTTGCTGTTGTTTTGCTCTTCCTTTTCTAGGGCTTTGAGATGAAGTGTGAGCTCACTTATTTGTTGGTTTTTCCTTTTTTTTCAGGAATGACCTCCAGGCGATGAATTTCCCTCTTAAAACTGCTTTCATTGTGTCCCATAGATTCCGATATGTTGTGTCTATAATTACATTTATCTCTAAGAATTTTTTGATTTCCTCCTTTATGTCTTCTGTAACCCATTGATCATTCAGTAACATATTGTTCATTTTCCATGTGATGTAGAATTTTTCCTTCCTTCTTTTATCATTGATTTCCAGTTTCATTCCATTATGATCAGATAAAATGCATGTTATTATCTCCACACCTTTATATTTACTGAGGGTTGTCCTATGGCATCATATATGGTCTTTTTTTGAGAAGGATCCATGTGCTGCTGAGAAAAAAGTATATCCACTTGATGATGGTTGATATATTCTATATATGTCAGTTACATGTTGGTTATTGATTGTGATATTGAGTTCTATACTTTCTTTATTCAACTTTTGTTTGGAGGATCTGTCCAATGGTGATAGATGTGTGTTGAAGTCACCCATAATTATTGTGTTGAGGTCTATTTCATTTTGGAGCTTGAGGAGAATTTGTTTCATGAATATCGTAGCACCATTATTTAGTGCATAAATATTGATAATTGTTATGTCTTGTTGGTGAATGGTTCCTTTTAACAGTATATAATGTCCTTCCTTATCCCTTTTGATTAACTTAGTCTTGAAGTCGATTTTATTTGATATGAGGATGTCCACCCCTGCTTGTTTATGAGGATAAGTGTGCATGGTGTATTTTTTCCCAACCTTTCACCTTCAGCCTGTGTGTCTTTGCATTTCAGATGTGTCTCCAGGAGGCAACATATTGTTGGATTTGTTTATTTAATCCAAGTTACCAGCCTATGTCGCTTTATTGGAGAGTTGAAGCCATTTACATTCAGAGTTACTATTGATGTATGGTTTGTACTGCCAGCCATGTTTGATTATTTATCTTTTTTTAAATTTAGTTTGTTTCTCCATGATAAGCTTTCACCCTGCCTCTGTCATTACCAAGGTACTTCCCACTGATGGTTTTGGTTGTTGTTTTTCATTTCTTTCTTGTGTAGTGTTTTTCTCAAGACGCTTTGTAAAGCTTGTTTTCTGGCTTCAAATTCTTTTAGCTTTTGTTTATCATGAAAGATTCTTATTTTATTGTAGTACCTGATGGTTAATTATGCTGGATACATAATTCTTGGTTGGCATCCATTGTCTTTCAGTGTTTGAAATACGTTTTTCCAGGATCTTCTCGCTTTCAGCATCTGTGATCGAATATCCGTTGTTAACCTTATTGGTTTACCACTGAATGTATTCTGCCTCCATTCTCTTGTAGATTTATTATTTTCTCTTTGTTCTGTATATTGGATATCTTCATAACAATGTGTCTTGGCATTCGTCTACTGTGATTTTGTGTGCTCTTGTCCTGTATGCATCTACAATTTGTATATCCATTTCCTTTTTTATTTCTGGAAAGTTTTCTGTAATTATTTCATTCAGCAGTTTTCTCATTCCCTTGGTTTGAGTCTCTGTACCTTCCTCTATCCTGATGACTCGTAAGTGTGGTTTTATTTATGTTATCCCAAATCTCTTGGATGTTTTTCTTGTGATTTTTTTGCCAGCCTTTCTGAGTTGGCTGGACTCGTTTCAAGATGATATATTTTGTCTTCATTATCTGACGTTCTGGCTTCTACTTGCTCCACTCTGTTAGTGATACTCTCAATGGAGTTCTTAATTTGGTTTATCATTTCCTTCATTTCTAGAATTATTGTTTGATTTTTTTTATAATCTCTATCCACTGATAAAGATGCTTAACTTTTTCTTTTATATGTTTACGTAATTCATTTTCAATGTTTTCTTTTACTGTTTGGATTTTCTGTCTCGTATCTTCTTTAAGTTTCCATTCCATCTGTCTAAGGTATTCCTTGAGTTCTTTATATGACCACTTTTCCGATGAATCCTGGTCCTCCTGAATATTTAGGGTGTTCTTCGTTGTTTGTTCTCCTTTTCTTCCTTGCTTGTTTATGCTGCTCATGTTACTTCTTGTTCTGTTTGACTGCTGAGTTACTGTTTACTCTTATAAATTTATTTGATGCTTGGGAGGAAAGATTTTAGAAGGGAAGGGAAAAAGTCACTAAAGAGAATGAGAGTAGGCAGGTAGAATGCAAGGAATGGGAAATAAGAAAATTGAAAAGAAACGAAATACAATAGAAAAAATAGAAAATAAAGAATGAAAATGATTTTTTTTAAAAAATGATAATGATAATATAAAATTAAAATTAAAATTTTAAAAAATAATAATAACAAAATATGGGAGGTGAGGGGGGATTGCAGAGGAAAGGAAAGGCAGCAGAATACAACAGTTACTAGTATGGTATTATGTAAAAATGTGGATGTGTAACCCATGTGATTCTGCAATCTCTACTTGGTTTAAAAAAGGGAGTTCATAACTCACTTGAAGCTAATGTATGCTAATGTATGAAATATGATATGTCAAGAGCTTTGTAGGGTTTTGAACAACCAATAAAAAATAAAATAAAATAAAATTATTTTGCCATTTAAAAAAAAAGAAAATAATTTTGAAGTTTATCTATGATCCAGGGGCAAGTTAAATGAAACAGTTTCCAGTTGTTAAGTCACCAAAAAATTTATTATTTCATGTGTTATTTATTTGCTTTGTAGTATGTTTAAATTTTATTTTTGGAAAGTTTTTAACCTTATTAAATTTGTTTATTTGTTGTGGGGGAAGCAATTGTATATAGGTTAAGTATTGTTTATCAAAAATGCTTAGAACAAGAAGCATTTCAGATTTTGGATTTTTTTGGAATTATGGAATATTTATACACACATAATCTTGGGGATAAGACTCAAGTGTAAATATGAAATTCATTTATATTTCATACATGCCTTAGACCCATAGCCTGGAGGAAATTTCATACAACATTTTTAGTATACCTGCATTTTGACTGTAACCTGTCAAATGAAGCCAAGTAGGAAACTTTTCACTTGTCACATTCCAGTACTAAAACACGTTAGATTTGGCATTTTGGATTTGGGATTTGGGGATTAGGGGTGCCCAGTTTCCAGAGGGCAAATTCTATTTTTCTACTAAAGTAAACTCATTTATCATAGGAAGTTGTCCTAAGTTAATTATCTTTGTATCCACAAAATTCCTAAAACTTATTGTGGTGCCTATATTTCTCCTTAAAATCATATTTCAAACATTTAATCTTGCTTCATTGAATAAAAACAAATCATATTTTCATCTAATTTTTAGATTCTTTAATTAATTAACACAATTGCTGTCTTATTAAAGGTTCTTTCACTTAAAATACATATTTTACATTGATATTAATAATAGATTTTCTGGAATTATCAATAAAATTTTTATACAATAGCTTTTGCTCCCTGTATTTTCAAACACCACTTAACTTGTGTGTTTGTGTTGCAAACAACTTAGAGCTGATTTTGTATTTTTACTTCAAATGACATTTTCTACACACTTTCATTTATTTTTTATAATTTATTCTTTTTTACTAGTTTTTTTAGTTGTTGATGGATCCTTATTTAATTAATTAATTTATATGCAGTGCTGAGAATCCAACCAGTGCCTCACACATGCTAGACAAGTGCTCTACCACTGATCCACAACTCTAGCCCACTCCAGTTTATTCTTAAAATTCACATTTTTTTTTAGTTTATGTATAGGTATTTTTTTATTGGCTCTACACAGCACTGGTATACTATCATATTTCTTTTTTTAATTGGTTCTTTTTATACATAACATTAAGATTATACATAACATTAAGATTCATTTTGGCATAATTATAAAAGCATGAAATATAATTTGCTCTAATTCAGTCCCCAGTACTTCCTCTTTTTCTCCTTTCCTCCCTCTTTCTGTTCCCTTCCCTCCACTCTACTGATCTTTCCGCTATTTACTTTTAGTTTGGGGGGATTGTGCAGGTGTGTGTTGTGTGTATACATAATGGTGAGATCCAATACGTTTTTTCCCTTTCATTTGTTGTTTTATGGTAATACCGTGTGATTATTTTTATAGTGTTTAAGTTCTTTTATGAGGATTTTGGAAAATAAAAGCAATAAATTTGTGTTCTCAGATGGTCATCATGAACCGGAAAAAAAAAATAAAATAAAATAAAAAATTTTAAAACATTTTTTAAAAGTTAAAGAACAGCAACAAAAAAATGAAAATAAAAGAAAACAAAAAAAAACAAAAACAAAAACAAAAAAAAACAAATTAAAATAATAATAATAACAATAAATACAGTCATAGATTGCAATAAACTTCTTTTCCAGTACGTAGAGCTGTGCCCACTGGGCCAAGCTTCTCCTTTCAATAAGTGGGAACCAATCACTGTGCAGCAGCTCTTCCTCCCAGACTGGGTGGGTGTCCAATCCTGAGTGCCTAGGGCCTTCTTTTGTGTTTCCTCAAGCCAGGCCCCACTCACCTGTGACACTCACCACAATACTGGCTACATGCCAGGTCTGCTGCTCCTAGGAGCCCTGTTTTCATGAACGCCTGGGAACACTCTCCCTGTTTGTCTCCCTCAGACCCTAAGTTTGTAGAGCTTAGGCCTGAGAACCCCCAGCGAATTTGCTTGCACTCCGGAAGCCATGCCCCCAGAAGCTGGAGCAAGAGACTTCAGTTTTCAGCACTGGTGGGAGCGGTGGCCTGGAGGTCTGCACCACGAGTCCCGTGCCACTCCTAATTCCCTCGGTCTGGCTATCGCGCTCAAGGGAGAGCTGGGAGGGGCTCTTAAGATTTCCCCACAAGTTCGCAAATTTACAGGAATTTGTTTCACTTTCAATCACTTCCTGCTTCAGGACACATGTATTCTTCCATGTTTCTTGACAGGTCTTTTCATGAGAGTTCTTTCAAGACACATTACTTTCAATTTCCATAATCACTTTTGAAGCAAAACTCACATAAACTTTATGATGAATTATAACTCTGATATTACCATTAGATGTATGACTGGTTGGAATTAATGATTGCATAACGATATAGGATTTCTTATATATTTTCAGATAAAAATTCAATCCATTATTTAAAGTGGAACGAGTTATATTATTTATTCACAGTATGGTCTATTCATGCATTATCTCTATATTCATAGACGCAGTGTACACTTCTTTATACCCCCAATACTAATTTATATGTCTTCAAAATATTGCTCCCTGAAATGTTGGAAGAAATACTCATGTCACCTGATCTACTTATACATTTAATCACAGAAATATTCGGAACACAAAATGCAAAGCTCACACTTATGTTTGTACCAAAGCCTAAAAGGAAAGTAAACATGGATTACTAAAAACATCCATGTCCAGCTTGCCTAATGCTCTCAAATATCAATCCTATTGGTGACTACATATTTGTTTCTTCTTAAGATTATATATTCAAACTCAACCCTACTGAAAATGTCTAATCCTATCCCTCACTTTATACATTGCCTGATTTCATTATGGCTCTATTTCTATCTGTTTCCTACATATTTTCCCCAGTTCATCATTGTGACTGACTCTTCACATGTGCTGACATTTACATTCACACTCTAATCGATAACCTATTGCTAATAAACGTTTGTTCCTAATCCTATACTCATTCTTTTTCTAAACCTACCGACTATCTTCCTAATCCTACCGACTATCCTTTTTTGACTGGATATTCTCTTCTACATTCAATCAAGCAAGGTACAAGGTCTTATGCCATTGTATATTGATCTCTCTGAGACCTCTGTGCAGAATGTAATTTTATTCTAAGTATCACAATCAAGGGTCCAATGCCCTTCTGGGCTTCAAATGTTACCTAGATTTCTAGTTTCACACTTATATTTCACATATATATTCTAGTAAATATCGCAGTTTCAAATACCATTATTCATTCTGCAGGATGATTCCTAAACCAAATCCAACATGTTATTGACCCTAAACATACACTGTTCCCTCAATCTAACTTTACAGAAGAGCAGGGACAGAGTTGGTCTTACAATACAGGAATGTAGGGGATCTTCCACCTGCTGAGAACCTCAATGGTCCATGCAGACATGATCCCTGGAAAAGAGGTAGGCAGCTATGAAGGACCTGAGAGAGCAAAAGTCATCTTCCATGGCAAACAACCTTGTCAGGATGAAGGAGTGTGTCTGAATCAGCCACTTTCTTCTTAATGTAGAGAAGATGGACCAAACAAGGTCTGTGTGGAGAGCTGTTCCCGTGTGTCTATGGTTGATATACCATTCTAACTTGTGACAGTGTCACAGGAAGTAGGGGCAGCCTCCATCTCATGGGACCCTTGGAAGCAGCTATTAGGACAAAGTGTTTGCCAAGGCATTGACCTCATTCAGTTCCTGAAGGAAGTGACCTACCTTACTTCTTTGGTGATGGAACTCTCTGAACTTGGGATCCAGGAAGCCAGGCATCCAGAGCCAGTCCCAGTCCCAGTACCAGTGGGCTCACTTGTTTTGTTTTACCAATGACAGATTCTGTCTTTCTTGGTACCTACTGATGTGAGGATGGCCAAATATCAGGAGAGCTCTGAAGACGGGCCTTTCCTTAGTAAGTAGGTAGTGACTCACCGCTGGCTCCTAACAACTACACAGAGTTGGCCAAGGAGACCAGATCTGCCACAGTACAGGCCATTTCGGGTGAACATAGTAGGGCCCGCTAGTCAGAGGACACTCTGGATATTCAGAGACTTACTTGGGGGAAGGAGGTGCTTTGTGTTTGTGGGTGTGAGTTTGTGGTTTTGTCTCATTTTCTTAGAATAGGTATGAAAGCTGGTATGTCTGGTTTGCAGTGGACTGTTTCTAGATAGTCTTTTGACAAGGCAAGTGTTTCTATGTCTGTGTATAACACTGTGTCCGTGGTTGTAGACATTAGAAAAGAGAATGCATCAATGAATGTGTCCTGTCTAGTAGAAAGCTTCCCAGCATTCATCCTGCCCAATTTATGACTGCACTGCAGGTTGCCTTATCGATGGGCAACACCTACTATCTTCCTAAGTTTCAGATTTCTTCCTGAATTCTGACCAATCTGCAGAATAGTCTCATGGTTTTGTGTCCAAGATAGGTACCACCCCAAGCTCTGTCACATGGCCATGTACTGAATAGCTGAAGGTAATGGCGAGCTTCTTAGAAAACTCAGATATCAGTGTGACCAGGTAAGTCTCAGTGGAGAAACCATGCTTTGTGCCTTTTGCTTACCTATTTTTCTGTTTCACTGAATGACAGGAAGGTCTTTGCCTCAGGCCACCCCTTTGATAAGCATGAAAAAAACAGTTTTCATATGGAAATGATTGGGCATCACCCGTGGCTCTTTGCTTAATTGCTTTGAATGGGATGTGTCTGAATCAGCCTCTTGGCCCTGTGTGAGGCTGTGGCTTATATTTTCAGCACCTGATGGATATAAAGAAAGATCCCATGTGTGCATCCAAAACTAAAATGGCAAAATTCAGTCATTGTGGATGATGTCTCTCTCCTTCCTCTATTAGGTTGCAGACAATCATCAAGTGAGTATAGGGATCCTTTGGGTCAAATGAGTTTTTCAAAGCCATGCAGAGGTGCTTGGGTTTTCTCATGATTCCACTTCACATAAAGAATCTAAACCCCACAGTCAGTAGGCCTCAAATTGGAGAAGCAGAGTAGTTGTAATGGCAGGCCTATTTGATCACTCCTGGTTCACAGGAATGGTGTCCAGGCCACCCTGACTTTAGGCAAATGAGGGCCAAGGGAGCTTATTTTGGACACTCTCTTGCGCTGCACCCCTCATGGAAATCTCCAGCCAGAGGTTAAAATGAGGGTCTATGTGGAAGAAGATGAGGGCCATGTGGGAATGTTTTGGTTTTAATTTTGGTAATTTGTGTGGCAGTTGGAAGGGATGACTGGGTCCCCCTCGGCTTGTACTCTGGTGTAATACTCCTTAGAGACTGAGTTGTAGAACTGACCTCAGAGAAGTATTGCCATGAATTGTGTGGGGATATTAGGAGGCCACGCATGAGAGTCGCCCTTGGAAACTGAGATCTATGCCAAGGGTGGCTTTCCACAGAACACTGAGAATCTCAGCCAGGATATCACATGATTTTATTCTGAAAAACTTTTCAGCCATAGTTGAGAGTCAAAACACACATGGACCTCACATTGTAGACCTCAATGGGCCTGGCTTCATGTGACCTTTTGGCCACTATTTGGGATGCCTTGCCTGTGATTGTTCTCCAGAGCTTTCATTGAAATGAGCTTCCTTAACATTTAATGGTTCCTGAATGAATTGAAACCCACAGTGACTACAACTTCTTCCTTGAATAATGGCTAGATAAATACCATGAAATTTTTGAAATTTCAATGACCAGTTGGCACTGAAAAACCTTTGGATGTCCTGATGCTGATCATGAGTATACCAGACAGTGCCTTGATTGACAGGGTTTCATAAAAATGGTGTAGAACAGAGATGCCAGTTAGTTGGTGCCTGCTGATTAGTGGGCCTAGAGCAGTGGTGAGCAGATGTGTGACAAAACATCTGTGGTGAGGCCATGTGGAACTGCCATTGGCGTCCAAATGGCTTGTGACTGATATGGTTTCAGCCAACAGACCCAATAGGTAAAGGCATCTTGTTATATGGAGAGGTTTCAGGGAAATGTTCAGAATCAGGTTGCTATGGTCAAGGGGGAAAGCTATGTGGGATAGAAGCCTGGTTATTGCATTCTCCTGCAAACCCTCACCCACCACACGTGACAGAACTCCCTCCAACAATGTGTCCCAATTGACCTCCTTTATTTCGTGAAGCAAATACCAAACTCCCAGTGCAGCAGCAAGAAACACCACTAAAAGTGGAGGATGAACAAATGTCTTCCCAGTTAGCACAGGGAGAAACTTAGCCCCAGTGTCCACAGTTTAGCTACAAAAAAATAATTCAGCACTGCTGCCACATGTTCAATGAAAAATAAGAAACCATGTCTTACAGGTCACATATATGCAGAACCAGCTTTGATGGTCTCTCTATAAAAGAACTAAATCTCCTGAAAACAACATGTATTTCAAGTGCCCAACCTCAGAGGCAGTTTCTCAAGAATTTTTTAGGCCAGCAGAGCTCCATGTTTGAGGAGTGTTTACCTTTTGCCTTACTATTTTGAACTCTGCTACCACCTCCAAGGTTGTGAACTCCTGAGTAAATTCCATTCCAGATATGTATTCACAGATTTTCTAACTCGTCTCCTCTAACTGTATCTTACTTTGGTAAAAGATAATGTCAAGGCATTGTTCTGGATGAGACTGGGAAGATTTTGGGGTAGCACATATTTGCATAGACATTGGATTCATTTTTCAATTTCCCTTTAAAACACTGAATCTCTAACCCTAACCAATTCCAAACTAGACTCTGACTACTAATCCTAATATGATGGAGAAAAATAACAAAAAACAGAAAAGAAGTACAAGCAGTTCAGAGGAGGCAAGGTGTATACTTGGACTTGCCTTTTGCATAATATAGGGTAGGAGTTATAAATCTTGCAAATTTTTTTTGAAATAGTTCTCCATGTGTTTTTAAAGTTAACAAATATGTGAATTCCTTTCTCCCTTTCTCTGTAGCCTATTAAGCACATGTATTTTTATATGCACATATAGAATTCTACCTGGTACCACACGTACATTCTTGTGAGGTGGTTGACTTGGCAGATACAAATTGTGAGAAGAGATCACTCCTCGTAAATGCTATTGGAACTGAAATTTCAAACTATGGGTGAACTTTCTAGTTGAACAACATTATACATAAATCCATGTTCAGTATAATGAATATTTTTGGATCTGTGGATGATATATATTTCATGATGGATTTTGATTGGCATATATATTGTTAGTTTTTAATGTCTCTCTCTCTGTCTCTCTCTCTCTCTCTCTCTCTCTCTCTCTATATATATATATATATATATATATATATATATATACTCTCCAGATATTTCAAAATATGTAATATATGTGACTTATTATACATGCCCTAAATTCATTCATATTCATTTATGTGGATTTATAATCAACTTTTCACAAGATTATTTTCCAAACTATTCATTCACCTGAAATTCATATTTGTTTCCTAGTACTGACAACTAACTTCAGTGAATGGTGTATACAAATCCTAATATTTCTACAGTAACTAACCCAGTTTAACATCAATGCAAGTAGATTCCTATGGACATGATACGTATTTTGACGTTCATATTTATTCAACAGTGGGACATTATTATTTCTTCAGTTTATGCACATCATAATATATATATTTCATCCAAAAGTTCAAAAATATATAGGAATTTGTTTCACTTTCAATCACTTCCTGCTTCTGAAAACATGTATTCCTCCATGTTTCTTTACTGCTCTTTTCATGAGACTTCTTTCCAAACACATTATTTTCGATTTCCATAATCAATTTTGAAGCAAAACTCACACACTCTTCATGAAAATCCTAATACTAATATTATCATTGATGTATAACTGGTTGTAATGAATGTCTGTATATTAATATTTGATTTCCTGTATTTTTTCAGATATCAATTCAATCCATTATTTATAGTGGAATGAGTATATGTTTTATTCAGAGTATGTTCCATTCATGCATTATCTGTATATTCATAGAAACAGGGTACACCTGTTTGTACCCCCAATACTAATTTATAAGTCTTCAAAATATTGCTCCCAGAAATGGTGGAAGATATACTCATGTCACCTGATCTACATATATATTTTATTACAGTAATATTATGGACACAAAATGCAAAGATCACACTTATGATTGTACCAAAGCCTAAATGGAAAGTGAGCATGGATTAGTAATAACATCCATGTCCAGGTTGCCTAATGCTCTCAAATGTCAATCCAATTGGTGACTACATATTTGTTTCTTGCTAAGATTATATATTCAACCTCAACCCTGTTGAAAATGTCTAATCCTATAACTCACATTATACTTTGCCTGATTTCCTTTTGTCTCAATTGATATTTACTTTCCTACATATTTTCCCCAGTTCATCATTGTGAATGACTCTTCACATGTGCTGACATTTACATTCACTCTCTACCCGAAACCCTATTGCTAAAAAAGTTTTTGTCCAAATCCTATACTCACTCTTCTTTCTAAACCTACTGACTATCTTCCTAATCCTATCGACTATCCCTTTTTGACTGCATGTTCTCTTCGACATTCAATCATCCAAGGTAAAGGTCCTATGCCATTGTATAGCGATTAATCAGAGACATCTGTGCAGAACATAATTCAAAGCTAAGTATCCTACCCAAGGGCCCAATACACTTCTGGGCTTCAAAACTTACATAGATTTGGGTTTTCAAACTTATATTTCACCTATATATTCTTTTAAATTTCGTAGGGTCCCAATAACATTATTCATCCCGCAGAATGATTCCCAACCGAATTCGAACCTGTTATTAACCCTAACCATACGCTGTTCCCTCAATCTACCTTTACAGAGGAGCAGGGATAGAGTTGGTCTTACAATACAGGAATGTAGGGGATCTTCCACCTGCTGAGAACCTCAAAGGTCAATGCAGAAATGATCCTTGGAGAAGCTGTAGGCAGCTATGTAGTACCAAAGAGAGCAAAAGTCTTCTGACATGGTAAAGAACCTGGACAGGATGAAAGGATGTGTCTGAATCAGCCTCTCTCTTCTTAATGTAGAGAAGATGGACCAAAGCAGGCCTGTATGGAGAGAAGTTCCCCGGTGCATATGGTTGATATACCATTCTAACTTGTGACAGTGTCACAGAAAGTAGGAACAGCCTCCATCTCATGAGACCCTTGGCAGCAACTGTTAGGACAAAGTGGTTGCCAAGGCAGTGACCTCATTCATTTCATGAAGAAAGTGACTTCACCTAACTTACTTGGTGATGGAACTCTCTGAACTTGGGATTCAGGAAGCCAGGCATCCAGAGCCAGTCCCAGTAACAGTCCTAGTGGGATCACATGTTTGGTTTTACCAAGGGCAGAGAGAGTCTTTTTTGGTACCTACTGATGTGAGAATGGCCAAATGCCAGGACAGCTCTGAAGAGGGTCCTTTCCTAAGAAAACAGGTAGTTGGTCATCGCTGGCTCCTGACAACTTCACAGATTTGGCCACGGAGACCAGATCTGAGACAGGGCAGGCCAGTTCAGGGTAACAATATGGTCCACAGTCAGAGGACACTCCGGATTGTCACAGACATATTGGGGGAAGGAAGTGCCTTTGTGGGTGTGGGTGTGAGTTTGTGGTTTTGTCTCATGTTCTGAGAATAGGTAGGAAAGGCGATTTGTTTGGTTTGGAGTGGACTGCTTCTAAAAAGTCGTTTGACAAGGTGAGTGTTTCTATATCTGTGTATCTCACTGTGTCCGTGGTTGTAGACATAAGAAAAGAGAATGCATCAATGGATATGTCCTGTCTAGAAGAAAGTTTTCCATCATTCATCCTACCCAATTTATGACTGGACTGCAGGTTGCTTTATGGATGGGCAACCCCTACTATCTTCCTAAGTTCCTGTTTTCTTCCTAAATTTTGGCCACTACCCAGAATAGGCTCATGGTTTTGTGTCCAAGATATGTAACACCTCCAAGCTCTGTGACATGGCCATGTACTGGATAGCTGAATGGAATGGCGAGCACCTCAGGAAACTCAGATATCAGTGTGACCAGGAAAGTCTCAGTGGAGAAATACTGTTTTGGGCCTTCTGCTTACCTATTTTTCTGTTGCCCTGAATGTCAGGAAGGTCCTTACCTCAGGCCACTCCTTTTTGAAGCCTGAAGTAAACAGTTTTTAAATGCAAATGAATGGGCATCACCTGTGGTGCTTTGCTTAATTGCTTTCGAAAGGGATGTGTCTGAATCAGCTGCTTGCCTCTGGGTCAGGCTATGGATTAGATTCTCAGCACCTGATGGATATAAAGAAAGTTCCCATGTGTGTATTGAAAACGAAAATGGTAAAAATATCAGTCATTGTGGATGAAGTTTCTTGCCTTCCTCTGTTAGGTTCCTAACCTCCATCAAGTGAGAATAGGATCCTCTGGGTCAAATGAGTTCTTTGAACTCCTGCAGAAGTGCTTGGGTTCTCCCATGATGCCAAATCACATAAAGAATCTATACCTGACAGTCAGTTGGCCTCAAATTGGAGAAGCAGAGCAGTATTAAAGGCAGGCCTATTTGATCACTCCTGGTTCACAGGAAGGGTGTCAAGGCCACCCTCATTTTAGGCAAATGACGGGCAAGGGTGCATATTTTGGACATTGCCTTGGGCTGCGCTCCTCATGGAAACCTCCAGCAAGAGTTTATGATGAGTGTCTATATGGAAGAAGATGAGGGTCATGTGGGAATGTTTTGGTTTCAATTGTGGTCATTTGTGTGGCGGTTGGAAGAGATGACTGGGTCCACATGGGCTTGAACTCGGGTGTGATTCTCCTTCGAGACTGAGTTCTGGAACTGACCTCAGAGAAGTATTGCCATTAATTGTGTTGGGATTGTAGGAGGCCACGCATGAGAGTCACCCTTGAAACCTGAGACTGGGCCCTGGGTGGCTTTCCACAGAGCACTGAGAATCTCAACCAGGATATCACATGATTTTATTCTGAAAGACTTGGCAGCCATAGTTAAGAGTCAAAACACACATGGACCTCACATTTTAGACCTCAATGGGCCTGTCTGCATATGACATTTTGACCACTCTTTGGAAAGCCTTGCCTGTGAGAGTTCTCCAGAGCTTTCATTGAAATGAGCTTCCTCACCATTTAATGGTTCTTGGATGAATGAAAACCCCAAAGTGCCTCCAACTTCATTCTTGAACAATGGATAGATAAATACCATGAAATTTTTGAAATTCCCAATGACCAGGTGGCACTGGAGAACCATTGGATGTCCTATTGCTGCTCATGAGTGTACCAGACAGTGCCTTGATTGACTGGAGTTCTTGAAAATGGTGTGGAACACAGATGCCAGTAAGTTGGAGCCTGCTGAGTAGTGGGCCTAGAGCAGTGGTGTGCAGTTGTCTGATAATATATTTGCGGTGTGGCCATGTGGGTGTGTCATTGGCTTCCAAATGGCTTGTGACTGACTTGGTGCAGCCAGCAGAAAATTATATGAAAAGGCATCTGGTTATATGGACAGGTTTCAGGGCAATGTTCAGAATCAGGTTGCTATGGTCAAGGGAGCAAGAAATGTGGGATAGAAGCCTGGTTGGTGCATTCTCCTGAAGTCCCTGACCCACCACACCTTACAGGACTCCCACCAGCACTGTGACCCATTTAAAATCCTTGTATGTTGTGAAGCAAATACAAAACACCCAGTGCAGCAGCAAGAAACACCACGAAAATTGGAGAATGACCAAATGGCTTCAAAGTCCACACAGGGAGACACTTAGCCCCCAGTGGCCACAGTTTATCTACAAAGAGAGAATTCATCACTGCTTTCTCATGTTCATTAGAAAATAAGAAACCATATCCTCCAGGTCACATAGATGCAGACCCAGCTTTGATGGTCTCCGTACACAGGGAGCTAAAGCTCCTGACAACAACATATTTTTCAAGTGTCCAACCTCAGAGGCAGTTTCTCAAGAAGTCTTAATGCCAGCATAGCTCCATGTTTGTGGAGTGTTTACACTGTCCCTTACTTTTGGAAACTCCTCTACCACCTCCAAGGTTGTGAACTCCTGAACATTTTCCACTCCAGGTATGTATTCACAGATTTTCTAACTCTTCTTCTCTAATTGTGTCTTACTAGGGGCGAAGATATTGTCAAGGCATTGTTCTGGATGATAGTGGGAATTTTTTGTAGCACATATTTGCATACACATTGGATTTATTTTCCTATTTTCCATTTGAAATACTGAATAACTGACACTAACCCATACCCTAATAGACTCTTACTACTAATCCTAATATGATGGAGTAAAATAACCCAAACAGAATAGAAATGCAAGCATTTCAGAGGAGGCATGGTGTATAGTTAGACTTGGCTTTTGCATGATAAAGTGTAGGTGTTATAATTCAAGTTAATTTTTAATTGAAATAGTTCCATGGGTACTTAAAGTAAACAAATATGTGAATTCCTCTCTCCCTTTCTCTGTAGCCTATTCAGCACATGTATTTTTATATGCACATATAGAATTCTACCTGGTACCACAGGTACACTCTTGTGAGGTGGCTGACTTGGCAGATAGAAATTGTGAGAATAGATCACTCCGCCTAAACGCTGTTGAAACTGAAATTTCAAACTATGGGTGAGCTTCCTAGTTGAACAACATTATACATAAATCCATGTTCAGTAAAATGAATATTTTTGGATCTGTGGATGATATATATTTCATGGTGAATTTCGATTGGCATATGTATTACTAATTTTTAATGTCTCTCTCTGTGTGTGTGTGTGTGTGTGTGTGTATATATATATATATATATATATATATATATATATACACACACACACACACTAAATTTATTTAAAATATAAAATATATGTGTCTTATTATACACTCCCTAAATTCATTCATATTCATGTATGTGGATTTAGAGTTAACATTTCACAAGATTATTCACGGAAATATTCATCCACCTGAAATACATATTTTTTCCTAGAAATGAAAAATAACTTCAGTGAATGGTGGATACAAATCCTAATATTTCTACAATAATTGATCCAGTTTGTCATCAATGCAAGTAGATTCCTATGGGACATGATGTGTATTTTGATGTTCATTTTTATTCACCACTGGTATGTTACAATTTCTTCAGTTTATGCACATTATAGGATATATATTTCATCCATACGTTAGCAAAATTATAGGCATTTGTTTCACTTTCAATCATTTTCTGCTTTAGAACACATGTAATCCTCCATGTTTCTTGACTGGTTTTTTCATGAGACTTCATTCCAAACATATTATTTTCGATTTCCATAATCAAATTTGAAGCAAAACTCACACACCCTTCATGATAAAGTATAACCCTAATATTACTATTAGATGTATAACTGGTTGGAATGAATGATTGTATATCAATGTAAGATTTCTTATATATTTTCAGATATCAAATCAATCCATTATTTAAAGTGGAACCAGTTATATTATTTATTCACACTATTGTCTATTCATGCATTGTCTCTATATTCATAGACACAGAGTACACCTCTTTGTAAACCCAATACTAATTTATACGTCTTCAAAATTTTGCTCCCAGTAATGGTGGAAGAAATACTCATGTCATCTGATCTACATATACATTTTATCAGAGTAATATTCTGGACACAAAAAGAAATGGTCACACTTATGTTTGCACGAAAGCCTAAATGTAAAGTGAACATGGATTACTAAAACCATCCATATCAAGTTTGGCTAATGCTCTCAAAATTCAATCCTATTTGTGACAACATATTTGTTTCTTGCTAAGATTATATATTCAAACTCAACCCTGTTGAAAATATCTAATCCTATCTCTCACTTTATACTTTTCCTGATTTCATAATGTCTCTATTTATATCAGCTTTCCTACATACTTTCCGCAGTTCATCATTGTGACTGACTCTTCAATTGTGCTGACACTTACATTCACACTCTAATCCAAACCCTATTGCTAAGGAACTTTTGTTCCAAATCCTATACTCACTCTTCTTCTTAAACCTAGTGACTATCTTCCTAATCCTACCCATTATCCCTTTTTGACTGGATGTTCTCTTATACATTCAATAATCCAAGGTACAGGGTCTAATGCCATTGTATATCGATCTATTTCAGACATCTGTGCAGAACATAATTCAACGCTAAGTATCACAATCAAGGGCCCATCCCCATTCTGCGCTTCAAATCTTACTTAGATTTCTGTTTTCATACATATATTTCACCTATATATACTTATAAATGTCGCAGGTTCCCAGTACCATTATTCATCCAGCAGAATGATTCCTAATTCAAATTGAACATATTGTTAACCCTAACCATACACTGTTCCCTCAATCTAACTTTACAGAAGAGCAGGGACAGAGTTGGTCTTACAATACAGGAATGTAGGGGATCTTCCACCTCCTGAGAACCTCAAGGTCCATGCAGAAATGATCCCTGGAGAAGATGTAGACAACTATGAAGGACCTGAGAGAGCAAAAGTCAGCTTCCATGGAAAACAACCTGGTCAGGATGAAGGGTTGTTTATGAATCAGCCTCTCTCTTCTTAATGTAGAGAAGATGGACCAAACCAGGTTGGTGTGGAGAGCTGTTCCTAGGTGCCTATGGTTGATATACCATTCTACCTTGTGAAAGTGTCACAGAAAGTAGGGGCAGCCTCCATCTCATGGTAGTCTTGGAAGCAACTGTTAGGACAAAGTGGTTACCAAGGCAGTGATCTGATTCAGTTCCTTAAGGAAGTGACCTCACCTCACTTCTTTGTTGATGGAACTCTCTGAACTTGGTATCCAAGAAGCCAGGCACCAAGAGGCAGTCCCAGTCTTAGTGGTCTCACTTGTTTGGACTTTCCAAGGACAGAGTCAGTCATTCTTGCTACCTACTGATGTGAGGACGGCCAAAACCAGGAAAGCTCTGAAGAGGGGCTTTTCCTGAGAAAGTAGGTAGTGGCTCACTGCTGGCTCCTGACAACTTCACAGAGTTGGCCAAGGAGACCAGATCTGAGACAGGACAGGCCATTTCATTGGAACATAGTATGGCCCACCAGTCAGAGGACACTCCGGATAGTCACAGACCTACATGGGGGAAGGAGGTGTCTTTGTGGGTGTGGGTGTGGGTTTGTGGTTTTGTCTCATATTCTGAGAATAGGTAGGAATGGCGGTTTGTTTGGTTTGGAGGGAACTGTTTCTAGTAAGTCATTTGACAAGGCGAGTGTTTCTATGTCTGTTTATACCACTGTGTCCCTGGTTGTAGACATTAGAAAAGAAAATGCATCAATTGGTGAGTCCTGTCTAGTAGAAAGCTTCTCAGCTTTCATCCTGCACAATTCATGAATGGACTGTGGCATGACTTATCGATGGGGAACACCTGCTAACTTCTTAAGTTCCTGTTTTCTTCCTGAATTGTGTGCACTCTCCAGAATAGGCTCATAGTTTTGTGTCAAATATATGTACCACCTCAAATCTCTGTGACATGGCCATGTACTGGATAGCTGAAGGGAATGGCGAGCATCTCAGAAAGCTCAGATATCAGTGAGACCAGGAATGCCTCATTGGAAAAACCCTGCTTTGGACATTTTGCTTACCGATTCTTCTGTTGCCCTGAAAGTCAGGAAGGTCTTTGCATCAGGTGTGTCATGTGGGAGTGTTTTGGTTTTAATTGTGGTCATTTTTGTGGCCGTTGGAAGACATGGCTATGTCCACCTGGGCTTGAACCCTTATGTGATTCCCCTTAGAGACTGAGTTCTGGAACTGACCTCAAAGAAGTATTGCCATGTATTGTGTTGGGATTTTAGGAGGCCACGCATGAGAGTCGCCCTTGGAAACTGAGATCTAGGCCCAGGGAGGCTTTCCGAAGAGCACTGGAAATCTCAGGAAGGACATCACATGATTTTATTCTTAAAGACTTGGCAGCCATCGTTGCAAGTCAAAACACACATGGACCTCACATTGTAGACCTCAAATGCCTGGCTTAATGTGACCTTTTAGCCTGTCTTTGGGAAGCCTTGCCTGTTAGAATTCTCCAGAGCTTTCATTGAAATGAGCTTCTTCTCCATTTAATGGTTCCTGAATAAATTGAAACCCACAGTGCCTTCAACTTCATCCATGAAAAATGCCTAGATAAATATCATTAAAGTTTGGAAATTCCCATCACCTGGTGGCACTGGAGAACCTTTAGGTGTCCTATTACTGATCATGAATGTACCAGACAGTGCCTTGATTGACTGGGTTTCATGAAAATGGTGTAGAACAGAGATGCCAGTAACTTGGAGCCTGATGAGTAGTCGGCCTAGAGCAGTGGTGTGCAGGTGTGTGTTAAAACATCTGTGGTGGGCTGATGTGGATATGCCATTGGCTTTCAAATGCCTTGTGACTGATATAGTGCAGCCCCCATACCCTTGTATGTAAATGCATCTTGTTATATGGACAGGTTGAAGGGCAATGTTTAGAATCAGATTGCTGTGGTCAAGGGGGCAAGCTATGTGGGATATAAGCCAGGTTGGTGCATTCTCCTGCAGACCCTTACCCACCACACATGACAGAACTCCCTCCATCACTGTGTCCCAGTTGAACTTCTCGTATTTTGTGAAGCAAATACCAAACTCCCAGTGCAGCTGCAAGAAACACCACGAAAAGTGGAGGATGACCAAATGGCTTCACAGTCCACACTGCAAGACACTTAGCGCCCAGTGGCAACAGTTTACCTATAAAGAGAGAATTCAGCCCTACTGCTTCATGTTCATAGGAAAAAAAGAAACCATGTCCTCCAGGTCATATAGATGCAGACCCAGCTTTGATGGTCTCACTACAAAGGAAGCTAAAGCTCCTGTCATCAACATATATTTCAGGTGCCCAATCTCAGAGGCAGTTTCTCAAGAAGTCTTTAGGCCAGCAGAGCTCCATGTTTTTGGAGTTTTTACCCTGTCCTTTACTTTTGGAAACTCCTCTACAACCTCGAAGGTTGTGAACTCCTGAGCATTTTCCATTACCGATATGTATTCACAGATTTCTAACTCTTCTCCTCTAATTATGTCTTACTTGGAGTGAAGGAAATGTCAAGGCATTGTTCTGAATGAGAGTGGGAAGATTTTTGGGTAGCACATATTTGCCTACACATTGGATTCATTTTCGAATTTTCCATTCGAAATACTGAATCCCTGACTGTCAGGGGTAGAAGGAATTCTTCTTCAAAGAACAGCCTGACACTTACAAGAAACAGCCCCCAGGAGACATCCTGTCTGGAAGACATCCTGTAGCCATATATGTCCCTGAGACATCCTGTGGCCATCTTTCTTCCAGAAACATCCTGAAGTTATCTCACCTTGTGAAGACATCCAGGAACTGCTGATAAGAGAGCTTTCCCATATTCAGCATATTAATACCCATGTGTGAACAATAAAATTTTGCAGCTTGATCAGAACTCCTGTGTTGCTCTCATCTCTCATGCCTCTTGTCCCTTCATTCCTCCCCATCTAGGTTCGCTGACCACGTTGATGTGTCCTGCCGGCCGGGACATCTGGCGCCCACCGACTGGGGCTCAAGCCTTTGACTGAGGGGGAACCCCTTCCTCCTGGAAGACTTGGTCAAGAGGAGCTCATGATCGCCTCAGCAGACACCACCCGGAGACATATCCAGGAGGAAGGTGGGGATGATGCACGGTGAGTGACGCACCATGTGACAAGCAGTATCGTCACATGATTTGTTTATTTCAGGCCTCAAGGAGTCCTTCAAGACATGAGGGGCACATGTTAAGAAAAAGGACTTAAAATTTTTCTTTTCATACATAGAATAATTGTGTCCATGGTTTCCTCTTGAAGGGACCATTGATGGCAAAAATGGCTTAGAGTAGGAGACTGTTTAAAAGATTATTATGAATCATTTGGCCCAGAAAAAAATGCCAGTTCCCACCTTTTCTTACTGGAACTTAATTAATGAAATTCTTAAAAGTTTTCGCTTTGACAATGGTACCTTACAACTTGTCAGGATTGGGGAAGAGATTATGCAAAACACCTCTCGTCCCCCCTCTGCATGCCCATCATTAGTATAGACATAGAACCTTCTCAGTCTTCCCAGAACCCTGAGAACCTTCCTGGTCCCCCTCAAAATACGACCCTAATTAATAAGGCTCCAATGATTAAAAACCACCTTTATCCAGTTTTAAATCCCAGAGACACATTGACCCCTGGGGAGGACGCTATCTTGGAGAAGGAAGCAGCTCTCTACCATTCAGAACACCCGCGACCTCTCAGGACCGTGCCACAGCCTATAGGATTTACCAAGCGAAGGTGAAAGCACCTATGTAAAACATCTTGCCTTTGAAAATGCTAACCCAGCATGTCAGAATGTTCTTCAACCACATAAGGATAAAGGGAAACTTTCTGAAGTTATTAGACTCTGTGCAGACGTGGGTGCAGCCCATGCCATGGGTCTGGCTTTAGGGACCGCCTTTACCAAGACCTTTCACAATCCTGGCTCACGTACTTGCTTTACTTGTAAACAACCTGGCCATTTTGCATGTGAGTGTCCCACAGGCAAACAAAGCCTAGGAATAGCGTCTCCTCAAACTGGGGCTTAACCGCCCCCAGCTACCCTTTTCCATAGAAGTGGTAAAGGTCATCACTGGGCCAGTGAGTGTAGATCTAAGACAAATGCCCTCACACAGCCTATTTCTTCCTACTTCTCGGGAAACTCCCTGCGGGGCCAGCCCCCGGCCACAACATCCCCCACGACAAACACAGGAGCAATAAAGTTTGTTCCCTCCTAAACTCCCAACCTACCACAAAATCCTTCTCCACAATTGCCTCCCTCCAACTAGCCACCCCAGGCAGCACAAAATTGGACCTCTGTGCTGCCACAAATACAATATTAGACCCAATGCAAGGGCCCCAGATAATACCCAATGAAATTATGGGTCCCCCTCCATCTCATACATGTGCCCTTAATCTTGGAAGAGCCTCCACTACCATACAAGGTGTTCAGGTCTTCGTTGGCATTAATGATAATGATTTCACTGGAGAAATAAAAATACTGGCCACTGCTATTAATGGAGTTGCCGCCATCACAGCAGGAACAAGACTTGCACAATTAATTCTCCTTCCCTTGGATTCAGGAGGCATTTCCAAAAACCAAACCTACCTCGGGGGACTGCCTTCTTGGGCTTCTCTAATGTGTATTGGGTTCAGCCCATTTCTCACAATAGACCCACCCTTACCTTACTTACTGAAGGAAAGGAATTCCAAGGAGTTCTAGATATTGGAGCTGATGCCACAATTATTTCTCAAAAATACAAGCCATCAGGTTAGCCCCTCACTCCATCCTTGACTGACCTTAAAGGGATAGGAAAATAAAAAAATCCTCTGGTCAGCTCTAGGTCTATTAGCTGCACTGATAAAGATGGTAATAAGTCAACTGTCACTCCTTTCGTTGATTCTGACCTCCCTGTTAACGTATAGGGAGGAGATATTTTGAGTTATTGGAAGTTATTCTCGCCAGTCCCAATTCCATGGTGACTCATCAAATGCTTCCTATGAATTTTGTTCCTGGTACAGGCCTGGGGATACTGAAACAAGGACTGGTGGAGGCTATACAACCCATACAAAAACAAATACATGTGGACTTGTGTATTCAGATTTTTAGTGTCAGTCCCTGACCCTCCTGTACCCCATGCAGATAAAATTATTTGGGAGACTCAGACTCCTGTGTTGGTGGATCAGTGGCCCCTTACCCAAGAAAAATTGGAGGCTGCCTCCACGTTAGTGCAGGAACAGCTTGCAGCCGGCCATGTAAAGCCCTCAACCTCATCATGGATTACTCATATTTTTATTATCAAGAAAAAATCAGGCAAGTGGTGCCTTTTACAATATTTGTGTGCCATTAATAAAGTTATGCGCCCGATGGGAGCACTACAGCCAGGCATTCCCACACCAGTGGCGATTCCAAAAAACTATTGTAAAATGGTTATTGACTTAAAAGATTGCTTTTTTACCATCTTTTTACATCCTGAGGATAGACCCTATTTTGCCTTTAGTCTCCCTCACATTAATTTTCAGGGCCCTATGCAGAGATTTCAATGGAAGGTTCTTCCCCAAGGTATGGCCAACAGCTCTAGTCTTTGCCAAAAACACGTTGCTCAAGCAGTAGACCCTGTGAGAGAGCGATGAGCACAAAATTATATTTTACATTATATGGATGATTTGTTAATTGCTGCACCTAATACCCATGACCTTAATAATTGTTACTTGGACTTTTACAAAACCTCACTACCTTGGGACTACAGATAGCTCCAGATAAGTTTCAAACACAGGACCCTTATACCTATTTGGGCCTTAAACTTCAAGATAATCAGATCCAAATTCCTAAAATACAACTATGTGTTTACCATCTTCACACACTTAATGATTTTCAAATATTACTGGGGGATATTCAATTGCTAGGAACATATTTAAAATTACCCACTTGTGTACTTTTGCCCCTTAATGATATTTTGATAGGTGATTCCCACCCCTCCTCCCCTCAAAAGCTTACTCCCGAGGCATGACATGCATTAAACCAAGCCACAGAAGCCATTGCCCAAAAGTTTGTTACACAAATTTTTTATAACCTTCCTCTGGTTCTGGTTATTTTCCACACTCCTCATACACCCACAGGAATATTTTGGCAGCGAGATCCACATTTTAAAAATAAAGGCTGCCCCTTGCTTTTGGTCCTTGTATCCACCACATCCTCCAAGGTTATTACTGTTTATCTTGCTCAGGTAGCTTCTCTTATTTTTGAAGGTCGTTTGCTTTCTCGACAACATTTTGGCAAAGACCCTGATAATATTTTAATTCCATATACTAAGGACCATACCCTTACTACAATTTTTACTAGAGACATGGATCAATGGGGTATTGCCCTATCAGGCTTTTTGGGAACAATTCATAACCACATCCCCAATGACCCCGTTTTAAATTTTGTCCAGTTACATTCATTTATTTTTCCCAAAATTACTCAAAAGGCTCCCATTCCTCAAGAACTTACTGTCTTTACAGATGGTTCCAGTATGGCCGTGCAGTCTTTGTTGTCAATAACAAGCCTACCACCTTTGATACTGTCTATCAGTCAGCTCAGTTTGTGGAATTGTTCACCATAACACAAGTTTTCATAAAGTTTTTTTGATAATCTTGTTAATATTTATACAGACAGTGCCTACATTGCTCTTTCTGTGCCCCTGCTGGAGATTTCACCCACCATTATGGCTTCTTCCAGTTCCCCCTTTCTGTTTCACCAGCTTCAGCAGCTAATTCAGGCCAGAAAACATGCATTTTCCTTAGGACACATCATGACACACTCTGACCTTCTGAGCCCTCTAACACAAGGTAATGCCCAAGCTGATGCAGCAATACGTTCCATCTTTCCAATTTTTGTTGGCTCCATTCAAAAGGCCATGGAGTTACAAAATCTTCACCATCTAAATTCCCAGAGCCATCGATTACTTTGGAAAATTACCAGGCAACATGCATGAGAAATAGTAAAAGCATGCCCTGGTTGCACTGTCTCCCTCCCCAATCAACACTTGGGAGTTAACCCCCGAGGATTACAGCCCAATCAGGTTTAGCAAATGGATGTTATTCATTTTCCTGAATTTTGAAAAACCAAATATATATACGTTTCTATAGATACCTTCAGCGGCTTTAGTTTTGCATCACCACATTCTGGAGAGGCTACCAAAGATGTCCTTTCTCATCTTGTTTCAGCCTTTTTCGTAATGGGTAAACCAATACATATTAAAACAGATAAATGTCCTGCATATGCCAGTGCCAAGTTTAAACAGTTTTGTGCTACCTTGCAATTTTGTCATACTACTGAAATTCCATACAACTCTCAGGGCCAAGGCATGTGGAACTTGCCCAGCTTAGCTTAAAGACTTGGCTATCCCGTCTTAAGGCTTCCGCCCTTGTATTTACCACTCCCAGGGATCGCCTTAACCATGCATTATTTGCCCTTATTTTTCTTACCTTAGACAGTGAAGGCCATTTGGCCACAGACAGACACTGACATCCTTCGTCCAATTCTGTTCGCTCGCCTGTTATGTGGTGCAATCCCATTACAAATAAATGAAAACGCCCAGATCCTATCCTCATCAGGGGATGAGGCTCAGCTTGTGTTTTGGACCAAGAGCAAGCATCCCCAAGATGGTTACCAGAATGCCTGGTTAAACAGGTAAATTACTTACCTCAACCCAGGGACGGAGGCCCTCCCCCTGAGGACAAATTTTCCTCCATTTCAGATACAGCCAACAATCTGTGCGAGGATCCTGCTTAAGGCACTTCTGCTGAACAGGTTTGAACACGGAGACCTTGGACCTCCAATTTCCAACATCATGGAGTACCTTTCCCCCCCCCCCCCGTGAATGCAAAGGAGGATTTTGGACTGAGGCTCCCACTAGTTGGACCCAGACTGCTGACTGCATGACTAAGGTGACTTACCTCCGTGCCAAGGTTGACCATAATCTCGGAGGAGTTCATCAGCCTAAATGGGTATGTGTTAACAAGCCAAAGATTATTCCCCCTAGTACAAGTAAAGCTCTCCAAAATTGTTCTGCAACTTGTACGCATACCCAGGCGATGCATGTCTCTTTTAATGTGTCGGGTTCACTTTGTGTTAATAAACAGGGAGAACAATTTTTTGAAGCCTCCCTAACTAAAACTCATGCAGCAGGGGGACCACTATTCATTATACCCCCATTCTCTTTGACCATGGAGGAGATGGCAAATACACCAAGCTACAGTCAGCTGGGTGCCAAGGCACTGTCGGAAAAGGTTCCTACTGGCCCATTAAGGCCCCTACAGGGGTCTCTGATGGTGGAGGACCCACTTATTCTGTCAAGCATCCTCAGATAATCAAACTTTTGAAACCCCAAATCCCTGAGCTCACATATCATCCCTTAATGTAGCCTAAATCCCAGTTCCCAGGTTTAGATACCAATACATTAGACATTTTGCAAACTACATTCTCCTAGCTTAATAATTCGAACCCCACCCTTGCTGGTGATTGCTGGCTCTGCATGACAGCAGGGGCAATCATGCCTATGGCAGTTCCTATTAATTCTATCATGGACAATGATAATACATGCCAACCCGGATTTCCCTTTAAAGTACAGCCTATAGGCACTTTTACATTATTTCTTTTAGGCGCGATTCAGAATAATACCTATGATACTGATGTTCGACTTACTTCCTTTGGAAATTGCTCAACAGTATAAAATTATTCCTCACCCACCCCATCTCTTTGTTCCTCCAATGGCACAGTTTTTATGTGTGGAGGAAACTCGGCCTTCCCACGCTTCCAGCGAATTGGACCATTGGTTGTGTTCTTGCTTTATTACTCCCTGATATAACTATTGTCCCAGGAGATGAACCTCTACCAATTTCTAGCCTAGACACTTTAGTCAAAAGACATAGGTGGGCAATACAGGCTTTACCACTCATTGCCAGCCTTGGAATAACAGCTGCTGTGGGCACAGGTACAGTGGCTTAGGCACGGCTATTCACTCTTACCATCGCCTGTCTCAACAACTTATAAATTATGTACAAACTTTATCAGGAACCTTTAAAGATTTGCAGGACCAAATAAATTCCCTGGCAGAAGTGTTCCTTCAAAACAGACGGGGCTTAGATTTGCTGATAGCTAACCAGGGAGGTATTTGCTTAGCCTTAGGGGAACGATGCTGCTTTTATGCCAATAAATCAGGCATAGTACGCATTAAAATTAAGCAGCTTCAAGAAGATCCAGAAAAGAGACAAAGGGAACTATTTGAAAATCCCCTCTGGATTGGGCATAATGGATTTCTACCCTACCTTCTTCCCCTATTAGTCCCTTTGTTGGGTTTACTTTTAATGGTGTCCATAGGCCCCTGCATTATAAAGAGGCTGGTACAATTTATTAAAGAACAGATTAATATTTTGGTTTCTAAGCCCATACAGGTCCACTATCATGGTCTGGAGATGGAAGACAGCACTGCCAACATTTAAAAGAATGTTCAACCCTTCTCACAGGCTTATTAAGTTTACATCCCCACAGATCTCTCTTTCTTACAGAAAACTATAAGTAACAGCTCTGAGCAACCATCTTCTACCATTGCAATAAGGGTTCGTTCTCCATGGGCCCCTCCGCTTGGGGGAGGACACACCCTTGGAATGAGCACGTTAGGCCATAATAACGGAGGGTCCAGGAAGGACTACAGGAGGATGGATCCACGGATCCCCAAACACAAGACCTCTGAATGACACGCTCTGGTGCATGGCGGTTGGCATGCTATCCCCTCAAAGACGTCTCCTCCAAAAACATGCCAAAGCCAACACGAAATCTCCTAGGAAAGATGCTCGCTCAAATCAGGAGATATTCTAAGGCATTCTAGCGAAACAGAGCCACTATCACCCCCTAAATCCATGGCCTGTAAGGTATGGTCGAATATTTTATATAACAAAAGGGGAGATGTCAGGGGCTAGAAGGAAGTTCTCCTTCAAAAAATAGACTGACACAAGAAACATCCCCCTGGGACACAACCTGCCTGGGAGACATCCCACAGCCATCTATCTCCTTTTGACATCCGGCTACCATCTGTCTACCTGAAACATCCTGAGGTTATCTCACCCTGTGAAGACATCCAGCAACTGCCGATAAGAGAGCTTTCCCATCCGCAGCATATAAATACCCTCTGAGAATAATAAAAGTTTGCAGCATGATCAGAACTCCTGTCTTGCTGTCATCTCTCGTGTCTCTTGTCCCTTCATTCCTCCCCAACTAGGATTGACACCCAAGTTGATGTGTCCTGCCAGCCGGGCCATCTGACACTAACCCATACCCTCCTAGACTCTGATGACAAATCCTAATATGATGGAGAAAAATAACCCAAACAGAATAGAAATACAAGCAGTTCAGAGGAGGCATGGTGTATAGTTGCACTTGCCTTTTGCATGATATAGGGTAGGTGTTATAAATCTAGTTAATTTTTAATTGAAATAGTTCTCCATGTGTTTTTAAAGTTAACAAATATGTGAATTCCTGTCTCCCTTTCTCTGTAGCCGATTCAGCACATGTATTTTTATATGCACATATAGAATCCTACCTGGTATCAGATGTACATTCTTGTGAGGTGGCTGACTTGGAAGATACAAATTGTGAGAAGAGATCACTCCTCCTAAACGCCGTTGGAACAGAAAATTCAACCTATGGGTGAGCCTCCTAGTAGAACAACATTATACATAAATCCATGTTCACTAAATTAAATATTTTTGCATCTGTGGATGATATATACTTCATGATGAATTTCGATTGGCATATATATTGCTACATTTTATTGCCTTGGTGTGTGTGTTGTGTGTGTGTGTGTGTGGGTGTATATATATATATATATATATATATATATATATATATATATATATACACTCTCCAAATATTTCAAAATATGAAATATATGTGTCTTACATATACTACCTAAATTCATTCATGTTCATGTATGTGGACTTATAATCAACTTTTCACAATATTATTCTCAGAAATATTCATCCACCTGAATTACTTATTTGTTTTATAGTACTGAAAACTAACTTCAGTGAGTGGTGCATACAATCCTAATATTTCTACAGTAACTGACCCAGTTTAACATCAATGCAACTAGATTCCTCTTGGATATGATGTCTATGTTGAAGTTCATTTTATTCAACACTGGTACATTACTATTTGTTCAGTTTATACACATCATAGGATATATATTTCATCAACAACTTCAATAATTTATAGGATTTTGATTCACTTTCAATCATTTCCTGATTCAGAACACATGTATTCCTCCAGGTTACATGATTGTTTTTTCATGAGACTTCTTTCCAAACGCTTTTTTTTTCGATTTCCATAATCATTTTGAAGAAAAACTGACACACTCTTCATGATAAACCATAACCCTAATATTACCATTAGATGTATTTCTGGTTGGAATGAATGATTGCATATAAATATACGATTTTCTGTTTATTTTCAGATATCAATTCAATCGAATATTTAAAGTTGGAACAAGTTATAATATTTAATCACAGTATCGTCTATTCATAAATTATCTCTATGTTCATAGACACAGAGTAAATCTATTTGTAACCCCAATACTAATTTTTTCATCTTCAAAATGTTGCTCCCAGAAATGGTGGAAGAAATACTCATGTCACCTAATCTACATATACATTTTATCACAGTAATATTCTGGACACAAAAAGAAGAGGTCACACTTATGATTGTATCAAAGCCTAAATGAAAAGTGAGCATAGATTACTGAAAACATTCATGTCCAGTGTGCCTAATGCTCTCAAATGTCAATCCTATTGGTGACTACATATTTGTTTCTTCTTAAGACTATATTTTGAACCTCAACCCTGTTGCAAATGTCTAATCCTATCACTCAATTTATACTTTGCCTGATTTCCTAATGTCTCTATTGATGTCTGCTTACCTAAATATTTTCCCCAGTTCACCATTGTGACTGACCCTTCACGTGTGCTGACATTTACATTCACTCTCTACCCGATACACTATTGCTAAAGAACTTTTGGTCCAAATTCTGTACTCAGTCTTCTTCTGAAACTTATCGAATATCTTCCTAATCCTACCGACTATCCCTGTTCTAGTGGATGTTCACTTCTACATTCAATCATCCAAGTTACAAGGTCCTATGCCATTGATTATCGATTTATCTGAAACACCTGTGCAGAACGTATATCAAAGCTAAGTATCCCAATCAATAGCGCAATGCCCTTCTGGGCTTCAAATCTTACCTAGATTTTTGTTTTCATACTTATATTTCACCTATATATTCTTATAAATATCACAGGTTCCCAATACCATTATTCATCAATTAGAATAATTCCTAACCCAAATCAAACTTGTTATTAACCCTAACCATACACTGTTCCCTCAATCTAACTTTACAGAAGAGCAGGGACCAAGTTGGTCTTACAATACAGGAATGTAGAGAATCTTCCACCTGTTGTAAAACTCAAAGGTCCATGAAGAAGTGATCCCTGGAGAAGATGTAGGCAGCCATGAAGGACCTGAGAGAGCAAACGTCATCTTCCATTGCAAACAACCTTGTCAGGATGAAGGGTTGTGTCTGAATCAGCCTCTCTGTTCATAATGTAGAGAAGATGGACACAAACAGTCCTTTTTGGAGACCTGTTCCTGGGTGCCTATGGTTCATATACCATTCTAACTTGTGAAAGTGTCACAGGAAGTAGGAGAAGCCTCGATCTCATGGGACCCTTGGAAGCAACTGTTAGGACAAAGTGGTTGCCAAAGCAGTGACCTCATTCAGTTCCTGAAGGAAGTGACCTCACCTCACTTCCTTGGTCATGGAACTCTCGGTACTTGGGATCCAGGAAGCAAGGTACCAAGAGCCTGTCCCAGTCCCAGTCCCAGTGGGCTCACTTGTTTGGATTTACCATGGACAGAGTCAGTCTTTCATGGTACCTACAGATATGAGGATGGCCAACTGCCAGGAAAACTCAGAAGAGGGGCCTTTCCTGAGAAAGCAGATAGTGGCTCACCGCTGGCTCCTGACAAGTTCACAGAGTTGGTGTTTTCCGGGGAACATAAGTTGGCCCACCAGTCAGAAGACACTCTGGATAGTCACAGACATACTTTGTAGAAGGTGGTGCCTCTGTGGTTGTCGGTGTGGGTTTGTGGTTTTGTCTCATGTTCTGAGAATAGGTAGGAAAGGCGGTTTGTTTGGTTTGGAGTGAACTGTTTATAGTAAGTCGTTTGGCAAGCAAGTGTTTCTATGTCTGTGTATCCCACTATGTGCATGGTTTTAGATATTAGAAAACTGAATGCATCAATTGTTGTCTCCTGTCTAGCAGAAAGCTTCCCAGCATTCATCCTGCCGAATTTATGAATGGATTTCAGCTTGCCTGATCGATGGGCAACATGTGGTATCTTCCAAAATTCCTGCATTCTTCATGAATTCTGGCTACTCTCCAGAATAGGCTCATGGTTTTGTGTCCAAGATATGTAGCAGTTCCAAGCCCTGTGACATGGCCATGTACTGGATAGCTAAAGCGAATGTCGAGCATCTCAGAAAACTCAGATATAAGTGTGACCATGATAGTCTCAGTGGAGAAACCCTGCTTTGGGCCTTTTGCTTACCTATTGTTCTGTTGCCCTGAATGTCAGGAAGGTCTTTGCCTCAAGACATCCGTTTGTGAAGCCTGAAGAAAACAGGTTCAAATGGAAATGAATGGACATCACCTGTGGATATTTGCTTAATTCCTTTGAAAATGGAAGTGTCTGAATCAGCCTCTTGGCCCTGTGTGAGGCCGTGGCTTAGATTCTCAACCCCTGAAGAATCTAAAGAACCATCACATGTGTGCATCCAAAACAAAAATGGCCAAAAGTGCAGTTATTATGGATGAAGTCTCTCCCCATTCTCTGTAAGGTTCCTGACCTCCATCAAGTTAGAATAGGGATCCATTGGGCCAAATCATTTCTTCAAATCCCTAAATTGCTTGAGTTTTTCCGTGACTACAATTCACATAAAGAATCCAAACTGCACAGTCAATACGCCTCAAATTGGAGAAGCAGAGAAGTATTAACAGCAGGCCTATTTGAACACTCCTGGTTCACAGGAATGGTGTCCAGGCCACCCTGAATTTAGGCAAATTAGGGGCAAGAGAGATTATTTAGGAGACTGTCTTGGGCTTCGCCCCTCGTGGAAATTTCCAGCGATAGGTTATGATGAGTGTCTATATAAAAGAACATGAGGGCCATGTGGGATTGTTTTGGTTTTAATTGTGGTTGTTAGTGTGGTGATTGGAAGAGATGACTCTGTCCACCTTGACATGAACTCTGGTGTTTTTCCCCTTAGAGACTGAGTTCTGGAACTGACCTCAGAAAAGTATTGCCATTAATTGTGTTGGGATTTTAGAAGGCCATGCATGAGAGTCGCCCTTGGAAACTGAGATCAAGGCCCAGGGTGGCTTTCAACAGAGCACTGGGAATCACAGCCAAGATATCACATAATTTTCTTCTGAAAGACTTGGCAGCCGTATTTGAGAGTCAAAAGTCACATGGACATCACATTGTAGAACTCAATGGGCCTGGCTTCATTTGACCTTTTGGCCATTCTTTGGGAAGCATTGCCTGAGAGATTTCTCCAGAGCTTTCATTGAAATGAGCTTCGTCAACATTAATGGTTCTGGAATGAACTGAAACTCACAGTGCCTCCACCTTCATTGTTGAAATATGGCTAGAAAAATACCATGAAATTTTTGAAATTTCCATGACCAGCTGGCACAGGAGAACCTTTGGATTTCCTGTTGCTGATCATGAGTATAACAGACACTGCCTTGATTGACTGGTTTTAATGAAAATTGTGTAAAACAGAGATGCCAATAAGTTGGAGCCTGATTATTAGTGGGCCTAGAGCAGTGGTAGGCAGGTGTGTGATAAAACATCTGTGGTGGGGCCATGTGGATCTGCCATTGGCTTCCAAATGGCTTGTGACTGACATGATGCAGCCAGCAGTCCCTTCTAAGTAAAGGCATCTTGTTATTTGGAGAGGTTTCAGGGCAATGTTCAGAATCGATTTGCTATCGTCAATGGGGCAAGCTATGTGATATAGAAGCATGGTTGGTGCATTCTCCTGCAGAAATTGAAATACCACACGTGACAGAACTCCCTCCTGCACTGTGTCCCAGTTGAACTCCGTGTATTTCATGAAGCAAATACCAAACTCCCATTGTAGCAGCAAGAAACACCATGAAAATTGGAGGATGAACAAATGGCTTCACAGTCCACACAGGGAGACACTTAGAACCCAGTGGCCACAGTTTACCTACAAAGATCAAATTCAGGACTGCTGCCTCATGTTCATTGGAAAATAAGAAACTATGTTTTACAGGTCACATAGGTGCAGACCCAGCTTTGATGATCTCACTACAAAGAAAGCTAAAGCTCCTGATAACAACATATGTTTCAAGTGACCAAACTCAGAGGCAATTTCTCAAGAAGTCTTTAGGCCAGCAGAGCTCCATGTTTGTGGAGTGTTCACCCTGTCCCTTACTTTTGGAAACTCCTCTACCACCACCAAGGTAGTGAACTCCTTAGCATATTCCATTCCAGATAAGTATTCACTGGTTTTCTAACTCTTCTCCTCTAATTATGTCTTACTTGGGGCGAAGATAATGTCAAGCCATTGTTCTGGAGGAGTGGGAAGATTTTGTGTAGCACATATTTGCATACACATTGGATTCATTTTCCAATTTTCCATTCGAAATACTGAATCCCTGACTCTAACCCCTACCCTACTAGACTCTGACTACTAATCGTAATATGATAGAGAATAAAAACTCAAACAGAATAGAAATACAAGCAGTTCAGAGGAGGCATGGTGTATAGTTGGAATTGCCTTTTGCATTATATAGGTTAGAAGTTATAAATCTAGTCAATTTTTTGTTGAAATAGTTCTCCGTGTGTTTTGAAAGTTAACAAATATGTAAATTCCTGTCTCCCTTTCTCTGTAGCCTATTCAGCACATGTAATTTTATATGCACATATAGAATCGTACCTGGTATCACACGTACATTTTTGTGAGGTGACTGACTTGGCAAATACAAATTTTGAGAAGAGATCACTCCTCCTAAATGCTGTTGGAACTGAAAATTCAACCTATGGGTAAGCCTCCTAGTTGAACAACATTATACATAAATCCATGTTAAGTATATGAATATTTTTGGGTCTGTGGATGATATGTATTTCATGATGAATTTCAATTGACATATATATTGCTAGTTTTTAATGTCTGTGTGTGTGTGTGTGTATATGTATATATATATATATATATATATATATATATATATATATATATATATACATATATATATATATATACTCTCCGGATTTTTCAAAATATGAAATATTTGTGTCTTATTATGCACTCCCTAAATTCATTCATATTCATGTATGTGGATTTATAATCCACTTTTTAAAAAATTAATCTCAGAAATATTCATCCACCTGAAATACATATTTTTTCCTAGTACTGAAACAGTTTTCAGTAAATGGTGCATCCATATCCTAATATTTCGGCATTGCAAGATGACTGTGAAGACAGTGTATCACACCCAGTGTACCCTGCCACTGCGCAGGTGAATAACGAGTTAGAACCATGAAAAACTATATTGTTAGGATCTTACAGGAAAATGGGTGTTTACCGAAATCTAGAAGAATGATTTCCACCACCAAGGTCCGGTAATTGAGTCTCAAACACAAGCCACTTGTGCAACCGGAGATCCATTCTGATTTATCCGCGTGACCTGCCCCGTGTCTACAAATGGTGAGGCACCACCGAGAAGCGACCAGCAAGCAGGGAGAAACGTTGCTGCAGATTCTGTGGAATCCTGCTGGCTGAGCATCCACTGAGCCCCCAGCTGAATTTGGGATTTCAGACGGGAAAGTTAGCAGTACATTTCTATCCCCCAAAGTGGAAACTCCACAAAGGAAACCAGCAGCCACCATCTTGGAGAGGTGAAGTAACCACCACCACTCCCAGACAGATTGCAACAATAAAACAGGTGTGTGTTTCTCAGCTCATCTCACATACAGAGGAAAATTCGCATAAAATCTCTCCTAGGCTTTTGGGGGAGGGATAATCAGAGCAAGTCTGCATAAAGACTGGGGGAAAACTAGAGGCACCTGACCTTCATCTCCCCTTCCCATCAGCGGCAAAAATGAAACTTGTCTATCCAGTGCGGGGCGAGGGGCAAGCGGAAAATATTAAAACAATAGAGTTCCAGGGTTCACAATAGACACCCTCCCCACCCAACAAACGGCAGACCCGGAGAACAGTTTGAGCTGCCGAGAAGCATCACTCAGGAGAAATCTGGTCTAGCAGGAGAAATCAGGACTTGCAGGATAAACCAGGGGACTAGAGGCCAGGCCCTCCTGACTGGGTGGCTGGAGAACGCCAGACCGCTGCCAGTGTGACTTGGCAACTGGAGACCACCTTCCTGCCGGCGCCAGCCCACCTGCTGACGGCATGTCTTGATGGCTGGAGAACGCTCGCCTGCCGACGACCGAACGCGCAACTGTGTGGCTAGAGATCACCCACCCGCCGGCGACAGCCCATCCGCTGCCCGCGCTACTGGGTGGCTGGAGACTGCCGGCATGCCAGCGACCGGGTGCTGAAACCAACAAGAGACAATCCAGTCCACCCCCCCAATTCGGACACTCCGGCAAGGAGCCTGGGGCCCACCACAGCAGAGAGGTGACATCACTGGAGCTCGGCTGTCAGAATTCCTTAACAGCGAAATCCACTTAAGCAGGCATAGTCTAGCAACACAAAGGAGAGAAAACAGAGATATATAAACCCATAACAAATCTATAGAAGAGAGCAGAAACACAGCAATCAAATAGAGCCAGAAAATAACGTGAACATCATGAAAAAACAAGGGGAAAAAAAGGTGTAGAAACAATGAAGGACAACTTAATACTACAGGAGAACCTAGAAGCATCAGAAACAGGGATAGGGAAAAAACTTAAGTCATACCTAACTCAGATGGAAAGGAATAATAGAGAAGACATGAGGCAGCAAGTCCAAGAAATAAAAGTATATTTTGAAAATGAATTAAACAACCAAATTCAAATGGCAAAGAACAAGGTTTACCAGGAGATAGAGATCTTTTAAAAAATCATACAGTAATTCTAGAAATGCAGGAAACTATAAACCAAATTAAAACTCAAACAAGAATATTTCAAATAGACTAGATCAAGTAGAAGTCAGAACATCAGATAATGAAGACAAAGTTTGTCAACTTGAAAAGAATATAGTCAACACAGAAAACATGCTTAAATCCCATGAGCAACTATTCAAGAGATATGGGATGTCATAAAAAAACCAAAATTGGGAGTCATCGGGATAGAAGAAGGCATAGAGATTCAAACCAAAGGAATGGACAACATATTAAATGAAATAATTCTAGAAAACATCCCAGAGATGAAAGATGGAATGGATTGCCATATCCTGGAAGCCTACAGGACCTCAAACATTCAAAACCATAATAGACAAACTCCAAGACATATAATTATGAAGATAGCCAACATACAGAACAAGGAGAGAATATTAAAAGCTACGAGAGAAAGTAGGCAGATAACATTCAGGGGTAAACCAATTAGGTTAACAATTGATTTTTCATCACAGACTTTGAAAGCGAGAAGATCTTTGAACAATGTATTTCAAACACTGAAAAATAATGGATTCCAACCAAGAATACTGTATCCAACAAAATTAAGCTTCAGATTTGACAATGAAATTAAGTCTTTCTTGATAAACAAAAGCTAAAAGAATTCGCAGACAGAACACCAGCACTGCAAAGCATTTTGAGCAAAATACTACAAGAAGAGGAATTGAAAAATAGTGCCCAAAACTAACAGTGGGAGGTATCTCAGTAAAGGGGTAAGAAAATAACCAAAAAGTAAAAACTACCCAAATTAAAATAAATAAATAAATAAACATGACTGGAAGTATAAATCATATTTCAATTGTAACCTTAAATGTTAAAAATCTAAACTCACCAATCAAGAGACATAGGCTAGTAACCTGGATCAAAAAAATAAATCCAACAAAATGCTGCCTTCAGGAGACTCTTTTGATAGGTAAAGACATACACAGGCTGAAAGTGAAAGGTTGGGAAAAATCTTACCACTCACATGGCCCTTGGAAGCAAGCAGGAGTGGCCATACTCATATCATATAAAATCAACTTCAAACCTACGTTAATCAAAAGGGATAAAGTAGGACACTATATATTGTTAAAAGGAACCATCCACCAACAAGACATAACAATTATCAATTGGTATGCACCAAACAATTGAGCTGCAACGCTTATAAAACAAACTCGCCTCAAGTTCAAGAGTCAAATAGACTACAACACAATAATTATGGGTGACTTCAACACACCGCTCTCGCCATTAGACAGATCCTCTATAAAAAACTGAATAAAGAAACTATAGAATTCAACAGCACAATCAATAACCTTGACTTAACCGACATATATAGAATATATCAACCATCATCAAGTGGATACACTTTATTCTCAGCAGCACATGGATCCTACTCCAAGTTAGACCATATATTATGCCATTGGGCAACTCTTAGTAAATATAAAGGCGTGGAGATAATACCATGCACCATATCTGATCATAATGGAATGAAACTGGAAATCAATGAGATTAGAAGGAAGGAAAAATCCTACATCACATGTAAAATGAACAATATTCTACTGAATGATCAATGGGTTACAGAAGACATAAAGGAGGAGATAAAAAATTCTTAGAATCAAATGACAATACAGACACAACATACTGGAATCTATGGGACACAAAGAAGGCAGTTTTAAGAGGGAAATTCATTTCTTGGAGTTCTTTCCTCAAAAAAAGAATAAAACAACAAATAAATAAACTCACAGTACACATCAAAAACCTAGAAAAGGAAGAGCAAAACAACAGCAAATGTAGTAGAAGACAAGAAATAATTAAAATTGGAGCAGAAATCAACGAAACTGAAACAAACAAAAAAAAAACATTGAAAAAATTGATAAAACTAAAAGTTGATTCTTTGAAAAAATAAATAAGATTTACAGGCCCTTAGCCATGCTAAGGATGAGAAGAAGAGAGGGAACTCAAATTACTAACATACGGAATGAAAAAGGCAATATCACAACAGACAGTACACAAATACAGAAGATAATTAGAAAGTATTTTGAAATCCTATATTCCAATAAAATAGAAGATAGTTATAATATCGATAAATTTCTTAAGTCATACGATCTGCCTATATTCAGTCAAGAAGACACACACAATTTTAACAGACCAAAAACAAAGAAAGAAATGGAAGAAGCCATCAAAAGACTACCAATCATAAAAAGCCCTGTACCTGATGGGTATACAGCGGAGTTCAACAAAACCTTCGAAGAAGAATTAATACCAATACTATTCAAGCTATATCAAGAAATGGAATAATAAGGAGCTCTTCCAAATTCATTCTCGGAGTCCAAAATCACCCTGATCCCAAAACCAGACAAAGACACCTCAAAAAAGAAAACTACAGACCAATATCTCTAATGAAGTTGGATGCAAAAATTCTCAATAAAATCCGTGTGAATTGAATACAAAAACATATCAAAATAGTTGTGCACCATGATCAAGTAGAATTCATCCCTGGAATGCAAGGCTGGTTCAATATACGGAAATCAATAAATGCTACTCACCACATCAATAGACTTAAGGACAAGAACCATATGATCATCTCGATAGATGTAGTAAAACATTCAACAAAGTTCAGCATCCCTTTATGTTCGAAACACTAGAAAAACTAGGGATAACAGGAACTTACCTCAACATTGTAAAAGCTATATATGCTAAACCTCAGGCTAGGATCATCCTAAATGGAGAAAACTGAAGGCATTCCCTCTGAAATCTGGAACAAGACAGGGATGCCCTCTATCACCACTTCTATTCAATTTAGTTCTTGAAATACTAGCCAGAGCAATTAGACAGACAAAAGAAATTAAAGGCATAAAAATAGGAAAAGAAGAACTTGAATTATCGCTATTTGTGGATGACATGGTAATATATTTAACAGACCCAAAAGGGTCTACAAAGAAACTGCTAGAGTTAATAAATGAAGGATATAAAACCAACACGCATAAATCAAAGGCATTTCTGTATATCAGCAACAAAACTTCTGAAATGGAAATGAGGAAAACCACTCCATTCAAAATATACTCAAAGAAAATAAGATACTTGGAAATCAACCTAACAAAAGAGGTGAAAACCACAGAACCCTAAAGAGAGATATAGAAAAAGATCTTAGAAGATGGAAAAATGTACCCTGTTCATGGATAGGCAGAACTAAATTCATCAAAATGGCGAAATTACCCAAAGTTCTCTACAGGTTTAAAGCAATGCCAATCAAAATCCCAACGGCATTTCTTGTAGAAATGATAAAGCAATCATGAAATTCATATGGAAAAACAAAAGACACAGAATAGCAAAAGGAATTCTAAGCAGGAAGTGTGAATCGGGAGGTATAGCGATACTAGAGTTCAAACTTTACTACAAAGCAAGAGTAACAAAAACAGTGTGGTACTGGTACCAAAACAGGCAGGTGGACCAATGGTATAGAATGGAGGACAGAGAAACCAATCCACAAAATTACAACTTTCTTATATTTGATAAAGTGGCTATAAACATGCAATGGATGAAGGATAGCATCTTCAACAAATGGTGCAGGGAAAATTAGAAATCCATGTGCAACAAAATGAAACTGAATCCCGTTCTCTCACCATGCACAAAAGTTAACTCAAAATAGATCAAGGAGCTAGATATCAAATCAGAGACACTGCGTCTCATAGAAGAAAAAGTTGGCTATGATCTATATACTGTGGGGTCGGGCTCCAAATTCTTTAATAAGACATCAATAGCCCAAGAGTTAATAACAAGAATAAACAAATGGGACTTACTTAAACTAAAAAGTTTTTTCTCAAGAAGAGAAACAATAAGAGAGGTAAATAGAGAGCCTACATCCTGGGAACAAATTTTTACCCCTCACACTTCAGATAGAGCCCTAATATCCAAAATATACAAAGAACTCAAAATATTAAACAATAAGATAACAAATAACCCAATCAACAAATGGGCCAAGGACCTAAACAGACACTTCACAGAGGAGGACATACAATCAATCAACAAGTACATGAAAAAATGCTCACCATCTCTAGCAGTCTGAGAAATGCAAATCAAAACCACCCTAAGATACCATCTGACTCCAGTAAGATCAGCAGCCATTATGAAGTTAAACAACAATAAGTGTTGGCGAGGATTTGGGGAAAAGGATACACTTGTACACTGCTGGTGGAACTGCAAATTGGTGAGGCCAATTTTGAAAGAAGTATGGATATTCCTGGAAAAGCTGGAAATGGATCCACCATTTGACCCAGCTATCACCCTTCTTGGAATGTTCTCTCAGGATCTTAAAATAGCGTACTATAGGGATACTGCCACATCAATGATCATAGCAGCACAATTCACAATAGCTAGACTGTGGAACCAACTTAGATGCCCTTCAATAGATTAATAGATAAAAAAAATGTTGCATCTATACACAATGGAGTATTACACAGCACAAAAAATGACAAAATCATAGAATTTGCAGGGAAATGGATGGCATTAGAGCATATTATGCTAAGCGAAGCTAACCAATCCTTAAAAAACAAATGCCAAATGTCTTCTCTGTTATAAAGAGAGCAAATAAGAACAGAACAGGGAGGAAGAGCATGAGGAAAAGATTAACATTAAACAAAGACGAATGGGGGGAGAGAAAGGGAGAGAGAAGGGAAAGCTTATGAAAATTGTAGGAAACTCTCAATGTTACACAAAATTGCATATAAGATGTTGTGAGGGGAAGTGAGGGGGAAACAATGGAGAGAATTGAACAATAGCAGATGAGGTAGAGAGGGAAGATGGGAGGGGAGGAGAGAGTGGATAGTAGGGGATAGGAAAGGTAGCAGAATACAACAGTCACTAATATGCCATTATGTAAAAATGTGAATGTGTAACCGATGTGATTCTACAATTCGTATTTGGGGAAAAAATGGGAGTTCATAACCCAATTGAGTCAAATGTATGAAAGATGATATATCTTGAGCTTTGTAATGTTTTGAACAACCAATAAAAATAAATAAATAAATAAAGGTTTAAAATTTAGTGGGAAGAAATCAGCTAAAAATGGGTTCAGATGTATTCATTTTGCTATACAGAAACTTTGTTTTGTGAATATCACAAATTTATTTTACCAGAAAATGCACATAAATTGAGATTAAAGGATAATTCACCTAACTTCATGAAAAATTCATAGCATTTTCTACACTTTTCATATTTCATTTTTTTCGTGAATATTTTGTCATGGACAAGGTCTAGTCTTAGGCTATTCTTCCAGAATACTACCTCATCTGACAAGTTCGTACAATGTGTTGGATTGTTCTTTTCATCTTTTATTTAATAGTTTCTAGCTGATAATGTGTATTTTTTCTTATCTTTATTTGGACATACAAACCTAACTATATCTTTGCATTTTATGTTTTACTGGGGAAGAGACTCATCAAAAGCTCTTTGTTATATGTATCAACAATCAAACATCTAGAGCATACAATTATTCTTAATTTTGCATGAAAATAAATTTGTACCATTTTTCTTATAAAGATGTAGTATTATTAATAATGTACCTACTGTAATAAGTAACTACTTACAAGAAGAATTAAACAATTGACTTTATATCAATTTTGAACATGAAAAGTACTAAAATAAGTATTTGGCAATTAATACACAATTGATAGAAATTGAAATCACAAGAAAGCCATTTAAAATGTCAGTGCATATGGTCCTTAAATAATAGGTTGTTCAAATAAAATTTCTCTAATTCATAAGAGTTAATATGCCACATTACAGCTTAATGTGATATAAAACTTTAAATTATCAGTATTGATAAATAAGAATGATACCTGTTTACTTAAATATGTTTATTTGATTTTCACTGTAAGATGTTAATTATGGAAGAATTGAGAATTAAGAAAGACTTGGTCTATATTATTTCTAACAGGAAAATCAAAGTACTTTTATATATATATATATATATATATATATATATATATATATATATATATATATATATATAATATATGTAATGCATATGCATGAATATAGATACATATGTATAATAAATGTATTGTAATATATCTATCAGGTGATTATAATTTTTAAATTTTCTCAAGAAAAAGAATGACTATAAAAAACAGTCTTAAATTTAAATTTCATAGCATACTACTGTTTGTAATGACATGAGAGAAAAATAGATATGGAGGGGAAACCAAAAAGGAAGGGAGAGAAGGGGGAAAATGAGGAAGAAAGTGAGTAAAGAAGAGGGACATGAGTGTATGATGTTAAGATAGAAGTGGAGGGGCTGGGTTTGTGGCTCAGAGGTAACATGCCTATCTAGCATGTGTGAGGCACATGGTTCTATTCTCAGCACCACATACAAATAAACAAAATGAAGGTCAATCAACAACTGAAAAAATAAAAAAAGAAAAAAGAAGAAATATTACGAAAATTCCAAGCTTTGATGAATGTTAAATAAAAAAAAAAATATGTTACATAGCCTTATGTAATTTCTAGACTATCCAAAATAGTCACTAAATGTTAGATTATTAGTGCTATAACTAAAAATCCATTGATCTTTCCTCTACATTCTGTGGCATGCTAGTGCTAAAATAAATTGTATTATTAATTCCCCCCCAAATCCTAATATTTCTACAGTAACTGACCCAGTTGAACATCAATGCAAGTAGACTCTATGAGACATGATGTGTATTTTGACGTTCATTTTTATTCAACACTGGTACATTACTATCTTCAGTTTATGCACATCATAGCATATATGTTTCATCAAAATTTCTCAAATTTATAGGCATTTGTTTCACTTTCAATCACTTCCTGCTTGAGAACACATGTATTCCTCCATGTTTCATAACTGCTCTTTTCATGAGACTTCTTCCCAAAAACATTATTTTCGATTTCCATTATCACATTTGAAGCAAAACGCACAAACCCATCACAATAAACCATAACACTAATATTACCATTAGATGTATAACTGGTTGGAATGAATGGTTGTATATCAATATAAGATTTCTTACTTAGTTTCAGATATCAATTCAATCCATTATTTAAAGTGGAACCAGTTATATTATTTATTCACAGTACAGTCTATTCACGAATTATCTCTATATTCATAGACACAGGTACACCTCTTTGTACCCCCAATACTAATTTATACGTCCTCAATATATAGCTCCCAGAAATGGTGGAAGAAATACCCATGTCACCTGATCTCCATATACATTTTATCACAGAAATATTCTGGACACAAAAAGCAAAGGTCACACTTATGATTGTACAAAACCTAAATGGAAAGTGAACATGGATTACTAAAAACATCCATGTCCAGGTTGCCTAATGCTCTCAAATGAAAATCCTATTGGTGACTACATATTTGTTTCTTCCAAAGATTATATATTCAAACTCAAACATGTTGAAAATGTCTAATCCTGTCACTCACTTTATACTTTGCCTGATTTTGTAATGTCTCTATTGATATCTGCTTTCCTACATATTTTCCCCAGTTAATCATTGTGACTTCCTCATCACATGTGCTGATATTTACATTCACTCTCTTAGCGATACCCTAGTTCTAAAGAACTTTTGTTCCAAATCCTACACTCATTCTTCTTCCTAAACCTACCGACTATCTTCCTAATCCTACCGACTATCACTTTTTGACTGGATGTTCTCTTCTACATTCAATCATCCAAGGTGAAAGGTCCTATGCCATTGTATATTGATTTATCTGAAACATCTGTGCAGAATGTAATTCAACGCTAAGTATCCCAATCAAGGGACAAATGAAGTTCTGGGCTTCAAATCTTACTTAGATTTCTGTTTTCGTACATATATTTCACCTCTATATTCTTATAAATATCACAGGTTCCCAGTACCATTATTCATCCAGCAGAATGGTTCCTAACCCATATCGAACATGTTAATAACACTAAACATACACTGTTCCCTCAATCTAACTTTACTGAGGAGCAGCGACAGTGTTGGTCTTACAATACAGGAATGTATGGGATCTTCCACCTGCTGAGAACATCAAAGGTACATGCAGAAATGATCTCTGGAGAAGATGTAGGCAGCTATGAAGGACCTGAGAGAGCAAAAGACATCTCCATGGCAAAGAACCTGGTAGGATGAAGGAATGTGTCTGAATCAGCCTCACTCTCCTTAATGTAGAGTAGACCAAACCAGGCCTGTGTGGAAAGCTCTTCCCAGGTGCGTATGGTTGATATACCATTCTAACATATGAAAGTGTCACAGGAAGTAGGGGCAGCCTCCATCTCATGGGACCCTTGGAAGCAACTGTTAGGACAAAGTGGTTGCCAAGGCAGTTACCTCATTCAGTTCCTGAAAGATGTGACCACACCTCACTTCCTTGATGATGAAAGTCTCTGAACTTGGGATCCAGGAAGCCAGGCACCCAGAGCCATTACCAATCCCAGTCCCAGTGGTCTCACTTGTTTGAATTTACCAAAGACAGAGTCAGTCTTTCTTCTTACCTGTTAAGGTCTGTAAACAAGTCAGATTGGCACCTGTTATTTTGCCAGAGAAATGTTAGAGTCTGTAAAAAAAGTCTGGATGGCGCCTGGCAAAATGCCAGAGGGAGTGGTTTGTGAAGTAACAAAAGCGAGCCATTAAGTGTGGAGATTCCTTATTGTTTGACTGCTGTATCTATTTCATGCTAATTAGATAGGCTGTGTAAAATGTATAAATACCGCTCTTATTCAACAATAATTGGCTTCCACTCCTGCTGCATCAGTTTACCCAAGTTGTTCGTCACCCCCCCGGTTATTTTGCCCAGCCAGCCGGGCTGCGGCACTTACCTACAGATGTGAGGATGGCCAAATGCCAGGGAAGCTCTGAAGATAATTCTTTTCTGATAAAGCAGGTATTGGCTCACCGCTGACTCCTGACTACTTCACAGAGTTAGCAAAGGAAAGCAGATTTGAGACAGGACAAGCAATTTTGGGGAACATAGTATGGCCCACCAGTCAGAGGACACTCTGGATAGTCACAGACCAACTTGGAGGAAAGAGTTGCCTTTGTGGGTGTGGTTGTGGGTTTGTGTATTCCACTGTGTCTGTGGTTATAGACATTAGAAAAGAGAATGCATCAATGGAATTGTTCTGTCTAGTAGAAAGCTTCTCAGCATTCATCCTGCCAAATTTATGAATGGACTACGGCTTTCCTTATGAATGGGCAACACCTGCTATCTTCCTAAGTTCCTGTTTTCTTCCTGAATTCTGGCCACTCTCAAGAATAGGCTCATGGTTTTGTGTAAAAGATATGTACCACCTCCAAACTCTATAACATGGCCTTGTACTGGATAGCTGAAGGGAATGGAGAGGAACTCAGAAAACTCAGATATCAGTGTGACCAGTAAAGTGTCAGTGGAGAAACACTGATTTGGGCCTTTTGTTTACCTATTGTTCCGTAGCCCTGAATGTCTGGAAGGTCTTTGCCTCAGTCCACCCCTTTGTGAAACCTGAAGAAAACAGTTGTCTAATGGAAAATAATGAGCATCACCTGTGGCTCTTTGCTTAATTGCCGTGGAAAGGGATGTGTCTGAATCAGCCTCTTGGCCCTGTGTGAGGCTGTGACTTAGATTCTCACCACCTGATGAATCTAAGGAAAGATCTCATGTGTGCATCCAAAACCAAAATGGAAAAAGAGCAGTCTTGTGGATGAAGTCTCTCGCCTTCCTCTGTAAGGTTCCTGACTTCCATCAAGTGAGAATAGGTATCTTTGGTTCAAAAAGTTTTTCAAAGCCCTGCAGAGGCAAGCCCATAGGTGCTTGAATTTTCTCATAACTCCAATTCACATAAAGAATCTAAACCCCACAGACATAAGGCTCAAATTGGAGAAGCAGAGCAGTATTAAAGGCAGGCCTAATTGATCACTCCTTGTTCACAGATAGGTTGTCAAGCCACCCTGACATTAGACAAATGAGGGTAGGGAGCATATTTTGGATACTGTCTTCAGCTGCACCCCTCATGGAAACTTCCAGCCAGAGGTTATGATGAGTGTCTATGTGGAAGTAGTTGAGAGCCATGTGGGAGTGTTTTGGTTTTAATTGTGGTCATTTGTTTGGCTGATGGAAGAGATGACTGGGTCCACCTTGGCTTGAACTCTGGTGTGAGTCTTCTTAGAGACTGAGTTCTGGAAATGACTGCAGAGATGTATTGCCATGAATTGTGTTGGGATTTTTGGAGGCCACACATGGTAGTGGCCTTTGGAAACTGAGATCTAGGCCCGGGGGGCTTCCCACAGAGCACTGGGAATCTGAGCCAGAATATCACATGATTTTATTCTGAAAGACTTGACAGCCATAGTTGAGAGTAAAAACACACATGGACCTCACATTGTAGACCTCAATGGGCCTGGCTTCATTTGATCTTTTGGCCACTCTTTGGGAAGTCTTGCCTGTGAGAGTTCTCCAGATCTTTCATTGAAATGGGCTTTCTCACCTTTTAATGTTTCCAGAATGAATTAAATCCCACAGTGCCTCCAACCTCATCCTTGAAAAATGGCTAGATAAACATCATAAAAATTTGAAATTCCCATCACCAGGTGACACTGGATACACTTTGGATTTCCTGTTGCTCATCATGAGTGTACCAGACAGTGCCTTGATTGACTGGGTTTCATGAAAATGGTGTAGAACAATGATGCAAATAAGTTAAAGTCTGCTGAGTAGTGGGCCTAGAGCAGTGTTTTGCAGGTCTGTGATAAAACTTCTGTGGTGGGGTCATGTGGATCTGCCAAAAGGCTTGTAACTGACATGGTGCAGCCAGCAGACCCTTGTATGTAAAGGCATCTTGTTGAATGGAGAGGTTTCAGGGCAATGTTCAGAATCAGGTTGCTATGGTCAAGGGGGCAAGCTATGTGGGATAGAAGCCTGGTTGGTGCATTCTCCTGCAGACCCTGACGCACAACACGTGACAGATCTCCCTCCAGCACTGTGACCCAGTTGAATTCCTTGTATTTCCTGAAGCCAATACCAAACTCCCAGTGCAGCAGCAAGGACACCATGAAAAGTGGAGGATGACCAAATGGCTTCACAGTCCACACGGGGCCACACTTAGCCTTCAGTGGCAAGAGTTTACTTACAAAGAGAGAATTTAGCCTTGCTGCCTCACGTTCTTTGGAAAATAAGAAACCATGTTCTGCAGGTCACATAGATGGAGACCCAGCTTTGGTGGTCTCACTAGAAAGGAAGCCATAGGTCCTGACTACAACATATACTTCAAGTGGCCAACCTCAGAGGCAGGTTCTCCAGAAGTCTTTAGGCTGGCAGATCTCCATATTTGTGCAGTATTTACCCTGTCCCTTACTTTTGGAAACTCCTCTACCACCTCCAATATTGTGAACTCGTAACCATGTTCCATTCCTGATATGTATTCACAGATTTTCTAAATCTTCTTCTTTTATTTTGTCTTACTTGGGGCAAAGATAGTGTCAAGGTATTGTTGTGAATGAGAGTAGGAAGATTTTGTGTAGCACATATTTGCATACACATTTGATTCATTTTCCTATTTTACATTCAAAATACTGAATCCCTGACACTAACCCATACCCTACTAGACTCTGACTACTAACCCTAATATGGTGGAGAGAAATAATGCAAACACAAGTGAAATACAAACAGTTCAGAGGAGGCATGGTGTATAGTTGGATTTGCCTTTTGCATGATAAAGTGTAGGTGTTATAAATCTAGTCAATTTTTAATTAAAATAGTTCACCATGGGTTTTTGTAGTTAACAAATACGTGAATTCCTGTCTCCCTTTCTCTGTAGCCTATTCAGCACATGTATTTTTATATGCCCTTTCTCTGTAGCCTATTCAGCACATGTATTTTTATATGCACATATAGAATCCTACCTGGTATCACACGTACATTTTTGTGACTTGGCTGACTTGGAGATACAAATTGTGAGAAAAGATCACTCCTCCTAAAAGCAGTTGGAACTGAAAATTCAACCTATGTGTGAGCTTCCTAGGAGAACAACATTGTACATAAATCCATGCTCAGTAAAATAAATTATTTTGCATCTGTGGATGTTATATATTTCATGATGAATATTGATTGGCTTATATATTGGTACTTTTTAATATCTCTGTGTGGGTTTTGGGTGTGTGTTTATATATATATATATATATATATATATATATATATATATATATATATATACACTCTCAAGATTTTTCAAAATATGAAATATATGTGTCTTATATACACTACCGAAATTCATTCATGTTCATGTATGTGGATTTATAATAAAAATTTCACAAGATTATTCTCAGAAGTATTCATTTACCTGAACTACATATTTGTTTTCTAGTACTTAAAACTAACTTCAGTGAATGTGCATACAAATACTAATATTTCTACAGTAATTGACCCAGTTTAACATCAATGCAATTAGATTCCCATGGGACATGGTGTGTATTTTGATGTTCATTTTTATTCAACATTGGTTCGTTAATATTTCTTCAGTTCATGCACATCATAGGATATATATTTCATCCACAAATTCACAAATTTATAGGCATTTGTTTCTCTTTCAATCACTTACTGCTTCAGAACACATGTATTCCTCCAGGTTTCTTGACTGGTCTTTTAATGAGACTTCTTTCCAAACACATTATTTTCGATTTCTATAATCACTTTTGAAGCAAATCTCACACAATCTTTATAATAAAACATAACGCAATTATACAATTAGATGTGTAACTGGTTGGAATGAATGATTGTATATCAATATAAGTTTTTGTGTATATTTTCACATATCAATTCAATCCATTATTTAAAGTGGAAACAGTTATATTATTTATTCACAGTATTGTCAATTCATGCATTAATTCTATATTCATAGACACAGAGTACAAATCTTTGTACCGCCAATAATAATTTATACATCTTCAAAATATTGCTCTCAGAAATGGTATAAGAAATACTTATGTCACCCAATCTACATATACATTTTATCACAGTAATATTCTGGACCCAAAATGCAAAGGTCAAACATATGATTGTACCAAAGCCTAAATTGAAAGTGAGCATGGATTACTAAAAACATCCATGTACATGTTGCCTAATGTTCTCAAATGTCAATCCTATTTGTGACAACATATTTTTTTCTTCCTTAAATTATATATTCAAACTCAACCCTGTTGAAAATATCTAATCCTATCACTCACTTTATACTTTTCCTGATTTCTTAATGTCTCTATTGATATCTGCTTACCGACATATTTTCCCCAGTTCATCATTGTGACTGACTCTTCACATGTGCTCACATTTAAATTCACTCTCTATCTGAAACCCTATTGCTGGAGAACTTTTGTCCAAAACCTATACTCACTCTTCTTTCTGAAACTGAATATCTTTCTAATAATTTCAACTATCCCTTTTTGACTAGAAGTTCTCTTCAACATTCCATCATCCAACGTACAAGGTCCTATGCCATTGTACTGAATTTATCTGAGACATCTCTGCAGAAAATAATTCAAATCTAAGTATCCCAATCAAGGGCCCAATGCCCTTCTGGGCTTCAAATCTTACCTACATTTCTGTTTTCATACTAATATTTCACCTATATTTTCTTGTAAATATTGCAGCTTCCCAATCATTCCTGCAGAATGATTCCTAATTCATATTGAACATGTTATTAATCCTAACCATACACTGTTCCCTCAATCTAACTTTACAGAAGATTAGAGACAGAGTTGGTCTTTCAATATAGGAATGTAGCAGATCTTCCACATGCTAAGATCCTCAAAGGTCCATACAGAAATGATCCCTGGAGAAGATGTATGCAGCTATGAAGGACCTGAGAGAGAAAAAGTCATCTCCATGTAATGGCTCACCGCTGGCTCCTAATAACCTCACAGAGTTGGCCAAGGAGACCAGATCTGAGACAGGACAGGCCATTTCTGGGAACATATTATGGCCCACCAGTAAGAGGACACTCCGGATAGTCACAGACCTACTTGGGGGAAGGAGGTGCCTTTGTGGGTTGGGTGTGAGTTTGTGGTCTTGTCTCATTTTCTGAGAATAGGTAGGAAAGGCAGTATGTTCATTTTGGAGTGGATGGTTTCTAGAAAGTCGTTTGACAAGGAGTGTGTTTCTATGTCTGGGTATCCCACTGTGTTCGTGGATGAAGACATTAGAAAGAGCATGCATCAATGGATGTGTTCTGTCTAGTAGAAAGCTTCCCAGCATTCATCCTTCCCAATTTATAGATGGACTTGGCTTGCCTTCTGGATGGGCAACACCTACTGTCTTCCTAAGTTCCTGTTTTCTGCCTGAATTCTGGCCACTAACCATAATAGGCTCATGGTTATGTGTCCAAGATATGTACCACCTCCAAGCTCTGGGACATGGCCATGTACAGGATAGCTGAAGGGAATTGGAGCATCTCAGAAAACTCAGATATCAATGTGACCAGTAAAGTCTCTGTGGAGAAACCCTGCTTTGGGCCTTTTGCATACCTATTCTTCTGTTGCACTGAATAACAGGAAGGTCTTTGATTAGGCCACGCCTTTGTGAAGCCTGAAGAAAACAGTTTTCAAATGGAAATGAATGGGCATCACCTGGGGCTCTTTGCTTAATTGTTTGGAAAGGGATGTGTCTGAATTGGCCACTTGGCCCTGTGTGAGGCTGTGGCTTAGATACTCAGCACCTAATGGACCTAAAGAAAGATCCCATGTGTGCACCCAAATCCAAAATGTCCAAAAAGCATTTATTGTGGACTACGTCTCTCGCCTTCCTCTGTAAGGTTCCTGATCTCCATCAAGTGAGAATAGGGATCCTTTGCATCAAATGAGTACTTCAAAGCCTTGCAGAGTCTAGCCCACTGGTGCTTGTGATTACTCATGACTCCAGTTCACATAAAGAATCTAAATCCCACAGTCAGTAAGCCTCAAATTGTAATTGTGGAGCAGTATTAAAGGCAGGGCTCTATGATCATTCCGTGTTCAAAGGAAGGGTGTCCAGGCAACCCTGACTTGTGACAAATGAGGTGCGAGGGTGCTTATTTTGAACACTGTGTTGGTCTGTGCCCCTCATGAAAACCTCAAGCCAGAGGTTATTATTAGTGTCTATATGGAAGAAGATGAGTGCCATGTGGGAGTCTTTTGTTTTTAATTGTGGTCATTTGTGTGGCGGTTGGAAGAGATGTCTGGTTCCACCTGGGCTTGAACTCTGGTGTGATTCCCCTTAGAGACTGAGTTGTGGAACTGTCCTCAGAGAAGTATTGCCATGAATTGTGTTGAGATTTTAGGAGGCCACACACGAGATTCGCCCTTGGAAACTGAGATCTAGGCCCAGGGTGGCTTTCCACAGAGCATAAGTAATCTCAGCCAGGATATCACACGATTTTATTGTTAAAGACTTGGCAGCAGTAGTTGAGAGTCATAACACACATGGAGCTCACATTGTAGTCCTCAATGAGCCTGGCTTCATGTGACCTTTTGGCCACACTTTGGGAAGCTTTGCCTGTGATAGTTCTCCATTTCTTTCGTTCAAATGAGTTTCCTCGCCATTTAATGGTTCCTGAATGATTGGAAACCCACAGTGCCTCCAACTTCATCCTTAAAAAATAGCTAGATAAATACCACCAAATTTTTGAAATTCCCTTGACCAAGTGGCACTGGAGAAACTTTGGATTCCTGTTGCTGATTATGAGTATACCAGACAGTGCCTTGATTGACTTGGTTTCACGAAAATGCTGTAGAACAGAGATGCCAGTAATTTGGAGCCTGCTGAGTAGTTGGCCTAGAGGAGTGGTGGGGAGGTGTCTGAAATAACATCTGTGGTGAGGCCATGTTTATCTGCCATTGGCTTCCAAATGGCTTGTGACTGACATTTTGCATCCAGCAGACCCTTGTATGTAAAAGCATCTTGTTATATGGAGAGGTTTCAGGACAATATTCAGAATCAGGTTGCTATGGTCAATGGGGCAAGCTCTGTGGGAAAGAAGCTTGCTTGGTGCATTCTCCTGCAGACCCTGACCCACCACATGTGACAGAATTTTCTCCAGCACTTTGTCCCAGTGGAACTCCTTGTATTTCAAGAAACAGATACCAAACTCCCAGTGCAGCAGCAAGAAACACCACAAAAAGTGGAGGATGAAAAATTGGCTTTACAGTAAAGACGAGGAGACACTTAGCGCGCAGTGGCTACAGTTTACCTACAAAGAAAAAATTCAGCACTGCTGCCTCATGTTCATTGGGAAATAAGAAACAATGTCCTCCAGGTCACATAGATGCAGACCCAGTTATGATGGTCTAACTAGAACGGAAGCTAAACCTCCTGACAGCAACATATATTTCAAGTGCCCAAACTCAGAGGCAGTTTCTCAAAAGTCTTTAGGCCAGCAGAGCTCCATGTTTGTGGAGTGTTTACCCTGTCCCTTACTTTTGGAAACTCCTATACCACCTCCAAGTATATGAACTCCTGAGCATATTCCATTCCAGATATGTATTCACAGATTTTTGTAAATCATGTCCTCTAATTGTGTCTTACTTTAAGCGAAGATGATGTCAAGGCATTGTTCTGGATGAGAGTGGGAACATTTTTTTGTATCACATATTTGCATAAATATTGAATTTATTTTCCTATTTTCAATTCGAAATACTGAATCCCTGACACTAACCCAAAACCTACTAGACTCTGACTACTAATCCTAATATGATGGAGTAAAATAACCCACACAGAATAGAAATACAACCAGTTCAGAGGAGGCATGGTGTATAGTTGTACTTTCCTTTTGCATGATAAAGGGTTGGTGTTATAAATCTTGTCAATTTGTAGTTAAAATAGTTCTCTATGTGTTTTTAAAGTTAACAAATATGTGAATTCCTGTCTCCCTTTCTCTGTAGTTGATTCAGCACATGCATTTTTATATGCACATATAGAATACTACATGGTATCACACGTACATATTTGTGAGGTAACTGACTTTGCAAATACAAATTGTTAGAAGAAAACACTTCTTCTAAATGCTGTTGGAACTGAAAATTCAACCTATGGGTGAGCTTCCTAGTTGAACAACATAAATCCATATTTAGTAAAATCAATATTTTTGGATCTGTGGATGATATATATTTCATGGTGAATTTCGATTGCCATACATAATGCTACTTTGTAATGTCTGTATTTAGGTGTGTGTGTGTGTGTGTGTGTGTGTGTGTGTGTGTGTGTGTGTATTCACTCTGCTGATTATTCAAAATATAAAATATATGTGTCTTATTATACACTAACTAAATTCATTCATATTCATGTATTTGGATTTATAATCAACGTTTGAGAAGATTATTCTCAGGAATATTTTTCCACCTGAAATACATGTTTGTTTCCTAGTACTGAAAACTAACTTCAGGGGATCATATTATGGCAGCGATGGGAGTTCATTACCCACCTGTACCGCGTCACTTTGCAGGAGAAGGACGAGTTAGAACGGCTAAAATCTATCTTATTAGAAATTTCCAGGAAAATTGGTGTGCTCCAAAACCTACAGGAAGGATTTCCATTGCACAAGGACCAGCTACGGGGACTCAAACACCAGCAATTTGTCCTCACGGAGGGTCACGCTGCTTATTTAGCAAATCGCCCCACGGCTAGTGTCTGCAATGCGCGCTGGGAAACGACGAGAGAGCAACACAAAGATACAGTCTGTGGATTATGCGGGCTCCTGCCATCTGCGCAATCACTGTGCTCAGTGCTGAATTCTGGGTTTGAAATGGGGGAAGGAAGTGGTCCAATTCGGTTTTCCACACCGGTGAGACCACAGAGGAAGATAGCGGTCACCATCTTGGAGAGCTGATGTCACCATCCCTGTTTTCGACTGATCACAGCTCATTCAGATACAGAATAGGTAATTTCAGGCTGCCATTCGCCTTCATCTTGCAGACAAATTACTCAGGGTCAGTGCTAAAGAACCCATGAAAATTGCTTCTTGGATCGTTCTCCTATCAGAACATACACCGAGCCCGGAGCGGCTGAATTCCGGGTCCCGGAACTGCTCTGGCCGAGGGCTAAAGAACCTGCGGAAACTGTTTCTTGGTCTGGGTCCTGCTGAATACTGTAGAGGTAAATGCCAACTGAGCCTTCATAGACAGTGGCAACAGGATTGAGACGGGGCTTGTGAGGGCCGGTCAGGACTCACCCGTTGCTTTTGTCACCCGACAAAGGGAATGAAATGCTGCCATTTACATGGGATACCAACATGGCAGACATCTGATGTGATCACAAAGCAGTGGAGGAGATAACTTCATCGATACCAGCGGCGAGAGAAATAGTTGGTCTCCTGGTAAAGAAAGTGAGTCACAAACATCTGAGTCTCTCTCATTTTGACATCAAGCCAGAGGTGCAGAGCAGAGCTGCCACCTGTGCCTGGAACAGGCCCAGCGACCCACCGGTGTGGTAGTCACGTCACCCCAATTGGAGTAGGGGCAGAGCAGAGCCGACACCCATGCCTGCAAGGTAGGCAGACGTACGACCGACCGGCAGAACAGGCCTAGCGGCCGGTCAGCATGGTAGACAGATCACCCCAATTGGAGGAGCAGCACAGCCGCCAACCGCACCTGCAATGGAGACTTTTCCACAATACAAGAGCAATATAAATATACAGGGGGAAAATTACAAAAACACAACAGTTTCACCAAGCAGAAAGAAATGCAAGCTGTATGAAAAGACAAGGAAAGAAAGGACCACAAGCAATGCAGGTCAACTCAACTTTAGAAGAGGTAATAGATGCAGCATATGGAATGTCAGATAAAGAATTCAGGATATACATGCTTCAGGTGATCTGGAATCTCAAGGAAGACATTAGACAGCAAAAATCAGTCAATGAAAGATCACTTCGACAATGAATTACATAAAAAAATCCAAGTAGCAAAGATCAACTATACAGGGAGATAGAGGTTATAAAAAACAAACGAACTGAAATCTTAGAAACGCAGGAAGTAATGAACCATCTTAAAAACTCAATTGAGAATACTACCATCAGAGCAGAATACTTAGAAGATAGAACATCAGACAATGAAGACAAAGTATTTCAACTTAAAAAGAACATATACAGCTCAGCAAGACTGTTAAGAAACCATGAGCAAAACTGCAAGAAATATGGGATAACATAAAGAGAATAAACATAAGAGTCATTGGGATACAGGAAAGTATAGAGGTCCAAACCAAAGGAGTGAGCATTCTATTCAATGAAATAATAGGAGAAAAATTCCTAGACTTGAAGAATGAGACAAAATCCCAAATCCTAAAAGTCTACAGGACGCCGAACGTGCAAAATCATAAGAGATCCACACCTAGACACATTGTAATGAAGATACCCTACATACAGAATAAGGAGAGAATTTTAAAAGCTACAAGAGAAAGGAAGCAGATTATAGTTAGTGGTAAACCAACCAGGATAACAGCTGATCTTTCAACACAGACTCTGAAAGCTAGAAGATCCTTTAATAACATATTTCAAACACTGAAAGAAAATGGGTTCCAGCCAATTATCATGTATCCAGTGAAATTAAGCTTCAGATGGAAGATGAAATTAAAACCTTCCACGATAAACAAAAGTGGAAAGAATTTGCAGCTAGAAAACCATCTCTTCAAAACATCCTCGGCAAAACATTACAGGAAGTGGAAATGGAAAATACCAATGAAAACCAACAGTGTGAGGTAGGACATTAAAGGGGGGAAAATAATCAAAGAGGAAAACAAACTATGTTTAGTAACATAAATAAACAAATATGGCTGGAAGAACAACCCATATCTCAATAATAACCAAAAATCTTAATGGCTTAAACTCACCAATTAAGAGACACAGGCTAGTAGAATGGATCACAAAACAAGAACCAACAAAATGCTGCCTACAGGAGACGCATTTTATTGGAAAAGACATACATAGACTGAGGGTGATACTTGGAAAAATCGTATCACTCTTATGAACTTCGGAAACAAGCAGGAGTGTCCATACTCATATCAAATAAAATAGATTTCAAGCCAAAGTTAATCAAAAGGGATAAAGAAGGACACTACATACTACTCAAGGGAACCATACGCCAACAAGACATAACAATCATAAATATATATGCCACAAACAATGGTGCAGCTTTGTTCATCAAACAAACTCTTCTCAATTTCAAGAGTCTAATAGACCACAATACAGTAATCATGGGAGACATGAACACACCTCTCTCACCACTGGACAGATCTTCCAAACAAAAGTTGAATAAGGAAACTATAGAACTCAATAACACAATTAATAACCTAGACTTAATTGACATATATACAATATACAACCCATCATCAAGAAGTTACACTTTTTTCTCAGCAGAACATGGATCCTTCTCAAAAATACATCATATATTATGTCACAGGGCAATTCTTAGACAATAAAAAGGAGTAGAGATAATACCATGCATTTTATCTGATCATAATGGAATGAAATTAAAAATCAACGATAAAAAAAGGAAGGAAAAATCATTCATCACTTGGAGAATGAACAATAGGTTTCTGAATGATCAATGGGTTATAGAAGACATCAAGGAAGAAATTAAAAAATTCTTAGAGATAAATGAAAACACAGACACAATATATCGGAATCTATGGGACACATTGAAAGCAGTTCCAAGAGGAAAATTCATTGCTTGAGTTCATTCCTTAGAAGAAGAAAAAACCAACAAATAAATGATCTCATACTTCATCTCAAAATCTTAGACAAACAAGAGCAAACAACAGCAAAAGAAGTAGAAGGCAACAAATAATTAAAATCAGAGAAGAAATTAATGAAATCGAAACAAAAGAAACAATTAAAAAAATTGACAAAACAATACATTGGTTTTTTGAAAAAATAAATATAATCGACAGACCCTTAGCCATGCTAACAAAGAGAAGAAGAAAGAGAACTCAAATTACTAGCATATGAAATGAAAAAGGAAATATAACAAGAGACACTTCAGAAATACAGAAGAAAATCAGAAATTATTTTGAATTAATATACTCCAATAAAATAGAATATAGTGAAGGCATTGATAAATTTCTTAAGTCATATGATGTGCCCAGATTGAGTCAGGAGGATATAGACAACTTAAACATTCCAATATCAATTGAGGAAATAGAAGAAACCATCAAAATACTACCAACTAAGAAAAGCCCAGGACCGTATGGGTATAGAGCAGAATTATACAAAACCTTTAAAGAAGAACAAAAACCAATACTTTTCAAGGTATTTCAGGAAAAATGCAAAAATCCTCAAAAAAATTCTGGCGAATCAGACACAAAAACATATATATAAAAAAAATGTGCACCATAATCAAGTAGGATTCATTCCTGGGATGCAAGGCTGGTACAATATACGGAAATCAATAAATGTTATTCATCACATCAATAGACTTAAAAATAAGAACCATATGATCATCTCGAGAGATGCAGAAAAAGCATTTGACAAGGTACAGCATCACTTTACGTTCAAAACTCTAGAAAAACTAGGGATAACAGAATCATACCTCAATATTGTAAAAGCAATCTTTGCTAAGCCTCAGGCTAGCATCATTCTGAATGGAGAACAATTGAAGTCATTCCCCCTAAAATCTGGAGCAAGACAATGATGCCCTCTCTCACCCCTTCTGTTCAACATAGTTATCGAAACACTGGCCAGAGCAATTAGAAAGACTAAAGAAATTAAAGGCATTAAAATAGGAAAAGAAGAACTCCAATTATCGCTATTTGCAAAAGACATGATTCTATACCTAGCAGACCCAAAAGGGTCTACAAAGAAACTATTAGAGGTAATAAATGAATTCAGCAAAGTGGCAGGATATTAAATCACCACGCATAAATCAAAGGCATTTTTGCATATCAGCGACAAATCCTCTGAAATGGAAATGAGGACAATCAGTCCATTCACAATATCATCAAAAAAATAAATAAAATACTTGGGAATCAACCTAACAAAAGAGGTGAAAGACATATACAATGAAAACTACAGAACCCTAAAGAGAGAAATAGAAGAAAATCTTAGAAAATGGAAAAATATACCCTGTTCATGGATAAGCATAACTAACATCATCAAAATGACGATATTACCAAAAGTTCTCTATAGGTTTAATGCAATGCCAATCAAAATCTCAAGGTCATTTCTTGTAGAAATAGATAAAACAATTATGAAATTCATATGGAAAAATAAAAGACCCAGAATAGCAAAAACAGCTCTAAGCAGGAAGTGTGAATCAGGCAGTATACCGATACCAGACCTCAAACTATACTACAGATCAATAGTAACAAAAATAGCATGGTACTGGTGACAAAACAGGCGGGTGGACCAGTGATACAGAATAGAGGACACAGAAACCAATCCACAAAACTACAGCTATCTTATATTTGATAAAGGGACTAAAAGCATGCAATGGAGGAAGGATAGCATCTTCAACAAATAGTGCTGGGAAAACTGGAATTCCATATGTAACAAAATGAAACTGAATCCCCTCCTCTCACCATGCACAAGAGTTAACTCAAAATAGATCTAGGAGGTTGATATCAAATCAGAGACACTGCATCTGGTGGAAGAAAACTTTTGCCACCATCTACATACTGTGGTGTCGGGCTCCAAATTTCTCAATAGGACACCCATAGCACCAGAGTTAATCCCTAGAATCAACAAATGGGACTTACTCAAACTAAATATATTTTTCTCAGCAAAAGAAACAATAAGAGAGGTAAATAGGGAGCCTACATCCTTGGAACAAATCTTTACTCCTCACACTTCAGATAGAGCCCTAATATCCAGAGTATACAAAGAACTCAAAAAAATTAAACAATAAGAAAATGAATAACCCAATCAACAAATGGGCCAATGACCTGAACAGACACTTCTCAGAGGAGGACATACAATCAATCAATAAGTACATGAAAAAATGCTCACCATCTCTAGCAGTCAGAGAAAAGCAAAACAAACCCACCCTAAGATACCATCTCACTGCAGTAAGATCGGCAGCCATTATGAAGTCAAACGCCATCATGTGCTGTTGAGGATGTGGGGAAAAGGGCACACCTGTACATTGCTGGTGGGACTGCAAATTGGTGCAGCCAATTTGGAAAGCAGTATGGAGATTTCTTGGAAAGCTGGGAATGGAACCACCATTTGACCTATTCCCCTTCTCGGTCTATTCCCTAAAGAACTAAAAAGAGCATGCTGCAGAGATACTGATAAATCGATGTTCATAGCAGCACAATTCACAATTGCAAGACTGTGGAACCAACCTAGATTCCCTTCATTAGATGAATGGATTAAAAATGTGGCATTTATATAGAATGGCTTGTGACTCACAAGGTGCAGCCAGCAGACCCTTATATGTAAAGGCAAATTGTTATATGGTTTGGTTTCAGGTAAATGTTCAGTATCAGGTTGCTATGGACACGGGGGCAAACAATGAGAGATAGAATATTGGATGGTGCATTCTCCTGCAGAACCTGACCATACACACGTGACAGAACTCCCTCCAGCACTGTGTCCCAGTTGAACTCCTTCTATTTCGTGATGCAAATACCAAACTCCCAGTGCAGCAGCAAGAAACACCACGAAAAGTGGAGGATGACCAAATGGCTTCACAGTTCACACGGGGAGACACTTAGGTTCCAGTGTCCACAGTTTACTTAGGAAGAGAGAATTCAGCACTACGGTCTCATGTTCATTGGAAAATAAGAAACCATGTCCTCCAGGTCACATAGATGCAGACCCATCTTTGATGGTCTCACTACAAAGGAAGCTAAAGCTCCATACAACAAAATATATTTCAAGTGCCCAACCTCAGAGGGACTTTCTCAAGAAGTCTTTAGGCCAGCAGAGCTCCATGTGTGTGGACTGTTTAAACTTTCCCTTACTTTTGGAAACTCCTTTACCACCTCCAATTTTTTGAACTATTGAGTATATTTTATTCCACATATGAATTCACAGATTTTCTAACTCTTCTCCTCTAATTGTGTTTTACTAGGGTCGAAGGTAATGACAAGGCATTGTTCTTGATGAGAGTTGGAAGATTTTTGTGTAGCATATGTTTGCGTACACATTGGATTCATTTTCCTATTTTCCATCCAAAATACTGAATCTCTGACACTATCCCATACCCTACTAGACTTTGACGATTAATCCTAATATGGTGAAGAAAAATAACCCAAAGAGAATAGAAATACAAGCAGTTCAGAGGAGGCATGGTGTATACTAGGTCTTGCCTTTTGCATGATATAGGGTAGGTATTATAAAAATTGTCAATTTTTAATTGAAATAGTTCTACATGTGTTTTTAAAGGTAACGAATATGTGACTTCCTGTTTCCTTTTCTCTGTAGCCTATTCAGCACATGTGTTTTTATACGCACATATAGAATCCTACCTGGTATCACACATAATTTCTTTTGAGGCTACTGACTTGGAAGATAAAAATTGTGAGTAGAGATCATTCCTCCTAAACGCTGTTGAAACTGAAAATTCAACCTATGTCAGCTTCCTAGTAGAACAACATTATACATGAATCCATGTTAAGTAAAATGAATATTTTTCGATATGTGGATTATATATATTTCATGATGAAATGCGATTGGCATATATATTGCTACTTTTAATGTCTGTGCATGTGTCTGTGTGTGTGTGTGTGTGTGTGACTCTCCAAGTTTTCTAAAATATGAAATATATGTGTATTATATAAACTCCCTAAATTCATTCATGTTCATGTATGTGGATTTATAATCAACTTTTCAGAAGATTATTCTCAGAAATATTCATCCACCTTGAATACATATTTGTTTCCCATTACTGAAATCTGACTTCAGTTAATGGTTCATACAAATCCTAACATTTCTACATTAACTGACCCAGTTTAACATCAATGCAATAGATTCCTATGGGACATGATGTCTATTTTGAACTTCATTTCTATTCAACACTGCTACATTACTATTTCTTCACGTTTAGCCCATCATAGCATATATATTTCATCCACAAGTTCACAAATTTAGAGGAATTTGGTTCACTTTAAATCCCTTCCTGCTTTAGAACACATGTATTCCTCCAGGTTTCTTGACTGGATTTTTTGAGACTTCTTTCCAAACACATTATTTTCGATTTCCATAATCCTTTTGAAGAAAATCAGACACACCCTTCATGATAAACCATAACCTAATATTACCATTAGATGTATAACTGGTTGGAATGAATGATTTTATATCAATATTAGATTTTCTGTATATTTTCAGATATCAATTAAATGAATTATTTAAAGTGGAACCAGTTATATTATTTATTCACAGTATGGTCTATTCATGCATTATCTCTATATTCACAGACACAGCGTACACCTCTTTGTACCCCCAATACTAATTTATACGTCTTCTCAATATTGCTCCCGGAAATGGTGGAAGAAATACTCATGTCACCTGATCTACATATACATTTTATCACAGTAATATTCTTGACAAAACTGCAAAGGTCACACTTATGATTTTACAAAGCCTAAATGGAAAGTGAACATGGATTACTAAAAACATCCATGTCCAGGTTGCCTAATGCTCTCAAATGTCATTCTTTGGTGACTACATATTTGTTTCTTCCTAAGATTATATATTCAAACTCAATCCTGTTGAAAATGTCTAATCCTAACAATCACTTTGTACTTTGCCTAATTTCCTATTGTCTTCCTTGATATTTGCTTTCCTACATTTTTTCCCTAGTTCATCATTGTGAATGACTCTTCACATGTGCTGACATTGGCATTCACTCTCTAATCGAAACCCTGTTGCTAAAGAATTTTTTTTTCCAAATTCTATACTCACACTTCTTCCGAAAACTACCGACTGTCTTTCTAATCTTACCGACTATCCCTTTTGGAGTTGATGTTCCCTTCTAAATTCAATCATCCAAGGTACAAAGTCTTATGCCATTGTATATTGATTTATCCAAGAAATCTCTGCTGAAGGTAATTCAATGCTAAGTATCCCAATCAAGGGCCCAATTCCCTTCTGGGCTTCAAATCTTACCTAGATTTCTGTTTTCATACATATATTTCACCTCTATGTTCTTATAAATATAGCAGATTCCCAATATCATTATTCATCCCTCAGAATAATTCCTAACCCAAATTGATCAAGTTATTAATGCTAACCATACACTGTTCCCTCAATCTAACTTTACAGAAGAGCGGGACAGAGTTGGTCTTACAATACAGGAATATAGGGGATCTTCCACCTGCTGAGAACCTCAAATGTCCATGCAGATATGACCCCTGGAGAAGATGTAGGCAGATATGAAGGACCAAACATGGCCTGTGTGGAGAGCTGTTCCCGGGTGCCTATGGTTGATATACCATTCCAACTTGTGAAAGTGTCACATGAAGTAGGGGTAGCCACCAGCACTTGTCCCCGTTGAACTCCTTGTATTTAGTTAAGCAAATACCAAACTCCCAGTGCAGCAGCAAGAAACACCACGAAAATGGAGAATGAACAAATGGCTTCACAGTCCACATGGGGAGACACTTAGCCCCCAGTGGCCACAGTTTACCTACAAAGAGGGAATTCAGTACTGCTGCCATATGTTCATTATAAAATAAGATACCATGTCCTCCAGGTCACATAGATGCACACCCAGCTTTGATGGTCTCACTACAAAAGAAGCTATAGCTCCAGACAACAATATAAATTTAAGTGCCCAACCTCTTAGCCAGTTTCTCAAGAAGTCTTTAGGCCAGCAGAGCTCCATGTTTGTGTTGTGTTTACAATGTCCCTTACTTTGAGAAACTCCTCCACCATATCCAAGGTTGTGAACTCCTGAGAATTCCCATTCCAGATTGGATTTATTTTGCAATTTTCCATTCTACAGTAACTGACCTAGGTTTACATCAATGCAAGTAGATTCCTTATGGAACATGATGTGTATTTTGAAGTTCATTTTTATTCAACACTGTTACATTACTATTTCTTCAGTTTATGCACATAATAGGATATATATTTATTCCACAAGTTAGGAAGTTTATAGGCATTTGGTTCACTTTCAATCATTTTCTGCTTCAGAACACATGTATTCCTCCATGTTTCTTGACTGGTCTTCTCATGAGACTTCTTTCCAAACACATTATTTTCTATTTCCGTAATCACTTTTGAAACAAAACTCACACACCCTTCATTATAAACCATAACTCTAAGATTACCATTAGATGTATAACTCTTTGGAATGAATGATTGTATATCAATATAAGATTTCCTATATATTTTCAGATATCAATTCAATCCATTATTTAATTGGAACCAGTTATATTTTTTCCCAGTATGATCTATGTATGCATAATCTCTATATTCATAGACACAGCATACGCCTCTTTGTACCCCCAATACTAATTTATTTGTCTTCACAATATTGCTCCCGGAAATGGTGGAAGAAATACGCATGCCACCTGATCTACATATACATTTTATTACAGTAATATTCTGGACACAAAATGCAAAGGTCACACTTATTATTGTACCAAAGCCTAAATGGAAAGTGAGCATGGATTACTAAAAACATCCATGTCCACATTGCCTAATTCTCTCAAATGTCAATCCTATTCGTGACTACATATGTGTTTCTTCCTAAGATTATATATTCAACCTGAACCCTTTGAAAAAGTCTAATCCTATCACTTTATAGTTTGCCTGATTTTGTAATGTCTCTATTGATATCTGCTTTCCTACATATTTCCCAAGTTCATCATTGTGATTGACTCTTCACATGTGCTGACAAATATTCACTCTCTAACCAAAACCCTATTGCTAAAGAACTTTTGTTTCAAATACTATACTCACTCTTCTTCCTATACCTACTGACTATCTTCCTAATCCTACCGACTGTCCCTGTTTGACTCGATGTTCTCTTGTACATTCAATCATCCAAGGTAGAAGATCCTATGCCATTGATTATAGATTCATCTTAGACATCTGTGCATAACATAATTCAATGCTAATTATCCCAGTCAAGGTCCCAATGCCATTCTGGGCTTCGAATCTAAACTAGATTTCTGTTTTCATAATTATATTTCACCTCTATATTCTTTTAAATATTTTAGGTTCCAAATACCATCATTCATCCAGCAGAATGATTTCTAACCCAAATCAAACATGTTGTTAACCTTAACCATTCACTGTTCCATCAATCTAACTTTACAGAAGAGCAGGGATAGAGTTGTATGAGATCTTTCACCTGATGAAAACCTCAAAGGTACATGCATAAATGATCTCTGAAGAACATGAAGGCAGCTATAAAAGACCTGAGAGAGCAAAAGTCATCTTCAATGGCAAACAAACTGGTCAGGATGAAGGGTTCTGACTGAATCAGCCTCTCTCTTCTTAATGTAGAGAAAATGGACCAAACCCAGCCTGTGTGGGTAGCTGTCCCAGGGCGCCTATGATTGATATACCGTTCTATCTTGTGAAAGTGTAACAGGAAGTAGGGGCAGCCTCCTTCTCATGTGACACTTGGAAGCCACTGGTAGGACAAAGTGGTTGCCAAGGCAGTAACCTCATTCAGTTCCTGAAGGAAGTGACCTCACCTCACTTCCTTGGTGATTAAAATCTCTGAACTTGGGATTCATGAAGCCAGTCACCCATAGCCAGTCCCAGTCTCAGTCCCAGTGGTCACACTTGTTTGGATTTACCAAAGACAGAGTCAGTCTTTCTTGGTAACTACTGATGTGAGGATGGCCAAATGCCAGGAAAGCTTTAAAGAGGAGCCGTTTCTGAGAAAGCAGGTAGTGGCTCACCTCTGGCTCCTGACACCTTCACAGAGTTAGCCAAGGAGACCAGATCTGACACAGGTCAGGCCATTTCAGGGGAACATAGTATGGTCCACCAGTCAGAGGACACTCTGGATATTCACAGACCTACTTGAGTTAAGGAGGTGCCTTTGTCGGTGTGGGTGTGAGTTTGTGGTTTTGTCTCATGTTCTGAGAATAGGTAGGAAAGGCAGTTTGTTTGGATTGGAGTGGACTGTTTCTAGTAAGTCGTTAGACAAGGCGAGTGCTTCTATGTCTGTGTTTCCCACTCTGTCCGTGGTTGTAGACATTAGAAAAGAGAATGCATCAAGGATGTGTCCTGTCTAGTAGAATGCTTCCCAGCATTCTTCCTGCCCGATTTAGGAATGGACTGTGGCTCGTCTTATGCATAAGAAACACCTACTAACTTTCTAAGTTCCTGTTTTCTTCCTGAATTCCGGCAAACCTCAAGAATAGGCCCATGGTTTTGAGTCCAAGATGTGTACCACCTCCAAGCTCTGTGACATGGCCATGTGCTTGATAGCTGTAGGGAATGGGAACATCTTAGAAAACTCAAATATCTGTGTGACCAGTAAACTCTCAGTGGAGAAACCCTGCTTTGGTTCATTTGCATACTTATGGTTATGTTGCCCTGAATGTCAAGAAGGTCTTTGCCTCAGGCCACCCCTTTGTGAAGCCTGAAGAAAACTGTTTTCAAATGGAAATAAATGGGCATAACATGTGGCTCTTTGCTTAATTGCTTTGAAAAGGGACGTGTCCGAATCAGCCTTTTGGGCCTGTGTGAGGTTGTGGCTTAGATTCTCAGCACATGGTAGATCTAAAGATAGATTCCATTTGTGCAATCAAAACCAAAATGGCAAAAAATCACTCATTGTGGATGAGTCTCTTGCCTTCCTCTGTTAGGTTCTTTACCTCCATCAAGTGTGAATAGGAGTCCTTTAGGTCAAATGAGTTCTTCAAATCCCTGCAGAGGTGCTTGTGTTTTCTCAAGATTCCATATCACATAAAGAATCTATACCTGAGAGTCAGTAGGCCTCAAATTGGAGAAGGAGAGCAGTATTAATGGTAGGCCTATTTGATCACTCCTGGTTCACAGGAAGGGTGTCCATGTCACCCTCACTTTAGGCAAATGAGGGGCAAGCGACATTATTTTGGACACTCTCTTGGGATGCATCCTGCATGGTAACCTCCAGCCAGAGGTTAAGATGAATGTCTATATTTAAGAAGATGAGGGCCATGTGGGTGTCTTTTGGTTTTAATTGTGGTCATTCTTGTGGCAGTTGGAAGAGATGACTGGATCCACCTGGGCTTGAACTCTGGTGTCATTCCCCTTAGAGCCTGAGTTCTGGAACACATATCAAAGAAGAATTGCCATAAATTGTGTGGGGATTTTAAGAGGCCGCGCATGAGAGTCGCCCTTGGAAACTGAGATCTATGCCCACGGTGGCTTTCCACAGAGCACTGGGAATCTCAGACAGGATATCACATGATTTAATTCTGAAAGACTTGGCAGCCATATTTGATAGTCAAAAAACACATGGACCTCAATTTTAGACCTCAATGGGCGTGGCTTCATGTGACCTTTTGACCACTCTTTGGGAAGCCTTGCCTGTGAGAGTTCTCCAGAGCTTTCATTGAAATGATCTTCCTCAACATTGAATGATTCCTGAATGAATTGAAATAAACAGTGCCTCCAACTTCATCCTTGAAAATTGGCTAGATAAATACCATGAAATATTTAAAATTCCAATGACCAGGTGGCACTGAAGAACCTTTGGATGTCCTGTTGCTGATCATGAGTGTACCAGACAGTGCCTTGATTAACAGGCTTTCATGAATATGGTGTAGAACAGAGATGCCAGTAATTTGGAGCCTGCAGAATAGTGGGCCTAGAGCAGAGGTGATTAAGTGTGTGATAAAACATCTGTGGTGGGGTCATGTGGATCTGCCATTGTCTTCCAAATGGCTTGTGACTGACATGGTGCAGCCAGCAGAACATTGTATGTAAACGCATCATGTTATATGGAGAGGTTTAAGGGCAATGTTCAGAATCAGGTTGCTATGGTCACGGAGGCAACCTATGTGGTATACAAGTCCTGTTGGTGCATTCTCCTGCAGTCCCTGACCCACCATATGTGACAGAACTCCCTCCAGGACTGTGGTCAAGTTTAACTCCTTGTATTTCATGAAGCAAATACAAAACTCTCAGTGCAGCAGGAGACACTATAAAAAGTGGAGGATGATGAAATGGCTTCACAGTCCACATGGGGAGACACATAGCCCCCAGTGGCCATAGTTCACCTACAAAGAGAGAATTCAGCACTACTGCTTCATGTTCATTGGAAAATTATAAACCATGTCCTCCAGGTCACAGAGATGCATAAAGACGTTTGATGGTCTTACTAGAAAAAAAGCTAAAGTTCCTGAAAACTACATATATTTCAACTGTCCATCTTAGAGGCAGTTTCTCCAGACGTCTTTAGGCTGGCAAATCTTCATGTTTGTGGAGTTTTTACATTGTCCCTTACTTTTGGAAACTCCTCTACCATCTCCAAGGTTGTGAAATCCGGAGCAGTTTTCATTTCAGGTATGAATTCAAAGATTTTCTAACTCTTTTTCTCTAATTGTGTCTTACTTGGGGTGAAGGTAATGTCAAGTTATTGTTCTAAATGAGAGTGGGAAAATTTTTGTGTAACACTAATTTGCATACACATTGATCCATTTCCAATTTTCCATTCGAAATACTGAATCCCTGACAGTAACTCATACCCTACTATACTCTGACTACTAATCCTAATATGATGAAGAATAATACCCAAATAGAATAAAAATACGAGCAGTTCAGAGGAGGCATGCTGTACAGTTGGACTTCCCTTTTGCATGATTAAGGGTAGGTGTTATAAATCTACTCAATTTTTAATTGAAATAGTCCTCCATGTGTTTATAAAGTTCACAAATATGTGAATTCCTGTCTCCCTTTCTCTGTAGCCTACTCAGCACATGTATTTTTATATGCACATACAGAATCCTACCTGGTATCACACGTACATTTTCATGAGTTGGCTGAATTGGCAGATACAAATTGTGAGAAGAGATCAGTCCTCCTAAACGCTGTGGGAACTGAAAATTCAAACTATGTGTAAGCTTCCCAGTAGAACAATATTATACATAAATCCATGTTCAGTATAATAAATATTTTGCATCTTTGAATGATGTATATTACATGATGAATTACGATTAGCATATATATTGATACTTTTTAATGTATATTTGTGTTTATTTAAAATATATATATATATATATATATATATATATATATATATATATACACTCCAGATTTCTCAAAATATGAAAGGTATGTGACTTATACACACTCTGTAAATTCATACATGTTCATGTATATAAATTTATAATCAACTTTTCAGAAGATAATTCTCAGAAATATTCATCCACCTGAAATACATATTTATTTCCCAGTACTGAAAACTAATTTCAATCAATGGTGTTTACAAATCCTAATATTTCTACAGTAACTGACCCAGTTTAACATCAATGCCAGTAGATTCCTATGGGACATGATGTCTATATTGACCTTCATTTTAATCCAACACTGGTACATTACTATTTCTTCAGTTTTTGCACATCATAGGATATGTATTTCTTCCACAAGTTTAAAATATATAGGAATTTGTTTCACTTTCAAACACTTCTTGCTTCAGAACACATGTATTCCTCCATGTTACTTGACTGGTCTTTTCATGAGACTTCTTTCCAAATACATTATTTTCAATTTCCATAATCAATTTCGAAGCTAAACTCACACACTCTTCATGATGAACCATAACATTAATATTAACATTAGATGTATAACTGGTTGGAATGAATAATTGTATATCAATATAAGATTTCCTCTATATGTTCACGATTCAATTCAATCCATTATTTAAAGTTGGAACCAGTTATGCTTTTTATTCACAGTATTGTCTATTAATGCATTATCTCTATATTAATAGATACAGTGTACTCTTCTTTGTCCCTTCAATACTAATTTATACGTCTTCAAAATATTGCTCCCAGAAATGGTGGAAGAAATACTCATGTCACCTTATCTATATATAGATTTTATCACAGGAATATTCTGGACACAAAAAACGAAGGTCACACTCATGATTGTATCAAAGCCTAAATGCCAAGGGAGCGTGGATTACTAAAAAGAACCATGTCCAGGTTGCCTAATGCTCTCAAATGTAAATCAAATTGGTGACTACATATTTGTTTCTTCCTAAGATTATATATTCAACCTCAACCATGTTGAAAATGTCTAATCCTATCACTCACTTCATACTTTGCCTGATTTGGTAATATCTTTATTGATACCTGCTTTCATACATATTTCCCCCAGTTCATCATTGTGACTGACACTTCACATATGCTGACATTTACATTCACTCTCTACCCGAAACCCTATTGCTAAAGAACTTTTGGTCCAAATCCTATACTCACTCTTCTTTCTAAACCTACTGACTATCTTCCTAATGCTACTGACTATAGTTTTTTGACTCGATGTTCTCTTCGACAATCAATTATCCAAGGTATAAGGTCCTATGCCATTGTATATCAATTTATCTGAGACACATGTGCAGAACATAATTCAAACCTAAGTATCCCACTCAAGGGACCAGTTCCCTTCTGGCTTCCAATCTTACCTAGATTTCTGTTTTTATACTTATATTTTACCTATATATTTTTGTAAATATCACAGGCTCCAAATACCATTATTCATCCGGCAGAAAGATTCCTAACGCAAATCAAACATGTTATTAACCCTAAACATACACTTTTCCCTCAATCTAACTTTACAGAAGAGGAGGGACAGAGTTGGTCTTACAATACAGGAATGTAGGGGATCTTCCACCTGCTGAGAACATCAAAGGTATATGCAGAAATGATCCCCTGAGATGATGAAGGAAGCTATGAAGGACCTGAGAGAGCAAAAGACATCTTCCATGGCAAACTATCTGGTCAGGATGAAGGGATGTGTCTGAATCAGCCTCTACCTTCTTAATGTAGAGAAGATGGACCAAACCAGGCCTGTGTGGAGAGCTGTTCTCAGGTACCTATGGTTGGTATACCATTCTAACTGTGAAAGTGTGACAGGAAGTAGGGACAGCCTCCATCTCATGGGACCCTTAGAAGTAACTGTTAGGACAAAGTGGTTGCCAAGTCAGTGACCTCTTTCAGTTCCTGAAGGAAATGACCTCACCTCACTGCCTTGGTGATGGAACTCTCTGGACGTTTGATCCTGGAAGACAGGCACCAAGAGCCAGTCACAGTCCCAGTCCCAGTGGTCTCACTTGTTTTGATTTACCAAGAACAGAGTCAGTCTTTCTTAGTACCTACTGATGTGATGATGGCCAAATGACAGGAAAGCTCTGAAGAGGAGCTTTTCCTGGGAAAGCAGGTAGTGGCTCACCCATGGCTCCTAACAACTTCAAAGTGTTGGCCAAGGAGACCAGATCTGATACAGGACAGGCCATTTTGGGGGAACATACAATGGCCCACCATTCTGAGGACACTATGGATAGTCACAGACTTACTTGAGCAAAGGAGGTGCCTTTGAGTGTGTGTGTGTGGGTTTGTGGTTTTGTCTCATGTTCTGAGAATAGGTAGGAAAGGCTCTTTGTTTGGATTGGTGTGGACTGTTTCCAGTAAGTGGTTTGACAAGGCGAGTGCTTTTATGTCTGTGTATCCCACTCTGTCCGTGATTGTAGACATTAGAAAAGAGAATGCATCAATGGATGTGTCCTGTCTAGTAGAAAGCTTCCAAGCATTCATCCTGCCCAATTTACAAATGGACTGCAGCTTGTCTTATTTAAGGGCAACATCTGCTCTCAGTAGTTTCTGTTTTCTTCCTGAATTCTGGAAACTCTCCAGAATAGCCTCATGGTTTTGTGTCCAAGATATGTACCACCTCCAAGCTCTGTGAAATGGTGATGTACTGGATAGCTGAAGGGAATGGCGAGAATCTAAGAAAACTCAGATATCAGTGGGACCAGGAAAGTCTCAGTGGAGAAACCCTTCTTTGGGCCTTTTGCTTACCTATTGTTCTGTTGCCCTGAATTTCAGGAAGGTCTTTACCTCAGGACACTAATTTGTGAAGCCTGAAGAAAACTGTTTTCAAATGGAAATTAATGGGCATCACCTGTGGCTCTTTGCTTAATTGCTTTGGAAATGGATGTTTCTGAAACAGCCTCTTGGCCCTGTGTGAGGCTGTGGTTAGATACTCAGCACCTTATGCATCCCACGTGTTCATCCAAAACCAAAATGGCCAAAAGAGCAGTTTTTGTGGATGAAGTCTCTCCCTACCTCTGTAAGGTTCCTGACCTCTATCAAGTGAGAATAGGGTGCCTTTGGGTCAAATGAGTTCTTCAAAGCCCTTCAGAGGCTAGCCCATAGGTGATTCCAATGATTCCAATTCACATGAAGAATCTAAACCCCACAGTCAGTAGTCCTCAAATTGGAGAAGCAGAGCAGTATTAACGGCAGGCCTATTTGATAAGTCATGGTTCACAGGAAGGTGTTCAGGCCACCCCAACGTTAAGCAAATGAGGGGCAAGGGAGCTTATTTTGGACACTGTCTTGGGCTGTGCCCCTCATGGAAACCTCCAGCCAGAGGTTAAAATGAGTATCTATATGGAAGAAGATGACGGCCATGTGGAAATGTTCTGGTTTTAATTGTGGTTATTAGTGTGGTTGTTGAAAAATATGACTGGCTCCACCTGGTCTTGAATTCTAGTGTGATTCCCCTTAGAGACTGAGTTCTGGAACTGATCTCAGAGAGGTATTGCCATGAGTTTTGTTGGGATTTTAGGAGGCCATGCATGAGAGTCACCCTTGGAAACTGAGATCTGTGCCCAGGAAGGCTTTCCACAGAGCACAGGGAATCTCAGCCAGGTTATCACATAATTTTTTTCTGAAAGAATTAGCACCCATAGTTGAGAGTCAAAACACGCAAGGATTTTACATTGTAGACCTCAATATGCCTGGCTTTATGTGACCATTTGGCAACTCTTTGGGAAGCCTTGCCTGTGAGAGTCTTCCAGAGCTTTCATTGAAATGGGCTTCCTCACCATTTAATGGTTACTGAATTAAATGAAACCCTCAGTGCCTCCAACTTCAACCTTAAAAAATGGGCTCGATAAATACCATGAAATTTTTGAAATTCCCATTACCAGGTGGCACTGGAAAACCATTGGAGATCCTGTTGCTGATCATGAGTGTACAAGAAAGTGCCTTGATTGACTGGGTTTCACAAAAATGGTGTAGAACAGAGATGCCAGTAAGTTGGAACCTGCTGAGTAGTGGGCCTACAGCAAAGGTGGGTAGGTGTGAGATAAACCATCTCTGGTGGTTTCATGTGGATTGGCCATTGGCTTTCAAATGGCTTGTGACTGACATGATGCAGCCAGCAGACCCTTATATGTAAAGGCATCTTGTTATATGGATAGGTTTCTGGGCAATGTTCAGAATCAGGTTGATATGGTCAAGGGGGCAAGCTATGTTGGACATAAGCCTGGTTGGTGCATTCTCCTGGAGACCCTGTCCCACCACACGTGACAGAACTCCCTCCAGCACTGTGTCCCAGTTAAACTCCTTGTATTTCATTAAGCCAATACCAAACTCCCAGTGCAGCAGCAAGAATCACCACGAAAAGTAGAGTATGACCAAATGGCTTCACAGTCCACACGGAGAGACACTTATCCCCCAGTTGCCACAGTTTACCCACAAAGTGAGAATTCAGCACTGCTGCCTCATTTTAATTGGAAAATAAGATACCATGTCCTCCAGGTCACATAGATGTTGACCCAGTTTTGATGGTCTCACTACATAGGATGCTAAAGCTACCGACAACAACATACATTTTAAGTGTCCCAACTCAGAGGCAGTATCTCAAGAAGTCTTTAGGCCTGCAGAGCTCCATGTTGTGGAGTGTTTACCTTGTCTTTTACTTTTGGAAACTCATCTACCACCTCCAAGGTTGTGAACTCCTCAGCATATTCCATTCCGGGTATGTATTCACAGATTTTCTAACTCTTATCCTCTAATTGTGTATTTCTTCCAGTGAGGGTAATATCAAGGGATTGTTTTTAATGTGAGTGGGAAGATTTTTGTGTAGCACATATTTGCAAACACATTGGGTTTACTTTCCTATTTTCCATTTGAAATACTGAATCTCTGACACTAACCCATACCCTACTAGACTCTGACTACTAATCCTTATATGATGGAGAATAGTAACCCAAAAAGAATACAAATACCAGCAATTCAGAGAAGGCATGGTATGTAGTTGGACATCCCTTAATGTTTATTGACATAGTTCTCCATGTGTTTTTAAAATTAACAAATATGTGAATTCCTCTCTCCCTTTTTCTGTAGCCTATTAAGCACATGTATTTTAATATGCACAAATAGAATCCTACCTGGTATCACATGTACATTCTTCTGAGGTGGCTGACATGGCAGATAAAAATTGTGAGAAGAGATCACTCCTCCTAACCTCTGTTGGAACAGAAAATTCAACCTATGGGTGAGCTTCCTAGTTGACCAACATTATGCATAAATCCATTTTCAGTAAAATGTATATTTTTCGATAAGTGGATGTTATATATTTAATGATGAATTTCGATTGGCATATATATTGCTACTTTTTAATGTCTCGGTGTGTGTGTTTGTGTGTGTGTGTGTGTGTATATATATATATATATATATATATATATATATATATATACTCTCCCGATTTTTCAAAATATGAAATATATGTGTCTTATTATACACTTCCTAAAATTATTCATATTCATGTATGAGGATTTATAATGAACTTTTCACAAGATTATTCTCAGAAATATTCATCCACCTGAAATACATATTTGTTTCCTAATACTGAAAACTAACTTTAGTGAATGGTGCATACAAATCATAATATTTTGACATTGCAAGATGGCCGCGAATAGAGAGCATCATACCCAGTGTACCGCGCCACTGCGCAGGTGACTAACGACTAAGAACGAAAAAACTATCTTGTTAGGAACTTACAGCAAAATGGGGGTGCACTGAAACCTAGAAGAAGGATTTCTAGCACTGAGGTCCGGTAAATGAGTCTCAAACATGAGCCAACTCTGCGACCGGAGATCCTGTCTGACTGATCCGCGCTACCAGTCCAGTGGCTACAGACAGCAGGGCACCACCGAGATGCGATCAATAATCACGGAGAAACGTTGATGCAGATTCTGTGGAATTCTGCCAGTAGAGTCCCCACTGAGCCCTGGGCTGAGTTCAGGGTTTCAGATGGGGAAGGAAGTGGTACAGTTCTAACCCCCACAATAGAAACTCCACGAAGGAAACCAACGGCCACCATCTTGGTGAGCTGAAGTAACGACAGCCACTCCCCTACAGAATGCAACAATAAAATGTTGTTATTCTGTTACTGTTACTCAGCTCCTCTCCCATACTTCGGGGAATTTGCATCAAATCTCTCCTACGCTTTCTGGGGGAGAGATTATCAGAGGGAGCCTGCATAAAGATAGGGGAAAACTAGAGGCACCTGACTTTCAACTCCCCCTCCCATCAGTGGTGAAAAAAACCTGTCTAGCCAGCGCTGAGAGAGGGGCAAGCGGAAAAAAAAAAATCAAAACAATAGAGTGCCGGGGTTCCCAATAGCCAACTGTGAAATCAGAGATCCGGGCTGATTGAATCATGCAGCCAGGCCTGCTGTTTCAGATGGCGGGGCACCACCGAGAAGGGACCTGAAGCAGGGAGAAATGTTGCTGCGGATTCTGTGGAATCCTGCCGGCTGAGCTCCCACTGATCCCCGGGCTGAGTTTGGGAATTCAGACAGGGAAGAAAGTGGTATAGTTCTATCCCCCACAAAAGAAACTCCACCAAGGAAACAAGCGGCCACCATCTTTGAGATCTGAAGTAACCACCGCCCCTCTCCAATAGACTGCAACAATAAAACAGATGTGTGTTACTCAGCTCATCTCTCATACAGCGGGGAATTCGCATAAAATGTCTCCTAGGCTTTCCGGGGGAGGGTTAATCAGAGCAAGCCTGCATAAAGACGCAAGAAAAACTAGAGACACCTGACTTTCGACTCCCCCTACCATCAGTGGCCATAACGAAACGTGTATAGCCAGTGCTGGGGGAGGGGTAAGTGGAAAAACTCAAAACAATAGAGTGTCTGGGTTCCCAAAAGACACCCTCCACACCCAACAAACGGCAGGCACAGAGTACAGTTTGAACTGCCGAGAGGCATCACTCAGGGGAAATCTGGTCTAGAAAAAGAAACCAGGACAAGCAGGAGAAACCAAAGGACTAGAAGGCAGGCCCTTGTAACTGGGCGGCTGGAGACCGCAGGCCTGCACATGACATTCCACCCACTGCCTGAGTGACTGGGGGGCTGAGGAATGCCCGCCCGCCGGCAACCGAGCGTGAGACTGCGTGGCTAGAGATTGACAACCCAACGGCGACAGCCCACCTGCTGCCCGCGTGACTGGGCGGCTGGAGACCGCCTGCCCGCTGGCGACCAACCGCGCAATTGGGCGGCTGGAGACCGCCCGCCTGCCAGTGACCCAGAGCTGAAACAAACCAGAGACAGTCAAGTCCCACCCCCCAATTCGGACACCTCGGCAAGGAGCCTGGGGCCGGCCAAAGCAGAGAGGTGACATCACTGGAGCTCGGCCTTCGGAATTACTTCCAAGCGGAATCCACTTTAGCAGGCATAGTTTACCAACACAAAGGAGAGACAACAGAGATATACAACACCAAAACAAATCTAAAGAATAAAGCAGAAACACAGCAATCAAATAGAGCTGGAAAGTAACGTGAACATCATGAAAAAACAAGGGCAAAAAAGGAGTACAAACAATGCAGGACAACTTAAATCTACAGGAGGACCTTGAAGCATCAGAAACAGGGATAGGGAAAGAACTCAAGGCATACCGAACTCAGATGGAAAGGAATATTAGAGAAGACATGAGGCAGCAAGTCCAAGCAATAAAAGTATATTTTGAAAATGAATTAAGCAAACAAATTCAAATGGCAAAGAATGAGCATTACCAGGAGATAGAGATCTTAAAAAAATATTAAACAGTAATCCTAGAAATGCAGGAAAATATAAACCAAATTAAAAACTCAAACGAGAATATTACAAATAGACTAGATCAAGTAGAAGTCAGAACATCAGATAATGAAGACAAAGTTTATCAACTTGAAAAGAATTGAGTAAACACAGAAAAGATGCTTAAATCCCACCAGGAATTTATTCAAAAGATATGGGATGTCATAAAAAAACAAAAAACAAATTTAAGAGTCATCAGGATAGAAGAAGGCATAGAGATTCAAACCAAAGGAATGGACAACATATTAAATGAAATAATTCTATAAAACTTCCCAGAGATGAATGATGGATTGGATTGCCAATTCCTGGAAGCCTACAGGACCCCAAACATTCAAAACCAAAATAGACCAACTCCAAGACATATAATTATGAAGATAGCCAACATACAGAACAAGGAGAGAATATTAAAAGCTATAAGAGAAAGGAGGCAGATTACATTCAGGGGTAAACCAATTAGGTTAACAACTGATTTTTCATCACATTCTTTGAAAGTGAGAAGATCCTGGAACAGTGTAATTCAAATGCTGAAAAAAAAAAAAGAATTCCAACCAAGAATACCATATAAAGAAAAGTTAAGCTTCAGATTTGACAATGAAATTAAAGTCTTTCATGATAAACAAAAGCTAAAACAATTCTCAGCCAGAAAACCAGCACTGCAAAGCATTTTGTGCAAAATACTACAAGAAGAAGAGTTAAAAAATAGTGCCCAAAACTAACAGTGGGAAGTATCTCAGTAAAGCGGGAGGAAAGTAACCAAAAAAGTAAAAACTATCCAAACTAAAATATAATAAATAAATAAACATGACTGGAAGTACAAATCATATTTCAATTGTAACCTTAAATGTTAATGGCCTAAATTCACTAATCAAGAGACATGTGCTAGTAACCTGGATCAAAAAAACAAATCCAACAATATTCTGCCTTCAGGAGACTCATATGATAGGAAAAGACATACACAAGCTGAAGGTAAAAGGTTGGGAAAAATCATAACACTCACATGGCCCTCGGAAGCAAGAAGGATTTGCCATACTCATATGGAATAATATCAACTTCAAACCTAAGTTAATCAAAAGGGATAAAGAATGACACTATATTCTGTTAAAAGGAATCATCCACCAACAAGAAAAAAACAATTATCAATTTGTATGCACCAAGCAATGGAGGTGCAACATTCATAAAACAAACTCTCCTCAAGTTCAAGAGTCAAATAGACTTCAACACAATAATTATGGGTGACTTCAACACACCACTCTCGGCATTAGAGAGATCCTCTAGACAAAAACTGAATAAAGAAACTATAGAACTCAACAGCACAATCAATAACCTAGACTTAACCGACATATATAGAATATATCAACCATCATCAAGTGGATACATGTTCTTCTCAGCAGCACATGGATCCTACTCAAAGATACACCATATATTATGCCATAGGGCAATTCTTAGTAAATATAAAGGCATGGAGATTATACCATGCACCATATCTGATCATAATGGAATGAAACTGGATATCAATGAGAAAAGAAGGAAGGAAAAATCCTACATCACATGGAAAATGAACAACATGCTACTGAATGACCAATGGGTTACAGAAGACATAAAGAAGGAGATAAAAAATTCTTAGAGACAAATGACAATACAGACACAACATACCGGAATCTATGGGACACAATGAAAGCAGTTTTAAGAGGGAAATTCATTTCTTGGAGTTCTTTCCTCAAAAAAAGAAAAAAAAAACAACAAATAAATGAACTTAAACTACACCACAAAAACCTGGAAAAGGAAGAGCAAAACAACAGCAAATGTAGTAGAAGACAAGAAATAATTAAATTTAGAACAGAAATCAACGAAATTGAAACAAAAAAAAAGTTGAAAAAATTGATAAAACTAAAAGTTGGTTCTTTGAAAAAATAAATAAGATCAACAGGCCCTTAGCCACGCTAAGGAAGAGAAGAAGAAAGAGAATTCAAATTACTAACATGTGGGATAAAAAAGGCAATATCACAACAGACACTACAGAAATATAGAAGATAATTAGAAAGTATTTTGAAACACTATATTCCAATAAAATAGAATATTGTGAAGATATTGATAAATTTCTTAAGTCATACAATCTGCCCAGATTGAGTCAGGAAGACACAAACAATTTAAACAGGCCAATAACAAAGGAAGACATAGAAGAAGCAATCAAAAGACTGCCAACCCAAAAAAAGCCCTGGACCGGATGGGAATACAGCGGATTTCTACAAAACCTTCAAAGAAGAATTAAAATCAATATTTTTCAAGCTTTTTCAAGAAATAGAAAAAGAAGGAGCTCTTCCAAATTCATTCTATGAGGCCAACATCACCCTGATCCCGAAACCAGACAAAGACACTTCAAAGAAAGAATACTACAGACCAATTTCTCTAATGAACTTGGATGCAAAAATTCTCAATAAAATTCTGACAAATCGAGTACAAAAGCATATCAAAAAAATTGTGCAACATCATCAAGGAGGATTCATCCCTGTGATGCAAGGATGGTTCAATATACGAAAATCAATAAATGCCATTCACCACATCAATAGACTTAAAGACAAGAACTATATGATCATCTCGATAGATGCAGAAAAGCATTTGACAAAGTTCTGCATCCATTTATGTTCAAAACTCTTTAAAAACTAGGGATAACAGGAACTTACCTCAACATTGTAAAAGCTATATATGCTAAACCTCAGGCTAGCATCATCCTAAATGGAGAAAAAACTGAAGGCATTCCTTCTGAAATCTGGAACAAGACAGGGATGCCCTCTATCACCACTTCTATTCAATTTAGTTCTTGAAATACTAGCCAGAGCAATTAAACAGACAAAAGAAATTAAAGGCATAAAAATAGGAAAAGAAGAATTTAAAGTATCACTATTTGCAGATGACATGATAATATATTTAACACACACAAAAATGTCTACAAAGAAATGGCTAAAGTTAATAAATGAATTCAGAAAAGTGGCAGGATATATAATTAACACGCATAAATCAAATGCATTCCTGTATAACAGAAAAAAAACTTCTGAAATGGAAATGAGGAAAACCACTCTATTCACAACATCCTCAAATAAAATAAGATACTTGGGAATCAACCTAACAAAAGAGGTGAAAGATTTATATAATGAAAACTACAGAAATCTAAAGAGAGAAATAGAAGAAGATGTCAGAAGATGGAAACATGTGCCCTGTTCATGAATAGGCAGAACTAACATCATAAAAATGGCAATATTACGCAAAGTTCTCTACAGGTTTAATGCAATGCCAATCAAAATTCCAACGGCATTTCTTGTAGAAATAGATAAATCAATCATGAAATTCATATCGAAAAATAAAAGACCCAGAATAGCAAAAGCAACTCTAAGCAGGAAGTGTGAATCTGGAGGTATAGCGATACCAGAGTTCAAACTGTACTACAAAGCAATAGTAACAAAAACAGCATGGAACTGGTACCGAAAAATGCAGGTGGACCAGTGGTACAGAAGAGAGGACACAGAAACCAATCCACAAAATTACAACTTTATTATATTTGATAAAGGGGCTAAAAGCATGCAGTGGAGGAAGGATAGCATCTTCAACAAATGGTGCTGGGAAAATTGGAAATCCATATGCAACAAAATGAAACTGAATCCCGTTCTCTCGCCATGCACAAAATTTAACTCAAAATGGATCAAGGATCTAGATATAAAATCAGAGACACTGCGTTTCATAGAAGAAAAAGTTGGCTACGATCTACATACTGTGGGGTCGGGCTCCAAATTTCTTAATAGGACGCTCATAGCCCAAGAGTTCTTAACAAGAATAAAAAAATGAGACTTACTTATACTAAAAAGTTTTTTTTTCTCTGCAAGAGAAACAAAAAGGGAAGTAAATAGATAGCCTACATCCCGGGAACAAATTTTTACCCCTCACACTTCAGATAGAGCCCTAATATCCAGAATATACAAAGAATTCAAAAAAATTATCAATAAGATAACAAATAACCTAATCAACAAATGGGCCAAGGACCTGAAAAGACACTTCACCGAGGAGGACATACAATCAATCAACAAGTACATGAAAAAATGCTCACCATATCTAGCAGTCAGAGAAATGCAAATCAAACCCACCCTAAGATACCATCTCACTCCAGTATGATTGGCAGCCATTATGAAGTCAAACAACAACAAGTGTTTACGAGGATATGGGGAAAAGGGGACACTTGTACACCGCTGGTGGGACTGCAAATTGGTGAGGCCAACATGGAAAGCAGTATGGGGATTCCTGGGAAAGCTAGGAATGGATCCACCATTTGAACCAGCTATCGCCCTTCTCGGACTATTCCCTGAGGATCTTAAAAGAGTGTACTAAAGGGATACTGCCACATCAATGATCATAGTGGCACAATTCACAATACCTAGACTGTGTAACCAACCTAGATGCAATTCAATAGATGAATGGATAAAAAAAAATGTGGCATCTATACACGATGGATGCAGCACTAAAAAATGACAAAATCATAGAATTTGCAGGGAAATGGATGGCATTAGAGCAGATTATGCTAAGAGAAGCTAGCCAATCCTTAAAAAAACAAATGCCAAATGTCTGCTTTGATAAAAATAGGGTAACTAAGAATAGAACAGGGAGGAAGAGCATGAGGAAAAGATTAATATTAAACAAAGACAAGTGGGAGAGAGAAAGGGAGAGAGAAGGGAAAGCATATGGAAATGGTAGGAGACCCTCATTGTTACACAAAATTACATATAAGACGTTGTGAGGGGAAAGGCGGGATCAAGAGAGAGAAGTGAAAAAGCAGATGAGGAAGAGAGGGAAGATAGGATGAAAGGGGAGGGGGGATAGTAGGGGATAATAAAGGTAGCAGAGGTCAACAGTCACTAATGTGACATTATGTAAAAATGTGAATGTGTAACTGATGTGATTCTGCAATTCGTATTTGGGGAAAATTGGGAGTTCATAACCCATTTCAGTCAAATGTATGAAAGATGATATATCATGAGCTTTGTAATGTTTTGAAAAACCAATAAAAATAAATAAACAAAGGTTTAAAATTGAGTGGGAAGAAATCAGCTAAAAAGGAGTTGAGATGCATTCATTTTGATAAGCAGAAAGTTTGTTTTGTGTAGTTGTAAATATCACAAATTTATTTTACCAGAAAACTGGCTTTTGAAATGAACATATATTGAGATTAAAGGATAATCCACCTACCTTCATGAAAAATTCATATCATTTCCTATATTTTTCATATTTCATTTTTTTTCGTGAATATTTTGTCATGGACCAGGTCTAGTCTTAGGCTACCTCATCTGACAAGTTCGTACAATGTGTTGGATTGTTCTTTTCATCTTTTATTTGATAGTTTGTAGCTGATAATGTGTATTTTTCCTTATCTTTATTTGGACATACATACCCAACTATATCTTTGCATTTTATGTTTTACTGGGGAAGAGACTCATCAAAAGCTCTTTATTATATGTATCAACAATGAAACATTTAGAGCATGCAATTATTCTTAATTTTGCATGAAAATATCTTTGTACCATTTTTCTTATAAAGATGTAGAATTATTACTGTAATAAGTAACTACTTACAAGAAGAATTAAACAATTGACTTTATATCAATCATGAATATGAAAATTAATAAAATAAGTATTTGGCAATAAATATGCAATTGATAGAAATTAAAATCACAAGAAAGCCATTTAAAATGTCAGTGCATATGGTCCTTAAATAAAAGGTTGTTCAAATAAAATTTCACTAATTCATAAGAGTTAATATGCCATATCACAGCTTAATGTAATATAAAAACTTAAATGATAAGTATTGATAAATAAGAATGATACCTGTTTACTTAAATATGTTTATTTGATTTTCACTGTAAGCTGTTAATTCTAGAAGACTTGAAAATTAAGAAAGACTTGGTCTATATTATTTCTAACACGCTAATCAAAGTACTTTTAAATATATATGTATATATATCATATGTAATACATATGCATGAATATAGATACATATGTATAATAAATGTATTGTAATATATCTATAGGTTATTATAATTATTAAATTTTCTCAAGAAAAAAGAATGACTATAAAAAAATTCTTAAATGTAAATTTCATAGCATATTACTGTTTGTAATGACATGAGAGAAAAACTCCTATGGAGGGAAAATGAAAAAGGAAGAGAGAGAAGGGGGAAAATGAGGAAGAAAGTGAGTAAAGAAGAGGGAGAGGAGTGTTTGATTATAAGATAAATGTGGAGGGTCTGGGTGTCTGGCTCAGTGGTAACATGCTTGGCTAGCATGTGTGAGGCACTGGGTTATATTCTCAGCACCACATATAAATAAATAAAATGAGGTCGATCAACAACTGAAAAAATAAAAAAAAAATAAAAAAGTAGAAATATTACCAAAATTCTAAGTTTTTATGAATGCTAAATAAAAAAAAATGTTACATAGCCTTATGTAATTTCTAGACTCCCCAAAAGAGTCATTTAATGATAGATTACTAGTGCGATAACTAAAAATCCATTGCTCTTTCCTCGACATTCTGTGGCATGCTAGTGCTAAAATAAATTGTATTATAACACCAAAAAAAATTCTAATATTTCTACAGTAACTGACCCAGTTTAACATAAATGCAAGAAGATTCCTATGGAATATAATTGTATTTTGACGTTCATTTTTATTCAACACTGGTACATTACTATTTGTCCAGTTTATGCACATCATAGTATGTATATTTCATTCACAATTTAGCAAATTTATACGCATTTGTTTTACTTTCAATCACTTCCTGCTTCAGAACACATGTATTCCTCCACGTTTCTTGACTGCTCCTTTCATGAGACTTTTTTCCAAAGACATTATTTTTGATTTCCATTATCATTTTTGAAGCAAAACTCACACACCCGTCATGATAAACCGTAAACCTAATATTACCATTAGATGTAAAACTGGTGGGAATGAATGATTGTATATCAATATAAGATTTCTTGTATACTTTCAAATATCAATTCAATCCATTGTTTAATTTGGAACCAGTTATATTATTTATTCACAGTATGGTCTATTCATGCATTGTCTCTATATTGATAGACACAGGGTACACCTCTGTGTACCCTAGATAATATTTTGTATATCTTCAAAATTTTGCTCACAGAAATGGTGGAAGAAAGACTCATGTCAACTGATCTACATATACATTTTATGACAGTAATATTCTGGACACAAAATGCAAAGGTCACACTTAGGATTGTCCCGAAGCCTAAATGGAAAGTGAACATGGATTACTAAAAACATCCATGTCTTGGATGCCTAATTCTCTCAAATGTCAATCCTATTGGTGAGTACATATTTGTTTCTTCCCAAGATTATATATTCAACCTCAACCATGTTGAAAATGTCTAATCCTATCACTCACTTTATATTTTGTCTGATTTCCTAATGTCTCTATTGATATCTCTTTTCCTACATATTTTCCCCAGTTCATCATAGTGACTGATTCTTCACATGTGCTGACATTTACATTCACTCTTTATCCGAAACCCTATTGCTAAAGAACTTTTTGTCCAAATACTATACTCACTCTTTTTTCTAAACCTACCGACTATCTACCTAATCCTACCGACTATCCCTTTTTGACTGGATGAACTCTTCAACAATCAATCATCCAAGGTACAAGGTCCTATGCCATTGTATATTGATTTATCTGAGACATCTGTGCAGAACATAATTCAAAGATAAGTATCCCAATCATGGGCCCAATGCCTTTCTGGTATTCAAATCTTACCTAGATTTCAGTTTTCATAATTACATTTCACCTGTATATTCTTATAAATATTGCAGGTTCCCAATACCATTATTCATCCAACAGAATGATTCCTACCACAAATCGAACATGTTATTAATCCTAACTATACACTTTTCCCTCAATCCAACTTTACAGAAGAGCAGGGACAGAGTTGGTCTTACAATACAGGGGTGTAGGGAACCTTCCACCTGTTGACAACCTCAAAGGTCCATGCAGATATGATCCCTGGAGAAGATGCAGGCAGCTATGAAAGGCCTGAGAGAGCAAACGTCATCTTCCATGGCAAACAACCCGGTCAGGTTAAAAGCATGTGTCTGAATCATCCTCTCTCTTCTTAATGTAGGGAAGATTGACCAAACTAGGCCTGTGTGGAGAGCTGTTCCCAGGTGCCTATTGTTTCTATACCATTCGAACTTGTGAAAGTGTCACAGGAAGTAGGCGCATCCTCCATATTATGAGACCCTAGGAAGCAAATGTTAGGACAAAGTGGTTGGAAATGCAGCGACCACATTCAGTTGCTGAAGGAAGTGACCTCACCTCACATCCTTGTTGATGGAACTCTCCGAATTTGGGTTCCAGGAAGCCAGGCATCCAGACCCAGTCCAAGCTCCAGTCCCAGTGGTCTCACTTGTTTGGATTTACCAAGGACAGAGTCTGTCTTTTGTGGTACCTAGTGATGTGAGGATGGCCAAATGCCAGGAAAGTTCTGAAGAGGGGCCCTTCCAGAGAAAGAAGTTAGAGGCTCACTGCTGTCTCCTGACAATTTCACAGAGTTGACCCAGGAGACCATATCTGAGACAGGACAGGCCATTTCTGGGGAACATAGTATTGCCCTCCAGTCAGAGGACACTCTGGATAGTTTCAGACCTACTTGGGGGAAGGAGGTGACTTCGTGGGTGTTTGAGTGGGTTTGTGGTTTTTTCTCATGTTCTGAGAATAGTTAGGAAAGGGGGTTTGTTTGGTTTGGAGTGAACTGTTTCTAGTTAGTCCTTTGACAAGGCGAGTGTTTCTATGTCTGTGTATCCCACTGTGTCCATGGTTGTAGACATTAGAAAAGAGAATGCCTCAATGGGTGTGTCCTGTCAAAGAGAAAACTTCCAAGCATTCATCCTGCCCATTTTATAAATGGACTGTGGCTTGCCTTATCATTGGGCAACACCTATTATTTTCTTACGTTCCTGTATCCTTCCTGAATTCTGGCCACTCTCCAAAATAGGCTCATGGTTTTATGTACAAGATATGTACCACTTCCAAGCTCTGTGACATGGCCATGTACTGGATAGCTGAAGGGAATGCATCTCAGAAAACTCTGATATCAGTGTGACCAGTAAAGTCTCAGTGGAGAAACCCTGCTTTGGGCCTTTTGATTACCTATTGTTATGTTGCCCTGAATATCAGGAACATCTTTTCCTCAGGCTACTCCTTCCTGAAGCCTGAAGAAAACAGTTTTCACATGGAAATGAATGGGCATTTTACCTTTGTGTTTTACAATAAAACCTTCACAGAGATTAGGCTCTCATTAACTTAAAAATACTTTTAAATTTTATCTAAGGGTAAAAAGTAACATGTAACTGTACATATCTTTTTGATAACAAGTCCAATTATACAACACAAATGATACACATAAATCTCCAACATGTTTTTATTTTAAGCCTAGAATTACCATACAACCTTAGAACATTTCTGTTTTCATACTTATATTTCACTTCTATAGTCTTATAAATATCGCAGGTTCCCAATAACATTATTCATACAGCAGAACAATTCCTAACCCAAATCGAACATGTTATTAACCCTAACCATACACTGTTCCCTCAATCTAACTTTACAGAAGAGCAGGGAAAGAGTTCGTCTTACAATACAGGAATTTAGGGGATCTTCCACCCGCTGAGAACCTCAAACGTCCATGCAGAAATGATCCCTGTAGAAGATGTAGGCAGCTATGAAGGACCTGAGAGAGTAAGAGTCACCTTCCATGGCCAACAACCTGGTCAGGATGAAGGGTTGTGTCTGAATCTGCCTCTCTCTTCTTAATGTAGAGAAGATGCACCAAAACAGGCCAGTGTGGAGAGCTGCTCTGGAGTGCCTATGGATGATATACCATTCTAACTTGTGAAAGTGTCACAGGAAGTAGGGGCAGCCTCCATCTCATGGGGCCTTGGAAGCAACAATTAGGACAATGTGTTTGCCAAGGCAGTGACCTCATTCAGTTCCTGAAGGAAGTGACCTCACCTCACTTCCTTGGTGTTCGAAATCTCTGAACATGTGGTCCAGGAAGCCAGGCACCCACAGCCAGTCCCAGTCCCAGTCCCAGTGATCTCACTTGTTTGGATTTACCAAGGACAGAGTCAGTCTTTCTTGGTACCTACTGATGTGAGGATGGCCAAATGCCAGTAAAGCTCTGAAGAGGGCCCTTTCCTGAGAAACCAGGTTGTGGCTCACCGCTGGCTCCTGTCAACTTCACAGAGTTGGACAAGGAGAACAGATCTGAGACAGAACAGGCCATTTCATGGAAACATAGTATGGCCCACCACTCAGAGGACACTGCGGATAGTCACAGACCTACTTGGGGGAAGGAGGTGCATTTGTGGGTGTGGGTGTGTGTTTGTGGTTTTGTCTCATGTTCTGAGAATAGGTAAGAAAGGCAGTCTGTTTTGTTTGGAGTTAATTGATTCTAGTAAGTCGTTTGAAAAGGCGAGTGTTTCTAGGTCTGTGTATCCCACTGTGTCAGGGGTTGTAGACATTAGAAAAGAGAATGCTTCAATGGATGTGTCCTGTCTAGTAGAAAGCTTCCCCGGATTCATACTTCCCATTTATGAATGGACTGTGGCTTGCATTATTGATGGGCAACCCCCGATATCTTCCTAAGTTCCTGTTTTCTTTCTGAATTCTGGCCACTTTCCAGAATAGGCTCATGGTTTTGTGTCCAAGATGTATACCACCACCAAGCTCTGTGACATGGCTATGTACTGGATAGCTGAAGGGAATGGCGAGCAACTCAGAAAACTCAGATATCAGTGTAATCAGGAAAGTTTCAGTGGAGAAATACTGCTTTGGTTACCTATTGTTCTGTTGCCCTCAATGTCAGGAAGGTCTTTGCCTCTGGCCACCCCTTTGGGAAGCCTAAAGAAAACAGTTTTCAAATGGAAATCAATGGGCATCACCTGTGACTCTTTGCTTAATTGCATTGGAAAGGGATATGTCTGAATCAGGCTCTAGGTCCTGTGTTAGGCTTTGGCTTAGATTCTCAGCACATGATGGATGTAAAGAAAATCCCATGTTTGCATCCAAAACTAAATTGGCCAAAAGAGCAGTCATTATGGAAGAAGTCTCTCGCCTTCCCCTGTAAGGTTCCTCACCTCCATCAAGTGAGAATAGGAACCTTTGGATCAAATGAGTTCTTCAAAGCCCTTTAGAGGCTATCCCATAGGTGCTTGGGTTTTCTCCAGAATCCAAATCACATAAAGAATCTATACCTGACAGTCAGTAGGCCTCAAATTGGAGGAGCAAAGCAATATTAATAGCAGGCCTATTTGATCACTCCTGGTTCCCCGGACGAGTGTCCAGGACACCCTGACTTTAGGCAAATGAGGGGCAATGGAGGTTATTTTGGACACTGTCTTGGGCTGTGCCCCTCATGGAAACCTCAAGCCAGAGGTAATGATGAGTGTCCATATGGAAGAAGATGAGGGCCATGTGGGAGTGTTTTGGTTTTAATTGTGGTCATGTGTGGCCGTTGGAATAGATGACTGGGTCCACCTTGGCTTTAACTCTGTTGTGATTCCCCTTAGAGACTGAGTTGTGGACCTCACCTCAGAGACGTATTGCCATGAATTGTGTTGGGATTTTAGGAGGATTCACATGAGAGTCACCCTTGTAAAATGAGATCTAGGCCCAGGGTGGCTGTTCACTGAGCACTGGGAATCTCAGCCAGGTTACCACATGATTTTATTCTGAAAGACTTGGCAGCCATATATGAGAGTCAAAACACACGGATGTCACAATGTAGATCCCAATGGGCCTGGATTCATGTGATCATTTGGCCACTGTTTGGGAAGCCTTGCCTGTGAGACTTCTGCAGAGATTTCATTGAAATGAGCTTCCTAACCATTTAATAGTTCCAGAATGAAATGAAACACACAGTGCCTCCAACTTCAACCTTGAAAAATGGGTAGATAAATACCAAGAAATTTTTAAACTTCCCATGACCAGGTGGCACTGGAGAATCTTTGGATGTCCTGTGGCTGATCATGAGATTACAAGACAGTGCTTTGATTCACTGGTTTTCATAAAAATGGTTCAGAACAGAGATACCAGGAAGTTGGAGCCTGCTGAGAGGTGGGCCTACAGCAGTGCTGGGCAGGTGTGCAATAAAACAACTGTGGTGGGGCCATGTGGATCTTCCATTGGCTTCCAAATGACTTGTGACTGACATGGTGCAGCCAGCAGACCCTTGTATGTAAAGGCATCTTGTTATATGGACAGGATTCAGGGCAATGTTTAGAATCAGATTGCTATGGTCAAGGGGGCAAGTCATGTGGGATATAAGCCTGGTTGGTGCATTCTCCTGCAGACCGTGACCTACCAAAAGTGACAGAACTCACTCACGCACCGGGTAACAGTTGAATTCTTTGTATATCATGAAGCAAATACCAAAATCCCAGTGCAGCAGCAAGAAACACGACGAAAAGTGGAGGATGACCAAATGGCCTCACAGTCCATATGTGAATACACTTATCCCCCAGTTGCCACAGTTTACCTACTAAAGAAAATTCAGCACTGCTGCCACATATTCATTGGAAAATAAGAAACCATGTCCTCGAGGTAACATAGATGCAGACACAGCTTTGATTGTCTCACTACAATGGAAGCTAAATCTCCCGACAACAACATATATTTCAAGTGCCCAAACTCAGAGTGAGTTTCTCAAGAAGGATTTAGGGAACCAGAGCTCCATGTTTGTGGACTGTTTTCCCTGTCCCTTACTTTTGAAATCTCCTCTTCCATCTTCAAGGTTGTGAACTCCTGAGCATATTCCATTCCAGATATTTATTCACAGATTTTCTAACTCTTCTCCTCTAATTGTGCCTTAGTCTCCGTGATTGTAATGTCAAGGCATCCCTTTCTCTGTATCCTATTCAGCACATGTATTTTTACATGCAATTATAGAATCTTACCTGATACCACACGTACATTCTTGTGAGGTGACTGACTTGGCAGATACAAATTGTAAGAGATCACTCCTCCTAAAAGCTGTTGGAACTGAAAATTCAATCTATGAGTGAGCTTCCTTGTTTAAGAACATTATACATAAATCCATATTCAATAAAATAAATATATTTGGATCTGTAGATGACATATATTTCATGGTGAATTTCAATTGGAATATATTATGCTATTTTTAATGTCTGTGTGTTTGTGTATGTATATATATATATATATACACACTCTCCAGATTTTTCAAAATATGAAATATATGTCTTGTTATACACTCCCTAAACTCATTCATATTCAAGTATGTGTATTTATAATCAAATTTTCACAAGAGTATTCTCAAAATTATTCATTCACCTGAAATACATATTTGTTTCCTAGTACTGAAAACTATCTTCAGTGAAAGGTGCATACAAATCCTAATATTTCCACAGTAACTGAACCAGTTTAACATCAATACAAGTAGATTCCTATGGGACATGTTGTGCATTTTGACATTTATTTTATTCAACACTGGTACATTACTATTTCTTCAGTTTATGCTCATCATAGCAAATATATTTCATCCAAAAATTTGCAAATTTATAGGCATTTTGTTCACTTTCAATCACTTTATTCTACAGAACACATGTATTCCTCCATGTTTTTGATGGGTCTTTTCATGAGACTTCTTTCCAAACACATTATTTTCGATTTCCATGATCACTTTTGAAGCAAAACTCAAAGACACTTCGTGATAAACCATAACCCTAATATTACCATTAGATGTATTGCTGGTTGGAATGAATGATGGTATATCGATATAAGATTTCTTATATATTTTCAGATATGAATTCAATCTATTATTTAAAGTGGGACCAGTTATATTATTGATTCACAATGTGGTCTATTCATGCACTATCTCTATATTCATAGACACAGTGTACACCTCTTTGTACCACCAATACTAATTTATAGGACTTCAAAACATTGCTCCCAGAAATGCTGGAAGAAATACTAATGTCACGCCATCTACATATACATTTTATCACAGTAATATTCTGGACACAAAATGCAAAGGTTACACTTATGATTGTACCAAAGCCTAAAAGGAAAGTGAACAGGGATTACTAAAAACATCCACGTCCACATTGCCTAATGCTCTCAAATGTCAATCCTATTGGTGACTACATATTTGTTTCTTCCTAAGATTATATATTCAAACTCAACCCTGTTCAAAATGTCTAATCCTATCACTCACTTTGTACTTTCCCTGATTTTGTAATGTCTCTATTATTATCTGATTTCCTACATATTTTCCAAAGTTCATCATTGTGACTGAATCTTCATATGTGCTGACATTTACCTTCACCCTCTAACAGAAACCCTATTGCTATAGAAGTTTTTTTTTTCCAAATCCTATACTCACTCTCCTTCCAAAACCTACCAACTATCTTCCTAATCTTACCTACTATCCCTTTTTGACTGGATGTTCTCTTCCACATTCAATCATCCAATGTACAAGGTCTTATGCCATTGTATATTTATTTATCTGAGACATCTGTGCAGAAACTAAGTCAACACTAAGTATACCAATGAAGGGCCCAATGCCCTTCAGGGTTTCAAATCTTAGATTTCTGTTTTCATACATATATTTCACCTACATATTCTTATAAATATCGTAGGTTCCCAATAACATTATTCATCCAGCAGAATAGTTCCTAACACAGATTGAACATGTTATTAACCCTAACCATACACTCTTCCCTCAATCTAACTTTACAGAAGAGCAGGGACAGAGTTTGTCTTACAAGACAGAAATTAAGGGATCTTTCACCTGCTGAGAACCTCAAAGGTCATTAAAGATGATCCCTGGAGAAGATGTAGGAAGCTATTAAGGACCTCAGAGAGCAAAAGTCATCTTTCATTGCAAACAACCTGGTCAGGATGAAGGGTTGTGTCAGAATCAGCCTCTCTCTTCTTAATGTAAAGAAGATGCAGCAAACCAGGCCTGTGTGGAGAGCTGTTCCTGGGTGCCTATGGTTTTATACCATTCTAACTTGTGAAAATGTCAGAGTAAGTAGGTGCAGCCTCCATCTCATGGGACCCTTGGAAGCAACTGTTAGGACAAAGTGGTTGCCAAGGTATGGACCTCATTCAGTTCCTGAAGGAAGTGACCTCACCTCACTTCCTTGGTGATGGAATTCTCTGAACTTGGGATCCAGAAAGCCAGGCATCCAGAGCCAGTCCCAGTCACAGTCCCAGTGGTCAAAATTTTTCGGATTTACCAAAGACAGAGTCAGTCTTTCTTGGTACCTACTTATGTGAGGATGGCCAAATGCCAGGAAGGTCTGAAGAGGGGCCTTTCCTGAGAAAGCAGATAGTGGCTCACCACTGGCTCCTTACAGATTCACAAAGTTGGCCACAGAGACTAGATCTGAGACAGGACAGCCCATTATGAGGGAATTTCTTATGGCCCACCATCAAACGACACTCCGTATTGTCACAGAGGTACTTGGGGGTCTGTGTGGGTGTGGGTGTGGGTATTGGTTTGTGGTTTTGTCTCATGTTCTGAGAATAGGTAAGAAAGTCGGTTTGTTTGGTTTGGTGTGAACTGATTCTAGTAAGTCGTTTGACAAGGCTAGTCTTTCTATATCTGTGTATCCCACTGTGTCCATGGTTGTAGACAATAGAAAAGAGAATGCATAAATACATGTGTCCTTTCTAGTAGAAATCTTCCCAGCATTCATTCTGCCCAATTTATGAATGGTCTGCGGCTTGCCTAATGGATGGGCAACACCTAATATCTTCTTAAGTTCCTGTTCTCTACCTGAATTATGGGCAACCTCCAGAATACGCTCATGGTATTGTGTCCAAGATATGAACCACCTCCACGCTCTGTGATACGGCCATGTACTAGAGAGCTGAAGGAAATGATGAGCATCTCAGAAAACTCAGATATCAGTGTGACCAGGAAAGTCTCAATGGAAAAACCCCGCTTTGGGCCTTTTGCTTACATATCCTTCTGTTGCCCTGAATGTCAGGAAGGTCTTTGCCTCAGGCTATGCCTTTTTGAAGCCTGAAGAAAACAGTTTTCAAATGGAAATGTATAAACATTACCTGTGGCTCTTTCTTAATTGCTTTGGAAAGGGATGTGTCTGAATCAGCCTCTTGGCCCTGTGTGAGGCTGTGGCTTAGATTCTCAGCACCTGATGGATCTAAAGAAAAATCCCATGTGTGCATGCAAATCAAAAAGCCAAAAGAGCAGTCATTTTGGATGAAGTTTCTCGCCTTCCTCTGTAAGGTTTCTGACTTCCATCATTGAGAATATGGATCCTTTGGGTCAAATGAGTTCTTCAAAGCCCTGCAGACACTAGACCATAGGTTCTTGGGTTTTCTCATGACTCCAATTAACATAAAGAATCTAAACACCACAGTCAGTAGGCCTCAAAATTGAGAATAAGAGCAATATTAACGGCAGGCCTCTTTGAACACTCCTGGTTCACAGGAAGGATGTCCCGGCCACACTGACTTTAGGCAAATGGATGCAAGGGAGCTTATTTTGGACACTGTCTTAGGCTGTGCCCCTCATGGAAACCTCCAGCCAGAGGTTATGATGAGTGTCTATATGGAAGAAAATGAGGGCCATGTGGGAGTGTCTTGATTTTAATTGCGGTCATTTGTGTGGCGCTTGGAATAGATGACTGGGTCCACCTGGGCTTGAACACTGGTGTGATTCTCCTTAGAGACTGAGTTCTGGAACTTACCTCAAAGAAGTATTGCCTTGTATTGTGTTGGGATTTTAGGAGGCCATGCATGAGAGTCGCCCTTGGAAACTGGGATCTATGCCCAGGTTGGCTTTCCACAGAGCACTGGGAATCTTGGGAAGGATATCACATGATTTTATTCTTAAAGACTTGGCAGCCATAGTTGCAAGTCAAAACACATATGGACCTCAAATTGTAGACCTCAATAGGTCTGGCTTCATGGGACCTTTTGGCCTGTCTTTGGGAAGCCTTGCGTGTGATAGTTCTCCAGAGCTTTCATTGAAATGAGCTTCCTCTCCATTTAATCATTCCTGAATGAATTGAAACCCACAGTGCCTCCAACTTCACCCTTGAAAAATGGCTAGATAAATACCTTTAAATTTTTGACATTCCCATGACCAGGTGGACCTGGAGAACCTATGGATGTCCTATTGATGACCATCAGTGTACCAGACAGTGCCTTGATTGACTGGGTTTCATGAAAATGGTGTAGAACGGAGATGCCAGTAATTTGGAGCCTGCTGAGTAGTCGGCCTAGAGCAGTGGTGTGCTGGTGTGTGTTAAAACATCTGTGGTCGGGTCATCTGCATCTGCCCTTCGCTTCCAAATGGTTTGTGACTGACATGGTACAAGCCCCAGATCCTTGTATGTAAAGGCATCTTGTTATATGGAGAGGATTCAGGGCAATGTTTACAATCAGATTGCTATGGTCAAGAGGGCAAGCTATGTGGGATAGAAGCCTTGTTGGTGCATTCTCCTGCAGACCCTTACCCACCACACGTGACAGAACTCCCTCCATCACTGTGTCCCAGTTGAACTTCTTGTATTTTGTGAAGCAAATATCAAACTCCCAGTGCAGCTGCAAGAAACACCACAAAAATTGGAGGATGACCAATGGCTTCACATTCCACCCTGGGAGACACTTAGCCACCAGTGGCCACAGTTTCCCTACAAAGAGAGAATTCAGCACTGCTGCCTCATGTTCATTGGAAAATAAGAAACAATGTCCTCTAGGTCACATAGATGCTGACCCAGCTTTGATCGTCTCACTATAAAGGAAGCTAAAGCTCCTAAAAACAACCTCAGATGAAGTTTCTCAAGAAATATTTAGGCCGGCAGAGCTCCATGTTTGTGGTGTTTTTACCCTGTCCCTGACTTTTGGAAACTCCTATACCACCTCCAAGGTTGTGAACTCCTGAGCATTTTCCATTCCAGATGTGTATTCACAGATTTTCTAACTCTTCTCCTCTAATTGTGTCTTACATGGGATGAAGGTAATGTCAAGGCATTGTTCTGAATACACATTGGATTCTTTTTCCAATTTTCCATTTGAAATACTGAATCCCTGACTGTCAGGCGTAGAAGGAATTCACCTTCAAAGAATAGCCTGACACTTACAAGAAACAGCCCCCATGGAGACATCCTGTCTGGGAGACATCCTGTAGCCAACTGTGTCTCTGAGACATCCTGTTGCCATCTGTATTCCTGAAACATCCTGAGTTAATCTCACCTTGTGAAGACATCCAGGAACTTTGGATAAGAGAGCTTTCCCATCTCCAGCATATAAATGCCCCTGTGTGAAAAATAAAAGTTTGCAGCTTGATCAGAACTCCTGTCTTGCTGTCATCTCTCGTGTCTCTTGTCCCTTCATTCCTCCGCATCTAGGTTCGCTGCCCCTGTTGATGTGTCTTTCCAGCCGTGACTACTGGCACCCACTGACTGGGGCTCGAGCCTTTGACTGATTGGGAACCCCGTCCTCCTGGAAGACTTCATCAAGTGGAGCTCGCGATTGCCTCAGCAGACACCACAAAGAGACAGATCCAGGAGGAGAGTGGGGATGACGCACGGTGAGTGACCCACCATGGGACAAGCAGTTTCGTCACATGATTTGTTTTTGTCAGGCCTCAAGGAGTCCTTCAAGACATGAGGGGTGCGTGTTAAGAAAAAGAACTTAAAATTTTTCTTCTAATACATAGGAGAATTGTGTACATGGTTTCACATTGAAGTGACCATTGATGGCAAAAGATGGCTTAGAGTAAGAGACTGTTTAAAAGATTATTATGAAACCTTTGGCCCAGAAAAAGTGCCAGTTCCCACCTTTTCTTACTGGAACTTAATTAATGAAATTCTTAAAAGTTCACCCTTTGACAATGGTACCTTACAACTTGTCAGGATTGGAGAAGAGACTATGCAAAACACCTCTCGTCTCCCCACGGCATGCCCATCAGTTAGTATAGACATTGACCCTTCTCAGTCTCCCCAGGACCCTGGGAACCTTCCTAGTCCCCCTCAAAATACCACCCTAATGAATAAGGCTCCAATGGTTACCAAACACCTTTATCGAGTTTTAAATCCCAGAGACACATTGACCCCTGGGACGGAGGCTACCTTGGAGAAGGAAGCAGCAAGCTACCATTCAGAAGATGCGCCACCTCTCAGGACCCTGCCACAGCCTATAGGACTTACACATCTACCTACCTCCTATATCCCTCCTGCCTTTTGTGCTCCAGCCTTTCAGGAGCAAAATGCAACCCAGATATTTTTCCCCACTTCCCTTGCCTAGCCTGGCTCCCTTGTGAGAGTCTCTCCAACATAGACGGGAACAGATCAAACTTTTAAAAGAATTAAGATCCCTAGACTCTGAGCTCTGTTCATTAGCCTTAGGCACGGAGTCAATCCAAACTGGCCCACGGCGGTCTAATACAAAGGCTAAGCCACTCCATCAGCCTGTTCTCGCCTTCCCAGTCACCCGCAGTCAGATAGATAAGCCTGCCCAGGCTGAGGTCAAAGACTTAGATGAGGATCAAGAGGAGGAAGTGGGGGAAATGGATCAAGGAGATCAGGACTCAGAGGATGAGGAGTTCACCCCTAGGCAGGAAGGAACCCAGAGTGTCTACAAAAAAATTAAGCCTGCGTTTTCTTGAAAAACATAAAAAGACTTGTGCTCACAATGGCCCCACTGTGCCCTACAAGTTGACTTTATTAGAAAGCCACAGCGCACAATGGCTTACTCCCAATGATTGGAAATTTTTAGACCGAGCTACCCTCAGTGCCGGAGATTTCCTGTTATGGAATGCAGATTTCGAGGAGCACTGTCAGGAAACTGCTCAAAAAAAATTAACTAAGGCCTCCTCTAAATCCTGAACTTATGTTAAGCTAGTGGGCTATGCGCCATTTGACACTAAAACTAAATAGGCACGTTTCCCTGCTGGAATTTTGGCGCAGATTCAGATGGCTTGCTTACATGCTTGGAGATGCCTCCCTCAAACTGGCTCGGCTACCACTTCTTTGGCAAAAATTTGACAAGGACCCAACGACCCTTATAGAAACCTTGTTCCCCGGCTTAACCTAGCTGCAGAATGCTTGCTTGGACCAAGCGAAAGCAAAAGAACTTTTGTAAAACATCTTGCCTTTGAAAACGCCAACCTGTCATGTCAGGATGTTCTTTGACCACATAAGGAAAAAGGGAAACTTTCGGACTTTATTAGACTCTGTGCAGGGGTGGGTGCAGCCCATGCCATGGGTCTCGCCCTACATGCCCCCTTTATCAAGGCCTTTCACAATCCTGGCTCATGTACTTGCTTTACTTGTAAACAACCTGGCCATTTTGCACGCAAGTGTCTGAAAGACAAACAAAGCGTAGGAATATCGTCTCCTCAAACTGGGGCTAAACCGCCCCCAGCTACCCTTTGTTCTAGATGTGGTAAATGTCATCACTGGGCCAGTAAGTGTAGATCTAAGACAAATGGCCTCAGACAGCCTATTTCTTCCTGCTTCTCAGGAAAACCCTGCGGGGCCAGCCCCTGGCCATGACCTCCCCCAGGACAAAACCAGGGGCAATAAGGTTTATTCCCTTCCAAACTCCAAACCTACCACAAAATTCTTCCCCACAATTGCCTCCCTCCAACTAGCCACCCCAGGCAGCGCAGGATTGGACCTCTGTGCCACCACCGATACAATATTAGACTCAATGCAAGGGCACCAGATAATACCCACTAGAATTATGGGTCCCCCTTCATCTCATACGAGTGCCCTTATTCTTGGAAGAGTCTCTGCTACCTTAAATGGTGTTCAGGTCTTCCCTGGCATTAATGATAATGATTTCACTGGAGAAATAAAAATACTAGCAACAGCTATTAATGGAGTTGCGGCCATCCCAGCAGGAACAAGACTTGCACAATTAATATTCCTTCCCTTGGATTCAGGAGGCACTTCCACCGCCCAAACATAAAATGGGGGACAGCCTCCCTCGGCTGCTCTGATGTATATTGGGTTCAGCCCATTTCTCACAATAGACCCACCCTTACCTTACTTATTGAAAAAAAGGAATTCCAAGGAATTCTAGATACTGGAGCTGATGCCACAATTATTTCTCACAAATACTGGCCATCAGGTTGGCCCATCACCCCATCCTTGAATGACCTAAAAGGGTTAAGAGTCAAAAAATCCCCATGTCAGTTCTAGGGCTCTTAGCTTTACTGATAAAGAGGGTAATAAGGTGACTGTCACTCCTTTCATTGTTCCTGACCTCCCTGTTAACCTATGGGGCCGAGATATTTTGAGTCAAATGGAAGTCATTCTTGCCAGTCCCAATTCCATGATGACTCATCAAATGCTTCGTATAAATTTTGTCCCTGGTACAGTCCTTGTGAGACTGAGACAAGGACTGGTGGGCACTATAAAACTCATAAAAAAACAAATACATATGGACTTGGGTATTCTGATTTTTAGTGTCGGTTCCTGACCCTCCTGTACCCCATGCAGATAACATTATTTGGGAGACTCAGACTCTTGTGTGGGTGGATCAGTGGCCCCTTACCCCCCCAAAAAATTGGAGGCTGCCTCCATGTTAGTGCAGGAACAGCTGGCAGCCGGCCATGTAGAGCCCTCAACCTCACCATGGATTACTCCTATTTTTGTTATCAAGAAAAAATCAGACAAGCGGCATCTTTTACAATATTTGTGTGCCAGTAATAAAGTTATGTGCCTGATGGGAGCACTACTGTCTCGAATTCCCACACCAATGGCTATTCCCAAAACTATTGTAAAATGGTTATTGACTTAAAAGTTTGCTTTTTTACCATTCCTTTACATCCTGAGGATAGACCCTATTTTGCCTTTAGTCTCCCTTGCATTTATTTCCACGGCCCTATGCAGAGATTTCAATGGAAGGTTCTTCCCCAAGGTATGGCCAACAGCCCTAGTCTTTGCTAAATATAAGTTGTTCAAGCAGTAGACCCTGTGAGAGAGTGATGACCACAATTTTATGTTTTACATAATATGGATGAATTTTTAATTGCTGCACCTAATTACCATGACCTTAATAATTGTTACTTGGACCTTTAGAAAACCCTCACTACCTTGAGACTACGGATAGCTCCTGATAAGGTTTAAACACAGGACCCTTATACCTATTTGGGCCTTAAACTTCAAGATAATCAGATCCAAATTCATAAAATACAACTGCGTGTGAACCATCTTCACACCCTTAATGATTCTCAAAAATTACTGGGAGATATTCAATGGCTAAGAACATATTTATAATTATCCACTTGTGTACTTTTGCACCTTAATGATATTTTGAGAGGTGATTCCTACCCTTCCTCCCCTCAAAAGCTTACTCCCGAGGCATGACAGGCATTAAACCAAGTCACAGAGGCCATTGCCAAACAGTTTGTTACACAAATTTCTTATAACCTTCCTCTGGTTCTGGTTCTTTTACACACTCCTCATATACCCTCAGGAAAATTTTGGCAGTGATATCCATATTTTAAAAATAAAGGCTTCCCCTTGCTTTGGGTCCATTTATCCACCACATCCTCCAAGTTTATTACCGTTTATCTTGCTCAGGTAGCTTCTATTATTATTAAAGGTCGTTTGCTTTCTCGACAACATTTTGGCAAAGACCCTGATAATATTTTAATTCCATATACTAATGACCAAACCCAATTTTTACTACAGAGAGGGGATGAATGTGGTATTGCCCAATCAGGCCATTTGAGAACAATTGATAACCACGTCCCCAATGACACCCTTTTACATTTTGTCCAGATACATCCATTTATTTTTCCCAAAATTACTCAAAAGGCTCCCAGTTCCAAGCCCTTACTGTCTTTACAGACGGTTCCAGTAATGGCTGTGCGGTCTTTATTGTCAATAACCAGCCTACAACCTTTGATACTGTCTATCATTCAGCACAGTTTGTGAAATTGTTTGCCATAACACAAGTTTTTATAACATTTTGTGATAATCCTGTTAATATTCATACAGACAGTGCCTACATTGCTCATTCTGTGCCCCTGCTGGAGATTTCACCCGCCATTAAAGCTTCCTCCAATGCGGCCTTTCTGTTTCACCAGCTTCAGCAGCTAATTCAGGCCAGACAACACCCATTTTTCTTAGGACACATCAGGGCACACTCTGATCTTTCCGACCCTCTAACACAGGTAATGCTCAAGCTGATGCAGCAACTCCTACCATCTTTCAAATTTTTGGTGGCTCCATTCAATAGGCCACGGAGCTAAACAATCTTCACCAACTAAATTCCCAGAGCCTTCGATTACTTTGTAAAATTACCAGGCAACAGAAACGAGAAATAGTAAAAGAATGCCCTGCTTGCGCTCTCTCCCTCCCCATTCAACACTTGGGAGTTAACCCCCGAGGATTACTGCCAAATCAGGTTTGGCAAATGGATGTTACTAATTTTCCTGAATTTGGAAAAACCAAATATATACACGTTTCTATCGATAACTTCAGCAGCTTTATTTTTGCATCACCACATTCTGGAGAGGCTACCAAAGATGTCCTTTCTCATCTTGTTTCAGCCTTTTCCATAATGGGTAAACCAATACATATTAAAACAGATAATTATCCTCCATATACCAGTGCCAAGTTTAAACAGTTTTGTGCTACCTTGCAATTTTGTCATCCTACTGGAATTCAATACAAACCTCAGGGCCAAGGCTTTGTGGAATGTTCCACCTTACCTTAAAGACTTGGCTATCCCGCCTTAAGGCTTCCGCCCTTGTATTTACCACTCACAGGCATTGCCTTAACCATGCATTATTTGCCCTTTCTTTTCTTACCCTAGACAGTGAAGGCCTTTCGGCTGCAGACACACACTGGCATCCCTTTTCCAATTCTGATCAGCCACCTGTTATGTGGCGAAATCCCCTTACAAATAAATGGAAATGCCCACATCCTGTCCTCATCTGGGAATGTGGCTCAGCTTGTGTTTTGGACCAAGAGCTAGCAGCCCCAAGATGGTTACCAGAATGCCTGGTTAAACAGGTTAATGACTTACCTCAAACCGGGGACGGAGGCCCTCTCCCTGAGTACAAATTTTCCCCTTTTCCGGATCCATCCAACAATCTGTGTGAGGATCCTGCTTAAGGCACTTCTGCTGAACAGGTTTGTGCACGGAGGCCTGGGCCCTCCACCTTCCAACATCATGGAGTACCTTCCCCCCCCTCCCCCCGTGAAGGCAAGGGAGGATCTTGGACTCAGGCTCCCACTAGTTGGAACCAGACTGCTGACTGCATGACTAAGGTGGCTTACCTCCGTTCCGAGGTTGACCATAAATTCAGAGGAGTTCATCAGCCTAAATGGGTATGTGTTAACAAGCCAAAGATTATTCCCCCTAGTACAAGTAAAGCTCTCCAAAATTGTTCTGCAACCCGTACGCATACCCAGGCGATGCATGTCTCTTGTTTTGTGTCGGCCTCAATTTGTGTTAACAAGCAGGGAGAATGATTTTTTGAAGCCTCCCTAACTAAAACTCATGAAGCAGGGTGGACCACTATTCATTATACCCCCGTTCTCTTTGACCAGGGAGGAGAAGGCAAATACACCAAGCTACAGTCAGCTGGGTGCCAAGGCACTGTCGGAAAAACTTCCTACTGGCCCATTAAGGACCCTACAGGGGTCTCTGATGGTAGAGGACCCACTGATGCAGTCAAGCATCCTCAGATAATCAAACTTTTGAAACCCCAAATCCCTGAGCTCACATATCATCCCTTAATGTAGCCGAAATCCCAGTTCCCAGGTTTAGATACCAATACATTAGATATTTTGCAAACTACCTTCTCCTTCCTTAATAATTCCAACCCCACCCTTGCTGGTAATTGCTGGCTCTGCATGACAACAGGGGCAAGCATGCCTATGGCAGTTCCTATTAATTCTACTATGGACAATGATAATACATGCCAACCCGGATTTCCCTTTAAAGTACAGCCTATAGGCACTTTTACATTATGTCTTTTAGGCGTGATGCAGAATAATACCTATGATATGGATTTTGGAATTGCTTCCTTTGGAAATTGCTCAACAGAACAAAATTATTCCTCACCCATCCCATCTCTTTGTCCCCCCAATGGCACAGTTGTTATGTGTGGAGGAAATGTGGCCTTCCCCAGGCTTCCAGCGAATTGGAACAGTGGCTGTGTTCTTGCCTTATTACTCCCTGATATAACTATTGTCCCAGGAGACGAACCTCTAGCCTAGACACCTTAGTCAAAAGACAGAGGCGGGCGATACAGGCCTTATCACTTATTGCCAGCCTTGGAATAACAGCTGCTGTGGGCACAGGTACACTGGCTTAGGCACGGCAATACACCCTTACCATCGCCTGTCTCAACAACTTAAAATGATGTACAAACTCTATCAGAAACCATTAAAGATTTGTAGGACCAAATAGACTTCCTGGCAAAAGTGTTCCTTCAAAACAGACGAGGCTTAGATTTGCTGACTGCTAACCAGGGAGATATTTGATTGGCCTTAGGGGAACGATGCTGCTTTAATGCCAATAAATCAGTCATAGTATGCACTAAATTTAAGCAGCTTCAAGAAGATCTAGAAAAGAGATGAAGGGAACTATTTGAAAATCCCCTCTGGACAAAGCTTAATGGATTTCTACCCTACCTTCTTCCCCTATTAGGCCCTTTGTTGGGTTTACGTTTAATGGTGACCATAGGACCCTGCATTATAAACAGTGTGGTACAATTTATTAAAGAACACATTAATATTATGGCCTCTAAGCCCCTACAAATCCACTATCATCATCTGGAGATGGAAGACCACGCTGTCAACTTTTAAAAGGATGTTCTACCCTTCTGACAGGCTTATTTCTTAAGTTTACATCCCCACAAATCTCTCTTTCTTACATAAAACTATGAGTAACAGCTCTGACAAACCATCTTCTGCCCTTGCCATAAGGGTTCGTCTACATGGGCCCTTCGGCTTGGGGGAAGACGCACCCATGGAGTGAGGACGTTAGGCCACAATATCGGAGGGTGCAGGAAGGATGGCAAAAGGATGGATCCACGGATCCCCAAACACAAGACCAGTGAGTGACATGCTCTGGTGCATGGCGGTTGGCATGCTTCCGCTTCAAGGCCATCTCCTCCAAAAACATGCCAAGGCCACCACGAAATCTGCTAGTAAAGATGCTCGCTCGGATCAGGAGATATTCTAAGGCCTCCTAGAGAAACAGAGCCTCTAAACCCCCCCCTAAAAACATGGCCGGTAAGGTAGGTCAAATATTTTATATAAGAAAGGGGGAGATGTCAGGGGCTAAAAGGAAGTTCTCCTTCAAAGAATAGCCTGACACTTACAAGAAACAGCCCCCTGGGAGACATCCTGCCTGGGAGATATCCCACAACCATCTATCTCCCTGAGACATCCTGTCGCCATCTGTCTTCCTGAAATATCCTGAGGTTATCTAACCCTGTGAAGACATCCAGCAACTGCCGATAAGAGAGCTTTCCCATCAGCAGCATATAAACACCCTGTGAGAACAATAAAAGTTTGCAGCTTGATCAGAACTCCTGTCTGGGTGTCATCTGTCCTGTCTTTTGTCCCTTCATTCCTTCCCAACTATGTTCGATGCCCACGTTGATGTGTCCTGCTGGCCGGGACACCTGGCACTAACCCATACCCTACTAGAATATGACTACTAATCCTAATATGATGGAGAAAAATAACCCAAATAGAATAGAAATACAAGCAGTTCAGAGGAGGCATGGTGTATAGTTGGAGTTGCCTTTTGCATGATCTAGGGTAGGTGTTATAAATCTAGCTAATTTTTACATGAAATAGTTCTCCATGTGTTTTTAAAGTTAAAAAATATGTGAATACCTGTCTCCCTTTCTCTGTAGCCTACTTGCCACATGTATTTTATATGCACATATAGAATCCTACGTGGTATCACACGTATATTCTTGTGAGGTGGCTGACTTAGCAGATTCAAATTGTGAGAAGAGATCACTTCTCCTAAACGCTGTTGGAACTGAAAATTCAACCTATGGGGGAGCCTCCTAGTAAAAAAAAAAAAATTATACATAAATCCATGCTAAGTAAAATTAATATTTTTGCATCAGTGGATGATATATATTTCATGAAGAATTTCGATTGGCATATATATTGCTACTTTTCATTGTCTGTGTTTGTGTTTTGTGTATATATATATATTCCACTTGGGGGCCTTCAGGGTTAAAAGTTATTTTGGCCCGGAGCTTGGTGAGCAGAACTCTGCCCATCAATGGGGCCGGGCATTCTGGGATTACTTGGAAGGAGTGATGGATTTTTCCTTTCCCCTGGTCCCAGGTCCTCTTAGTTGTCCAAGCCCGATATTTACTGCAATTAGCCCCTTGAATTAGAGACCTTTTATTTGATAGAGGGCAAAATGGAGCCTTAATGGCTGAGTATATTGCCCCTGTATCCACTTCAATGTTTACTGGGGTGCCCTCCACTTCAAAAGTTAACCTGAGCTCGGGGAGGGGATCTGATCCCCAACTTTCTTAGTCATCCTGCAGAGTCAGGATGGCTGGCTGGCGTGGCTGTCTCTTTCTAGGGCTCTCTTTGGCCCAGTGTCCTTTTTCTTTACAATAGGCACATTGATCTGAGGCCAGGGGTGGCCTCTAGTTTGGGCCCAGGTATCCCTTCCTGTCTCCATGTTTCTTATTTCTGGCCTATTTGTTGTTGTGACCAGGACCTGAGTCAATTCCTTAGTCTATCTTTTGTTTCTTTTATCCACCCTTTGCTTCCTTATCTTCCTCAGTTTCTCTCGTATAGTATACGTTTTTGGCTTCTCTGACTAAATCTCTCAAAGTCATATCTTGTAATCCATCTAAGTGTTGTAACTTTCTTTAAATATCCATGGCAGCTTGCCCAATAAAGGCCATCATGACAGATGCCTTTTGAGCCTCTGCCTGAGTATCAAAAGGAGTATATCTCCTATATGCCTCCATAATTCTCTCTAGAAACATAGAGGGAGATACATCAGGCCCTTGAATAAACTCTATTACCTTGGCCAAATTAGTTGGTCGCCTAGCAGCCACTAAGATACCCGCTATTAGAGCCCGGAGATAAGTGGACAGATGCTCCCTACCTTCAAAGGTGTTGGGGTCCCAGTTTTGTCGATTCTAGGGAAAGCCGGGTTGAATATATTGGGAAGTGGTGTCAGTCAACCATCTGGTCCGAGGATATTTTTTTCTAGCTTCCAAGAGGATTCTCTTTTGTTCCTCTGTCATAAAGAGAGTCCCTAGGTGTTGTTGGCAGTCATTCCAAGTAGGCTGGTGTGAAAACATCTATGAATCAACCACACCTGAGACATGAGTGGGGTCCTCTTAAAAGGGGGGATTGTTATTTTTCCAGTTATATAGGTCTGAAGAGGAGAAAGGCCAATACTGGTAGGCTTGCAATTTTTCCCCATGGCCATCATCAATCATTGGCACATAGGGACGGAGGGGGAGCATCACGGGAGTTCCAGGGTTTTCAATCTTTCATTGATGGTGAGTTCCTTTAGCCGGGCCAGGTTCCTCCAGGGGAGGAGGGGCTGTGTGTGCCGCGCGGGAGTTTTCTGGAGGGTGCTGGGCTGGCTTAGCTTCCTCCAATGGCGGAGAGGCTGAGTCAGCAGCAGGGGAATCACTTAGAGGGTGTTGGGGGTTGGGAGACCAGGGCAAGGGATAAGGAGAGGGATGAGAGTGCAGTAGAGTTAAATCTTGTGACTTAGGCAGAAAAGAGGGTGGAGGAGGAGGAGGAGCAGAGGGTTTGAGAGATCGTGGGGGAAGGATTAGGAGCGGGGGCAGGGGCAAAGAAAGGCTTCACCCATGGAGGAGATTTGCAGAGGTAATGCCGGGTTAAGATATATGGCTTTTGATCTGGATGGCTATGTGGCCCTTCCTGAAAGACAATATCTCTGACTTTTTAAATTAGTGAGAAGTAGAAAAATCCTTCTAAGGGCCATCCGAATCCAAAGGTGGGCCACTCTGAGGCACAGAGAGTCTGCCAGGTCAAGCGGTTTACTGAAAAAGAAAGATTCTGAGCCCTTAAGCCGAATTTGGTCCAGTGATCAAGGGTCAGGGACAGAGGCATTGAAGTGCTCTTTTCCATAATGAAAAATGCACAAACAGTAAAAGCAATGACACATGACACAGACAAGACAAGACAATAAAGACAGGAAATGGACGTCCAACACTGAGACGAGGACTGAGTAGCCGGCAATACCTGATGGGCTGGCAATACCGAATCTGAAACAAAATATCACTGAGTTGAGGAGACTATTGTTCCTTGATTTTCAGAGTCCTCTGGGGTGTCCCTCAGGGTGGTGGCCTGTGGCTCTGTGACACATCTGTCAGCCACCGTGAGAGAGAGCTCACACTCTTCATTGACAGCCATTTTGCCAAGCTCTAACCTGAAACCTGACACCAGAAAGAGGCGCCTTACAAATCCCTTGAGGAGCCAGTTGGGGTCTCTCGTCCGCTGCTGCCAGAACTCGGTGGAACCTCCATATGTAAAGGTCGGATGAGTGTCAGGCGAAGAGACCTCTAAGAAACTGTCTCATGCAAAAGCAAAGGGTTTATTGGTGGCCAGCATGCTGGGGCTCAGAGCTCACTTCAATAGAGCAGAGAGTCCTGAGAACAGCTTAAACAGGGCTTATATACTTTCCTTGGGGAGGGCAGGGAGGGAAGTTAAGTATACAGAAAAACATGAAGAGACAACTACCTATTTTACTAACTTTTCACTAACGACTATACTTTGCCAGATTTCCTAATGTATCTATTGATATCTATTTTCCTACATATTTTTCCCAGTTCATCATTGTGGCTGACTCTTCACATGTGCTGACATTTACATTTACTCTATACCCGAAAAGCTATAGCTAAAGAACTTTTGGTGCAAATTCTATACTCACTCTCCTTTCTAAACTACCGACTATCTTCTTAATCTTACCGACTATCACTTTTTGACTGGAAGTTATCTTTGACAATCAATCATCCAAGGCACAAGGTCCAATGCAATTGTATATCGATGTACCTGAGACATCTGTGCAGAAAATAAATCAAAGCTAAGTATCACAATCAAGGTCCTAATACACTTCTGGGTTTTAAATCTTACATAGATTTCTGTTTTCATACTTATATTTTACCTATATATTCTTGTAATTATCGCAGGTCATCAATACCATTATTCATCCAGCTGAATGATTCCTAACCCAAATCAAACCTGTTATTAACCCTAACCATACACTGTTGCCTCAATCTAACTTTACAGAAGAGCAGGGACAGAGATGGTCTTACAATACAAAAATGTAGGATTCCTTCCAACTACTGAGAAACTCAAAGGTCCATGCAAAAATGATCCCTGCAGAAGTTGTAGGCAGCTATGTAGGAACTGAGAGAGCAAAAGTCATCTTTCATTGTAAAAAACTTGGTCAGGATGAAGGAATGTGTCTGAATCAGCCTCTGTCTTCTTAATTTAGAGAAGAAGGACCCAACCAGGCCTGTGTTGAGAGCTGTTCCTGGGTGCCTATGGTTGATATACCATTCTAAGTTGTGAAAGTGTCACAGGAAGTAGGGGCAGCCTCCATTTCATGGGACTCTTTGAAGCAACTGTTAGAACAACATGGTTGCCAAGGCAGTGACCTTATTCACTTTCTGAAGGAAGTGACCTCACCTCACAACCTTGGTGACAGAACTCTCTGAACTTGGGATCCAGGAAGCCAGTCACCAAAATCCAGTCCCAGTCCCACTCCCAGGGGTCTCACTTGCTTGGATTTACCAAGGACAGATTTAGTCTTTCTTGGTACCTACTGATGTGAGGATGGCCAAATGCCAGAAAGCTCTGAAAAGTCACCTTTACTGAGAAAGCAGGTATTGGATCACCGCTGGCTCCTCAGTAGTTCAAAATGTTGACCAAAGAGACCGAATCTGAGACAGGACAGGCCATTTTGTGGGAATAAAATATGGTCCACAATTAGAGAAACTCTGGATAGTCACAGACCTACTTCGGGGAAGGAGGTGCCTTTGTGGGTGTGGGTGTGAGTTTGTGGATTTGTCTCATGTTCTCAGAATAGGTAGGAAAGTCGGTATGTTTGGTTTGGTGTAGACTGTTTCGAGTAAGTCGTTTGACAAGGCGAGTGTTTCTATGTCTGTGTATTCTGTAGACATTAGAAAAGAGAATGCATCAATTGATATGTCCTGTCTAGTTGAAAGCTTCCCAGCATTCATCCTGCCCAATTTATGAATGGATTTCAGCTTGCCTTATCGATGGGCAACACTTGCTATCTTTCAAAGTTTCTGCTTTCTTCCTGAATTCTGGCCACTCTCCAGAATAGGCTCATGGTTTTGTGTCCAATATATGTACCACTTCCAAGCCCTGTGACATCGCCATGTACTGGATAGCTGAAGGGAATGGCGAGCATCTCAGAAAACTCAGGTATCAGTGTGATCAGGAGAGTCTCAGTGGAGAAACCCTGCTTTGGGCCTTTTAATTACCAATTGTTCTGCTGCCCTGAATGTCTGAAAGGTCTTTGCCTCAGGCCACCCCTTTTTGAAGCCTGAAAAAAAACTGTTTTCACATGGAAATGAATGGGCATCACCTGAGGCTTTTTGCTTAATTCCTTTGGAAAGGATGTGTCTGAATCAGCCTTTTGGCCCTGTGTGAGGCTTAGGCTTAGATTCTCAGCACCTGATGGATCTAAAGAAGGATCCCATGTGTGCATACAAAACCAAAATAGCCAAAAGAGCAGTCATTCTGGATGAAGTCTCTCCCCTTCCTTTGTGAGGTTCTAGACCTACATCAAGTTAGAATAGGAATGCATTGGGTCAAATAATTTCTTCAAAGCCCTGCAGAGGCTAGCCCGTAGGAGCTTGGGTTTCCTCATGTCTCCAATTCAGACAAAGAATCTAAACCCCACAGTCAGTAGTCCTCAAATTGGAGAAGCAGAGAAGTATTAACAGCAGGCCTATGTGATCACACCAGGTTCACAGGAAGGGTGTCCAAGCCACCCTGTTTTTAGGCACATTAGGGGCAAGGGAGATTATTTTGGAGACTGTCTTGGTCTGCACCTTTCATAGAAACATTCAACCAGAGGTTATGAAGAGTGTTTATATGAAAGATCATGAGGGCCATGTGGGAGTGTGTTGGTTTTAATTGTGGTCATTTGTGTGGTGGTTGGAAGAGATGACTGGGTCCACCTTGACATGAACTCTGGTGTGATTCCCCTAAGAGACTGAGTTCTGGAACTGACCTCAGAGATGTATTGCCATGAATTGTGTTGGGATGTTATGAGTTCACGCATGAGAGTCGTCCTTGGAAACTGAGATGTATGCCCAGGTTGTATTTCCACAAAGCACTGGGAATCACAGCCAAGATATCACATGATTTTATTCTGAAAGACTTGGCAGCCATAGTTGAGAGTCAAAACACACATGGACCTAACATTGTAGACCTCAATGGGCCTGGATTCACGTGACCATTTAGCCAATCTTTGGGAAGCCTTTCCTGTGAGAATTCTCCATAGCTTTCATTGACATGAGCTTCCTCAAAATTTAATGGTTCTGGATTGATTTGAAACGTACAGTGCCTCCAACTTCATCTTTCAAAAATGGCTAGATAAATACCAAGAAATTTTTGAAATTCCCATGACCAGGTGGCACTGGAGAACCTTTGGATGTCCTGTTGCTGATAATGAGTATACCAGACAGTGCCTTGATTGACTGAGTTTCATGAAAATGGTGTAGAACAGAGATGCCAATAAATTGGAGCCTGCTGAGTACTTGGCCTAGAGCAGTAGTGGGCAGGTGTGTGATAAAACATTTGTGGTGGGGCCATGTGGATCTGCCATTAGCTTCCAAATGTCTTGTGACTGACATGGTGCAGCAAGCAGTCCCTTCTATGTAAAGGCATCTTGTAATATTGAGAAGTTTCAGGGAAAGTTTCAGAATTAAGTTGCTATGGTCAATGGGGAAAGCTATGTGGGATAGAAGCATGGTTGGTGCATTGTCCTGCAGAAACTGACCCACCACACGTGACAGAACTCCCTCCAGCACTGTGTCCCAGTTGACCTCTTTGTATTTTGTGAAGCAAATACCAAACTCCCAGTGAAGCCGCAAGAAACACCATAAAAACTTTAGGATCACAAAATGGCTTCACAGTCCACACGGGGAGACACTTAGACCCCAGGGGCCACAGTTTAGCTACAAACAGCAAATTCAGCACTGCTGCTCATGTTCAGTGGAAAATAATAAACCATGTCCTCCAGATCACATAGATGCAGACCCACCTTTATTGGTCTCACTAGAAACGAAGCTAAAGCACTTGACAACAACATATGTTTCAAGTGCCCAACCTCAGAGGCAGTTCCACAAGAAGTCTTTAGGCCAGAAGAGCTCCAGTTTGTGGAGTGTTTACCCTGTCCCTTACTTTTGGAAACTCCTTAGCATACTCTATTTCAAATATGTATTCACAGATTTTCTAACTCTTCTCCTCTAATTTTGTCTTACTTGGGGACTAGGTAATGTCAAGCCATTGTTATGGATGACAGTGGGAACAATTTTTTGTAGCACATATTTGTATACACATTGGATTCATTTTATAATTTTCCAGTCAAAATAGTGAATCCCTCACACTAACCCCTATGCTACTAAACTCTGACTAGAATAATAACCCAAACAGAATTGAAATACAAGCAGTTCAGAGGAGGCATCGTGTATAGTTGGACTTGCCTTTTGCATTATATAGGGTAGGAGTTATGAATCTAGTCAATTATTTGGTTGAAAGAATTCTCCATGTTTTTTTAAAGTTAACAAATATGTGAATTCCTGTCTCCCTTTCTCTGTAGCCTATTTAGCACATGTAGTTTTATATGCACATATTTATTCATACCTGGTATCACACGTATATTTTTGGTGAGGTGGCTGACTTGGCATATAGAAATTGTGAGAAGATATCACTCCTTCTAAAAGCTGTTGGAACTGAGAATTCAACCTATGGGTGATCCTCCTATTTAAATAGCATTATACATAAATCCATGTTCAGTAAAATAAATATTTTTGAATCTGTGGATGATATGTATTTCATGATGAATTTCGATTGGCATATATAATGCTACTTTTTAATGTCTCTCTGTGTGTGTCTGTATATATATATATATATATATATATATATATATATATATATATCCTCCAGATTTTTCAAAATATTAAATATATGTGTCTTATTATGCACTCCCAAATTTCATTCATATTCATGTATGTGGATTTATAATCTACTTTTCAAAAGATTATTCTCAGAAATATTCATCCACCTGAAATAACATTTTGGTTTACTAGTACTGAAAACTATCTTCAGTAAATGGTGCATAGAAATCCTAATATTTTGACATTGCAAGATGGCCATGAATAGAGTGCATCACACCCTTTGTACTGCGCAACTTCACATGTGAATAAGGAGTTAGAATGAAGAAAAAGTATCTTGTTAGGATCTTACAGAAAAATGGGTGTGCCTGGAACCTAGAAGAATGATTTCCACCACCGAGGTCCTGTAATTGAGTCTCAAACAAGAGCCAACTATGCGACCGAAGATCTGGGGTGGCTGATCCGTGCGGCCCATGCCGTGGCTACAGACGGCGGGCCTCCACCGTGAAGCGACCAGCATGCAGGGAGAAACGTTGCTGCGGATTCTGTGGAATCCGGCTGGGTCACCCACCACTGAGCCTGGGGCTGAGTTCGGGATTTCAGATGGGGAAGAAAGTGTTACAGTTCTATCCCCCACAACCGAAACTCCACCGAGGAAACCAACGGCCACCATCTTGGAGAGCTGAAGTATCCACCACCACTCTCCGACAGATTGCAACAACAAAACAGGTGTGTGTTACTCAGCTTATCTCCCATACAGCAGGTAATTCGCAAAAATTCTCTCTTAGGCTTTCCGGGGGAGGGATTACCAGAGAAAGCCTTCATAAAGACGGGGGGAAAACTAGTGGCACCTGACCTTCAACTTCCCCTCCCATCACCGGTGAAAACAAAACTTTTCTAGCCAGCGCAATGGGTGGGGCAAGCGGAAAAAATCAAAACAATAGAGTGCCAGTGTTCCCAATAGACACCCTCCACAACCAAGGAACGGCAGGCAAAGAGTACAGTTTGAGCTGCCAAGAGGCATCACTCAGGGGAAATCTGGTGTCGCAGGGGAAATCAGGACTCGCAGAGGAAACCAGGGGACCAGAGGACAGACACGCGTGACTAGGAGGCTGGAGAACGCCTGCCCACCAGCAACCAATCACCCGCTGGCTGCCTGCGCAATTGGGCAGCTAGAGATCACCCGCCCGCCGGTGACAGCCCATTCGCTGATTGCACGACTGGATGGCTGGAGACCGCCCACCCGCCAGCGACCGGGAGGTGAAACCAACCAGAGACAGTCCAGTCCCACCCCCCCATTCAAACACCCCGGCAAGGAGCCTGGGGCCCGCCATAGCAGACAGGTGACATCACTGGAGCTCAGCTGTCGGAATTCCTTCCAAGTGGAATCCACTTTTGCAGGCATAGTCTACAAACACAAAAGAGAGACAACAGAGATATATAAAACCAAAACAAATCTATTGAAGAAAGCAGAAACACAGCAATCAAATTGAGCTGAAAAGTAACGTGAACATCATGAAAAAACAAGGGAAAAAAAGGTGTGCAAAAAATGCAGGACAACTAAATTCTAAAGGAGGACCGTGAAGCATCAGAAATAGGGATAGGGAAAAAACTCAAGGCATACCTAACTCAGATGGAAAGGAATATTAGAGAAGACATGAGGCAGCAAGTCCAAGCAATAAAAGTATATTTTGAAAATCAAATAAACAAACAAATTCAAATGGCAAAGAATGAGCTTTACCAGGAGATAGAGACATTAAAAAGAAATATCAAACAGTAATACTAGAAATGCAGGAAAGTATAAACCAAATTAAAAACTCAAACGAAGAGTATTACAAATAGACTAGATCAAGTAGAAGTTACAACGTCAGATAATGAAGACAAAGTTTATCAACTTGAAAAGAATAGAGTAAACACAGAAAAGATGCTTAAATCCCATGAGCAATCTATTCAAGAGATATGGGATGTCATAAAAAAAAAAAACAAATTTGAGAGTCATCAGGATAGAAAAAGGCATAGAGATTCAAACCAAAGGAATGGACAACATATTAAATGAAATAATTCTAGAAAATTTCCCAGAGATGAAAGATGGAATGGATTGCCAAATCCTGGAAGCCTACAGGACCCCAAGCATTCAAAACCATAATAGACCAACTCCAAGACAAATATTTATGAAGATAGCCAGAACAAGGACATACAGAACAAAGAGAGAATATTAAAAGCTACGAGAGAAAGTAGGCAGGTTACATTCAGGGGTAAACCAATTAAGTTAACGACTGATTTTTTTCATCACAAACTTTGAAAGCAAGAAGATCCTGGAACAAAGTATTTCAAACGCTCAAAAATAATGGATTCCAACCAAGAATACTGTATCCAGCAAAATTAAGCTTCAGATTTGACAATGAAATTTAAGTCTTTCACGATAAACAAAAGCTAAAAGAATTCACAGCCAGAACACCAGCAGTGCAAAGCATTTTGAGCAAAATACTACAAGAAGAGGATTTGAAAAGTAATGCCTGAAACTAGCAGCAGGAGGTATCTCAGTAAAGGGAGAGGAAAATAACCAAAAAGTAAAAACTAACCAAAATAAATAAATAAATGAATAAATAAATAAATAAATAAACAAACAAACAAACATGACTGGAAGTAGAAATCATATTTCAATTGTAACCTTAAATGTTAATGGCCTAAACTCACCAATCAAGAGACATAAGCTAGTAACCTTGATCAAAAAAAAAAAAAAATCCAACAATATGCTGCCTTCAGGAGACTCATATGATAGGTAAAGACATACAGAGGCTGAAATTAAAAGTTTGGGAAAAATCATACCACTCACATGACCCTCGGAAGCAAGCAGGAGTGGCCATACTCATATCGAATAAAATCAACTTCAAACCTACGTTAATCAAAAGGGATAAAGAAGGACACTATATACTGTTAAAAGGAACCTTGCACCAACAATGCATAACCATTATCAATTTGTATGCACCAAACAATTGAGCTGCAACACTCATAAAACAAACTCGCCTCAAGTTCAAGAGTCAAATAAACTACAACACAATAATTATGGGTGACTTCAACACACCGCTCTAGCCATTAGACAGATCCTCTAGACAAAAACTGAATAAAGAAACTATAGAATTCAACAGCAAAATCAGTAACCTAGACTTCACCGACATATATAGAATATATCAACCATCAAAAAGTGGATACACGTTCTTCTCAGCAGCACATGGATCCTACTCAAAGATAGACCATATATTATGCCATAGGGCAATTCTTAGTAAATATAAAGTCGTGGAGATAATACCATGCAGAATATCTGATCATAATGGAATGAATCTGGAAATCAATGATAAAAGAAGGAAGGAAAAATCCTACATCACATGGAAAATGAACAACATGCTACTGAATGATCAATGGTTTACAGAAGACATAAAGGAGGAGATAAAAAAATTCATAGAGACAAATGACAATACAGACACAACATACTGGAATCTATGGGACACAATGAAAGCAGTTTTAAGAGGGAAATTCATTTCTTGGAGTTCTTTCCTCAAAAAAAAAAGAAAAATCAGCAAATAAATGAACTCACACTACGCCTCAAAAACCTAGAAATGGAAGAGCAAAACAACAGCAAATGTAGTAGAAGACAAGAAATAATTAAAATTAGAGCAGAAATCAACGAAATTGAAACAAAAAAAAATTGAAAATATTGATAAAACTAAAAGTTGGTTCTTTGAAAAAATAAATAAGATCTGCAGGCCCTTAGCCATGCTAAGGAAGAGAAGAAAAGAGAGAGCAGGCCCTTAGCCATGCTAAGGAAGAGAAGAAAAGAGAGAACTCAAATTACTAACATACGGGATGAAAAAGGCAATATCACAACAGACACTACAGAAATAAGAAGATAATTAGAAAGTATATGGAAACCCTATGTTCCAATAAAATAGATGATAGTGAAGATATCAATAAATTCTTAAGTCATGCGATCTGCCCAGATTGAGTCAGGAAGACACACACAATTTAAACAGACCAATAACAAAGGAAGAAATAGAAGAAGCCATCAAAATACTACCAACCAAAAAAAGCCATGGACCGAATGGGTATACAGCAGAGATCTACAAAACCTTCAAAAAGGAATTAATACCAATACTTTCCAAGCTATTTCAAGAAATAGAAAAATAAGGAACTCTTCCAAATTCATTCTATGAGGCCAATATCACCCTGATCCCAAAACCAGACAAAGACACTTCAAAGAAAGAAAACTACAGACCAATATCTCTAATAAACTTGGATGCAAAAATTCTCAATAAAATCTTGGTGAATCGAATACAAAAGCATATCAAAAAAATTATGCACCATGATCATGTAGGATTCATCCCTGGGATGCAAGGCTGGTTCATTATACGGAAATCAATAAATGCTATTCACCACATCAATAGACTTAAAGACAACAACCATATGATCGTATCGATAGATTCAGAAAAAACATTCGACAAAGTTCAGCATCCCTTTATGTTGAAAACACTAGAAAAACTAGGGATAACAGGAACTTACCTCAAGATTGTAAAAGCTATATATGCTAAACCTCAGGCTGGCATCATCCTAAATTGAGAAAAGCTGAAGGCATTCCCTCTAAAATCTGGAACAAGAGGGATGCCCTCTATCACCACTTCTATTTAATTCAGTTCTTGAAATACTAGGCATAGCAATTAGACAGACAAAAGAAATTAAAGGCATAAAACTAGGAAAAGAAGAACTTAAATTATCGCTATTTGCGGATGACATGATAATATATTTAACAGACCCAAAAGGGTCTACAGAGGAACTGCTAGAGTTAATAAATAAATTCAGCAAAGTGGCAAGATATACAATCAACACGCATAAATCAAAGGCATTCCTGTATATCAGCAGCAAAACTTCTGAAATGGAAATGAGGAAAACCACTCCATTCAAAATATCCTCAAAGAAAATAAGATAATTGGAAAAACAATTATATAGTTAGGAATCAACCTAACAAAAGAGGTGAAAGATTTATAAATGAAAACTACAGAAACATAAAGAGATAGAAGAAGATCTTAGAATATGGAAAAATATACCCAATTCATGGATAGGCAGAACTAGCATCATCAAAATGGCGATATTACCCAAATTCTCTACAGGTTTAAATTGATGCCAATCAAAATCCCAACGACATTTCTTGTAGAAAAGATAAAGCAATCATGAAATTCATATGGAAAAACAAAAGACCCAGAATAGCAACAGCAATTCTAAGCAGGATGTTTGAATCTGGAGGTATAGCGATACCAGACTTCAAACTGTACTACAAAGCAATAGTAACAAAAACAGCATGGTACTGGTACCAAAACAGGCAGGTGGACCAATGGTACAGAATAGAGGACACAGAATCCATTCCACAAAATTACAACTTTCTTATATTTGATAAAAGGGGCTAAAAACCTGCAATATACGAAGGACAAATGGTGCTAGAAAAATTGGAAATCGATATGCAACAAAATGACACTGAATCCCTTTCTCTCGCCAAGCAAGGAAGTTAACTCAAGATGGATCAAGGAGCTAGATATCAAATCAGAGACACTGCATCTGATACAAGAAAAAGTTGGCTACGATCTACATACTGTGGGATCGGGCTCCAAATTCCTTAATAGGACACCCATAGCCCAAGAGTTAATAACAAGAATAAATTAATGGGACTTACTTAAACTAAAAGTTTTTTTTTTTTTTTTTCTCAGCAAGAGAAACAATAAGAGAGGTAAATAGAGAACCTACATCCTGGGAACAAATTTTTACCCCTCTCACTTCAGATAAAGCCCTAATATCCAAAATATACAAAGAACTCAAAAAATTAAAAAGTAAGGTAACAAATAACCCAATCAACAAATGGGCCAAGGACCTGAACAGACACTTCACAGAGGAGGACATACAATCAATCAACAAGTACATGAAAAAATGCTCACAATCTCTAGCAGTCAGAGAAATGCAAATCAAAACCACCCTAGGATACCATCTCACTCCAGTAAGATCGGCAGCCATTAGGAAGTCAAACAACAGTAAGTGTTGGCGAGGATGTGGGGAAAAGGGGACACTTGTACACTGCTGGTGGGACTGCAAATTGGTGCAGCCAATTTGGAAAGCAATATGGAGATTCCTGGGAAAGCTGGGAATGGATCCACCATTTGACCAAGCTATCACACTTCTTGGACTATTCCCTGAGGATCTTAAAACAGCGTACTATTGGGATACTGCCACATCAATGATCATAGCGGGACAATTCACAACAGCTAGACTGTGGAACCAACTTAGATGCCCTTCAATAGATGAATGGATTAAAAAAAAATGTGGAATCTACACACAATGGAGTATTACGCAGCACTAAAAAATTACAAAATCATAGAATTTGCAGTGAAATGTATGGCATTAGAGCAGAATATGCTAAGCAAAGCTAGCCAATCCTTAAAAAAACAAATGCCAAATGTCTTCTTTGATATAAAGAGAGCAACTAAGAACAGAAAGGGAGGAAGAGCATGAGGAAAAGATTAACATTATACAAAGACGTGTGGGGGGAGAGAAAGGGAGAGAGAAGAGAAAGCATATGGAAATGGTAGAATACCCTCAATGATACACAAAATTACACATAATAGGTTGTGAGGGGAAATGGGGCGGAAATAATGGAGAGAATTAAACAACAGCACATGAGGTAGAGAGGGAAGATGGGAGGGCAGGGGAGGGGGGATAGTAGGGGATAGGAAAGGTAGAAGAATACAACAGTCACTAATATGCCATTATGTAAAAATGTGAATGTGTAAGCAATGTGTTTCTGCAATTCTTATTTGGGGAAAAAATGGGAGTTCATAAACCAAATGAGAAAAATGTACCAAAGATGATATATCATGAGCTTTGTAATGTTTTGAACAACCAATAAAAATAAATAAATAAATAAAGGTTTAAAATTGAGTGGGAAGAAATCAGCTAAAAAAGGGTTGAGATGCATTCATTTTGCTAAGCAGAAGCTTTGTTTTGTGTAGTTGTAACTATCACAAATTTATTTTACCAGAAATTTGGCTTTTGAAAATGCACATAAAATGAGATTAAAGGATAATTCACCTACCTTCATGAAAAATTCATAGCATTTCCTATATTTTTCATATTTCATTTTTTTAGTTAATATTTTGTCATGGACCATGTCTAGCCTTAGGCTATTCTTCCAGAATACTACCTCATCTGACAAGTTCGTACAATGTATTGGATTTTTCTTTTCATCTTTTATTTAATTGTTTCTAGCTAATAATGTGTATTTCTTCTTATCTTTATTTGGACATACATACCCAACTATATCTTTGCATTTTATGTTTTACTGCGGAAGAGACTCATCAAAAGCTCTTTGTTATATGTATTAACAATCAAACATTCAGAGAAGGCAATTATTCTTAATTTTGCATGAAAATAACTTTGTACCATTTTTCTTATAAAGATTTAGAATTATTAATAATGTCCCTGCTGTAATAAGTAACTACTTACAAGAAGAATTAAACAATTGACTTTATATCAATTATGAATATGAAAAGTACTAAAATAAATATTTGGCAATTAATACACAATTGATAGAAATTGAAATCACGAGAAAGCCATTTAAATTGTCAGTGCATATGGTCCTTAAATAATAGGTTTTTTAAAAAAATTTTTCTCTAATTCATAAGATATATTATGCCATATTATAGCTTAATGTGATATAAAACCTTAAATTATCACAATGATAATAATAATCCATTGTTCCTTCCTCTACATTCTGTGGCATGCTAGTACTAAAATAAATTGTATTATAACACCAAAAAAAAAAGCCAAATCATAATATTTCTACAGTAACTGACACGAGTTTAACATCAATGCAAGTAGATTAGATTCCTATGGGACATGATGTGCATTTTGACGTTCATTTTTATTCAACACTGGAACATTACTATTTCTTCAGTTTATGCACATCAGAGGATATATAAATATTTCATCCACAATTTAGCAAATTTATACGCATTTGTTTAACTTCAAATCACTTCCTGCTTCAGAACCCATGTATTCCTCCATGTTTCTTGACTGCTCTTTTCATGAGACTTCTTTCCAAACACATTATTTTCGATTTCCTTTATCATATTTGAAGCAAAACACCCGTCATGATAAACCATAACCCTAATATTACCTTTAAATGTATAAGTGGTTGGAAAGAATGATTGTATATCAATATAAGATTTCTTACTTAGTTACAGATATCAATTCAATCCATTATTTAAAGTGGAACCAGTTATATTATTTATTCACAGTATGGTCTATTCATGTATTATCTCTATATTCATAGACACAGGGTACACCTCTTTGTACCCCCAATACTAATTTATACGTCTTCAAAATATTGCTCCCAGAAATGGTGGAACAAATACATGTAACCTGATCTACATATACATTTTATCACAGTAATATTCTGAACAGAAAAAGCAAAGTTCTCACTTATGATTGTACCATACCTAAATGGAAAGTGATCCTGGATTACTAAAAACATCCATGTCCAGGTTGCCTAATGATCTCAAATGAAAATCCTATTGGTGACTACATATTTGTTTCTTCCAAAGATTATATATTCAAACTCAACCCTTTGAATACGTCTAAAGCTGTCACTCACTTTACACTTTGAATGATTTTGTAATGTGTCTATTGATATCTGCTTTCCTACATATTTTCCCCAGTTCATCATTGTGACTGAATCTTCACATGTGCTATCACTAACATTCACTCTCTAACCGAAACCCTATTGCTAAAAAACTTTGGTCCAAATCCTATATTCACTCTTCTTCCTAAACCTACCTACTGTCTTCCTAATCCTATTGACTATCCCTTTTTGACTGGATGTTCTCTTCTACATTCAATCATCCAAGGTACAAGGTCCTATGCCATTGTATATCGATTTATCTGAGACATCTGTGCAGAACGTAATTCAATGCTAAGTATCCCAATCAAGAACCCAATGACCTTCTGGGCTTCAAATCTTACTTAGATTTCTCTTTTCGTTCATATATTTCACCTCTATATTCTTATAAATATCACAGGTTCCCAATACCATTGTTCATCGAGCAGAATGGTTCCTAATCAAAATTGAAAATGTTATTAACACTAACCATACACTGTTCCCTCAATCTAACTTTACAGAAAAGCAATGACAGTGTTGGTCTTACAATACAGGAATGTATGGGATCTTCCACCTGATGAGAACCTCAAAGGTATGTGCAGAAATGATTCCTGGAGAAGATGTAGGCAGCTATGAAGGACCTGAGAGAGCAAAAGTCATCTTCCATGGAAAACAACCTGGTAGGATGAAGTTTGGTGTCTGAATCAGCCTCTGTCTTCTTAATGTAGAGGAGACGGACCAAACCAGGCCTTTTGGAGAGCTGTTCCTGAGAGCCTATGGATTATATCCCATTCTAACTTATGAAAGGGTCACAGGAAGTAGGGGCAGCCTCCATCTAAAGGGACCATAAGAAGCAACTGCTAAAACAAAGTGGTTGCCAAGGCAGTGACCTCATTCATTTCCTGAAGGAAGTGACCTCACCTCACTTCCTTGGTGTTGGAACTCTCTGAACTTGGGATCCAGGAAGCCAGGCACCCCGAGCCAGTCCCAGTCCCAGTCCCAGTTGTCTCACTTGTTTGGATTTACCAAGGAGAGGGTCAGTCTTTCTTGGTACTTACTGATTTGAAGATGTCCAAATGCCAGAAGAGCTCTGAAGAGGGGCCTTTCCTGAGAAAGAAGGTAGTGGCTCACCACTGGTTCCTGTCAACTTCACAGAGTTGACCAAGGAGACCAGATCTGAGACAAGACAGGCCATTTCGGAGGAACATAGTATGGCCCAGCAGTCAGAGAACACTCCGAATAGTCACAGACCTACTTGGGGAAAGGAGGTGCCTTTGTGGGTGTGGTTGTGGGTTTGTGATTTGGTCTCATGTTCTGAGAATAAGTTTTTTCAGATATCAGCTCCGGAGCCCAGGAATTAATTCTCATTGGGGCTAAGGTTCCCCACCAGTGAGATTTGAAATTGGCGCTGGCTGCAGAGTTAACAAGGGCAGGGACTTTTAACGCCACTGCAGAAAAGAAGAAGGTACGAAGAAGAAGTCCTTAGGTGCCATGTTGGGGTTTTTCTCTGGGGTATGGCTGCCATTTATACTTTTCCTAACATTCCTCCCTTTTTGTTTTCTTAGAAAGTGGGGCATTGTTTGTCATTTCTGGCTGCTGCCTGCTGTGTGGGGGTGCTGTGGGGCCTAGAAAGAAAAGTGGACAAATGCTCGGGGGCCAGGTCTGGGGATATCATGGCAGCCAGAAATAAAAGCCAGTGGTATAGATAGCTACTTCAGTAGGGGTAAAGTCTATGAAAGTTCCCTGATGCCACAAGTTGTCGATGGCATGAAACCAGTCCTGGAGAGGAGATTGTTGGTATCAGCTACTGGTCCTGTAACAGAGACTCTAGGAAATACTGGAAGCGTTGCCTGGTCATGGCGTCACCAGCACTTGAAGAAGATCAGAGCGAATAAAAACAGAATGAAGATAAAAATTAAAGCAAAGGTCAACTTTGGCAGAAGTTCCATGTTGGGGGACTGACATAGAAGAGGCCAAGGGCCATGAGGAAGCTTAGAAGGTCATAAAGACTCATGAATCCAGGATGGCAGCTTGAGAGGTTCTCCAAGCTCGTTGCCTCCCGCTGTCTGATGTACGTTGCATTCCATCGTGCCTGGTAGTGAGCTTCATCACTGAGTGAACTGTTCTCTTGGAGATGTTAGGGGTTCATCGGTCATCAGAGGATGGTAGTGCCTAAGCAAAAGCTGGTTGAAATTTTGATTAGAAATTTTTTGCAGTTGGGTTTGAAGGAACTTCATTATGCATGGCAAGAGAGCAAAAAAAGGGAGCATCCCAATAAGGGGCCCCAAGATAGGTAGTAAGTACATGGCAAGATAGGATTGGAAGAACCCTGTTATGGGATTGGAGGAGCTAGGTTTGAGCAATTTGGTCAATAATTTCTGCAATTTAACAACATTTTTTTCTATCAGCCCAGATTCATTAACATAAGAGCAACATTCCTCTCTGAGGAATAGGCATGTACCCACTTTTTCTGCAGTGAGAAGATCAATTGCCCTTTGGTTCTGTAAAGCCACTTGTGCCAATGAAGTAACCTGGCGCTGCAAGGAGCCCAGAGACTCAGCAGTGGTATCGAGTGCTTCCTGCAGTTTTTGTTGCAGGTCTTTGAATGCCCATAGAGCATGACCTATAGCTCCACCAGAGAATCCGAGACCCGCCACTGAGGTTGTTAAAGTGAGGCCTACCAGAACCGGCAGAAAGACTGCCCTACGGGTTCAGGAAGGTAGGGCCAACTGTCGGAATTCGGTGGGAGTATACAAAGACAGCTGAGGAACTACAGTAACCAAGAAACAGGTGCCAGAGACATTGATCGTTGAGGTACTTAAAGACCCATTACACCAGAGGAAATGTCCAGGTTGCATAAATGCAGGGCTCGATTGGGTGCTTAAGCTCAAGGAACAAATGGGTAAAGGATTCATTATTGGCAGGTGGAAACAGATGAAAGCAAATAAAGTATTGGTGAAATAACTTTCCCACAGTGGGATACGTGTCACATGTAGGGGTTGTCCTTTCTTAGAGAAATTGTAGGTTTTTGCTGAAATATTTCCTGCCGCTAATGGGACTAAGTGAAGCACAGAGAAAGCACTGAGAAGGAGGCACAAAAAGAGGGGTGGAGTTTAATAATCGAAGAGATTGGTGTAACAAATTGAGCCATGTGTCAGGGGGACCTGAGGGGGTTGAAGGGTCTGAATCCTTTGTGGATGAGCTATGGATAAGATCTAAAAGTTTTGATTCTGACTCCTTAATGTGTTCAACTACCTGGATGGTTGCCTTAGGTGGCATAATCAGGGTGCGGCCAACTGTCATCCACCCTGTGGGTCTGGCTGAGGTTGTCCGAGCATAGACAGCAAACTCAACATAGTCCCAACGTTTGGCCTTGGGGTCAGGTATATCTAAAGTATACCATCCATTGTTATCAGATAAAGAGACTTTATCCCACTTTAGGTAACTAGAAGTCCACACTTTAGGGTAACAAAGTGAGTGGTAAGAATAGCTACCATGTTCATCATGGAACCTGCATGACCAATAGGGGCACCCATTATATATCTCAGGCCACCAATGACAATAGTCTTTTGTTTGATCAAAAAGGAAGCAAATGAAAAGCCAGTTCCAGCTACCAGGGACGAAGGTCCTTGAAGGTGACAATTTTAGGGAAATAGAGGTGCAGTTGTGGATGAAGCAAGTAGTTGCATCCACTGCACAGACCTTCTACATGCCATGTTCTGAGTATCGTTCCTGAAGAGTGAATAAATACATGGTAGGAGAGGAGGGTAAAGACCAGTCCCGATAGAGCACAGAAAATAAGCAGAGCACAAAAAACAAGCAGTTACAGAAGATTAGGGTGTTGAGAGAGCCCATTGTGACTTTTTTAAGAGGAATTGGGCTGCATGGAACACCGTGTGAGCCGCAACTTAAATGGGTGAGATGAGTGTGGAGAGCAGGAGTTAATGGGAGGTTCAGGAGGTGATTCTTGGAGTTCCTCTGGGTTGGTCCTGTCGTCAGCAGGTGGGGCCTCCTGGTGATATGGCTTCAACCTAGAAATGTGAATCCAGGGAGTTAGATGGTTGTCTGGTAAGGAGAGTTTGGCGGCAGTGGGGGTACAGAGAATGACAGGATAGGGGCCTTCCCATTTTGGGGCAAGAGTCCCTTTCTCCTCTGGGGTATTATAATATACTAGACTCCCAGGTGTTAAGGGAGGAGTGTTTGGAGAGGACACTGGGTCCGGATGAAGCCAGTCCTGATATTTCCAGAGTTCCGAGCGGAGATGATACAAAAGAGGCAAAGACAAATCTCGGGTGAGAGGTCCTTGTGAAATGACCAACCCAGGGGGTATAAGAGGTCTTCCATATATTATCTCAAAGGGAGACAGTAAAGATGGTTTTTAGGGAGAGCTCTGATTCGAAGCAAATCCAAGGGAAGGAGTTTGACCCAGTCTAAGTTTAATTCCATTGTCATTTTGGTAAGGACTTCCTTTAGAGTACAATTTACCCTTTCCACTTTCCCTGAAGCTTGTGGATAATATGGACAGTGGAAATGCCACTTGAAGGAGAGAGCTTGAGAGACCTTTTGTGTGATTCTAGAAATAAACTCAGGGCCATTGTCATATTGTAGAGAAGTGGGCATACCAAACCTGGGGATGATGTCTGTCAGTAAGATTAAAGCTACAGTGGAAGCCGTTTTATTGGAAGTGGGAAATGCCTCAATCCAACCAGAGAAAGTGTCCACAAAGACAAGGAGGTATTTAGTGCGCCATACTGTGAGCATGTTGGTGAAGTCTACCTGCCAGTCAGCAGTGGGAATGTGTCCCCGGGCTTGGTGGGAAGGAAAAGGTTTGGGCCTTAAAGGAGTATAAGTGTTGGTCCACTGACAGATCTGACAATTAGAGGCTATATTCTGTAGCATGGCTTTGTCAGAGAGGGTGAGCGAGAAGAAGCTCTGTAAAAAGAGGGTCAAAGACTGAGAATTGGAAAGGAATAGAGTATGAAGGAACTTGAAGAGATCCTTGTTCTTACTGGAAGAAGTAGGGGCTTCAGATGAGCTGTCTAAAGTGGCCATTATATGTCCCCCAGGGGGTCCATCATTGGAAGTGGTAGCAGCCATTTGTTCCGCCTGGTCAGCTTTGGCATTGCCCTCAGTGATAAGAGAGACGTCCTTCTAATTAGACCTACAATGGACAACTCCCACCTGGGTGGGTAAGTGGGAGGCCTTTATCAGATTGGTTATAAGAGCCGAATTAGTGATCACATTACCTTTGGTGGTAAGTAGGCCTCGCTCCTTTCATATTGCAGCATGGGATAAGATATGGAAGACATATTTTGAATCAGTATAAAGGGTTAGGGATTTTCCTTGTGCTAGAAGGCAGGCACGAGTGGCTACTATAAGTTCAGACTGCTGGTTGGTAGTTCCTGAAGGCAGAGCTTTGGCCTCTATAATCTCAGTGGCTGAAACTACAGTGTATCCAAAGTAATGAGTGCAATTCTGCCTAAAGGAACTGCCATCAGTAAACCAGATAAGGTCAGGCTTGGCTAGTAGTCTCTCAGAAATGGAAGAATGACAGGGGAGGAAATCATCTAAGGTTTCCAACCAATTATGAGTTGGTGTGTTAGACGTGGGAGTCATTGAGAGCAGTGAGGCAGGGTTCTGTGCAGAGCAGGGGAGGAAAGTAATGTTAGGGTTTTCCAGAAAGGAAGTGAGGAGTGACAGAACTCTGGATGGAGGAAGGGTTTGAAAGCCCTTATAAGCTAAAAGATCCTTCAAGTGATGTGGGGAGTGGATAGTTAAAGGGGCCCCAAAAGTAAGCTTAGAGGCTTCTTTGTGTAAAATTTGTCCAGCAGCCAGAGCTCTTAAGCAAGGGGCCCACTCACGGATGGTAGGGTCAATTTGCTTGGACAAATATGCCACAGGTGCAAATGTAGGCCCATAGTTTTGACCTAACACCCCAAGTTCTTGCCTCCCTTTTTCATGGACATATACATGAAATGGTCTTGAAAGATCAGGAAGGTGAAGGGCAAGTGCCTTTAAGACAAGTTGCTGAAGCCTGCGCAAGTGGTAGTTTGGGGAGGAGGCAAGAGATTCACTAGGGGGTCCCTTTGCTAGTTCATACAGGATTTGTATAGAAGAGAATAATTTGGGATCCAGGCCCTAAAATAACCTGCTAGTCCTAGGAATAATAGTATTTTGGCTTTTGTATGGGGCACTGGAAGATCAAAGAGGAGTTGCCTCCTATCCAGTGTTATTTCCTTTTTTCTGGGTGTAAGGCAAAAACCAAGAAAGGTGACAGAAGACTGGGAAACCTGGGCCTTGTGGGGAGACTTCCTATTTCCCTTGTCTGCTAGGAAATTAAGAAGCTGTGCAGTGTGGGATTGAGAGTGTTCCCAGAGGGACTACATAGATTAAGATCATCGACATATTGAAGGAGAGTAGAGTCAGGACAGGTCGGGTGAAAGGATGTGAGGTCCTGGGCAAGAACTTGGCCAAAGAGATGGGTGCTATCCCTGAATCCCTGTGGGAGGACAGTCCAGGTAAGCTGATGAGAATGGCGGGTGTGAGAGTCAGTGCAAGTAAAAGCAAAGATATCCTGAGATTCTGAGAACAAGGGAATAGAAAAGAATGCATGTTTCAAATTTAGAACCAAGAAGTGGGTAGTAGTGGCAGGGATCTGAGAGAGGAGGGTGTAAGGGTTGGACACTAGCGGGTGGATGGGGACCACAGAGGAGTAGACAAGGGGAAGGTCTAGAACCAGCCTGTAGGACACGTTAGGTTTCTTAACTGCCAGAATGGGGGTGTTGAAAAGAGAGTGTGTAGGCCTAAGATACCCCTTTAATTATAAATCCTGGATGATGGCTTCTAATCCGAGGAAGGCTGTGGTTGTGAGTGGATATCATGGTTGACTAATATATCTTGAAGGCTCCAGTAAGACAATATGAATAGGACTGCATTTAGCCATAAAGGGTGTAGTTGTGTCCCAAAACTCAGGGTTAACTGGTTTAGATAGTCGTGGGAGAGTGCATGGAGGAGGTGTATCTGCCCCTAGGAACATCATGAGGAAATGAGAGGTAGGAGAGGTGTGGGGTGATATGTGAATGGTGACTTTTAATAGTGAGAGTATGTCCCTTTCCAGAAGGGGAATGGGGCAATGGCTCATAACGAGAAAGGAGTGAGTGAAGGACAAAAGGGATTTTGAGGGAAAATATGTTTACCTCCTACCACGACAATAGGAGTTTTTGAGGGTGTGGTAGAACCCCAATACTCCCTCAAGACCGAAAAAGTGGCACCAGTATCCAAAAGGAAGGTAATGAAGCGTCCATCCACCAGGAAGGTGACCCTAGGTTCTTGATTCTTGATGGTAATAATCTGGAGGGAAGGCCCAGGGCTCCATCATTCCTCCTCTGCCAAGCCCAGGAGAGGCTGGGGTTGCCGGGTGGCTGACCAACCTCCCTTCCGGGTTGTTGGGCAGTCTTCCCCCCAGTGTCTCCTTTGATGGCATGTTGGGCAGGGGTTGTAGGGTGTTCTCGGCGAAGGACAATCCTTACCACATTTGAAGCAAGCTCCAGGGGGTGTCACATTGGGACGGCGTGGTGATGGCCTTCTCTGAATGACCTGGGCCAACATTTGGAATTTGGCATTTTCAGCTCTCTTCCTACGACATTCACTTTCATCCTCTCTACCATGAAAAACCTTTAAAGAGACAGCGAGGATTTCGGTCTGAGGAGTAGCAGGGCCCTGTTCAAGCTTTTTAAGCTTGGCTTTAATGTCAGAGTATTTTTGGGCCAGAACATATGTCATTAAGAGATGACGGCCATCAGGGGTTTCTGGGTCGAGTTATGTGCAGTGTTGAAGGGCCTTGGTTAGTCTATCCAGGAATTCTGAAGGTGTTTCCTCCTTCCTTTGAATGACCTCCTGCACCTTTTTAAAGTTAACAGCATTGTGGGTCGCCTTTTTCAGGCCCGCCAAGAGGCAGGATGTAAAAAGGTCATGAGTCTGTAAGCCTTCAGGGGTGTTGTAATCCCATAGGGTTCCTGCTCTGGGACAGCATGAGAGCCCGTGGGGTGGTCAGGATTGGTCCTATGATTTTCATCAGCATGGGCTTGGGCTAGCTCCCAGACCCATTGCCTTTCCTCGGGGAGAAGTGTATTGGCCAAGAGCATGTATATGGCATGATGAGTGAGGCTATATGCTTGCAGGACCCATTGAAACTCCCGAATGTAAGTGGTGGGTTTAGTGGTGATTGAGCCTAACTTGCTCTCTAGCTGAGTAATGTCTGACCTGGAGAAGGGCACGTGGACTCTGATGACACCCTCGGGACCAGCTACCTCACGAAGGGGTGCGATTGTCTTAGGGGTGGGAAGGAGTCCTTTAGACCTGGTAAAAGGAGGACTGAGAGAGGCAGGCGGAGGACAGGAAGGAGAGGGAGGGGAAGGGAGTGTCTCTTTGGAAGAGGAGGAAGTGGAGCAGGCAGAAGAGGACAGAGGGGAGGGGGATAAAATGGAAGGCTGAGGATCCATGGAATCAGGCAGAGGATGAGGAGGGTATTGCAGAAGAGAAGGGGCAGATGGGGCTGGGGAGAAGGTGGGGGTTCATCTGCTGGGTTGAATGAGGAAGAATCTGTGAAGTCAGAAGTAGAAGTAGGGAAAGAGAGGGGATTGCAAGCAAGGAGGACCTGACAGGGAGGGCAGGAGGAGCAGAGACAAGGTGCTGTGTGGGAAGGCTAATACCTTCAATGCAGGGAATCTCCCTCCACTTTTCCAGACGCTGGCAGTAGTTAGAAAGGTCCCAGGGGAGGTTTGGATCTAAGGAGCCTTCTGGAGGCCAATGATTGCCATTATCCAGTGGATATGGAGGCCAATCTTGGGTACAGAATTTAATTAAAAGTTTGGGCTTGATGTCTGGTGTGAGGGAGAGTGTGGCCAGATTTTTTATTAAACATTTGAGAGGTGAGGCTTCAGGTACAGATGAAGAGGTGCCCATTGTCACAGGGAGAGATGGAAGAGAGAGAGAGAGAGAGAGAGAGAGAGAGAGAGAGAGAGAGAGAGAGAGAGAGAATAAGAGTAAGCGAGAGAGACAAAGAGAAAACCCGAGCTGGAACGGCTTCCAGGAAATTCAGGGCGAATGGGGGTCACGTGGGTGTCCCCAAAATGACCAGCTGTCGCGAGGAAATACAGAGGGTACTACCTGGTCGTCACCAGTGAAGTGCGATCTGGAAGACCCAATGGGTTTGGAGCCATGGGCAACCTGACGTCAGGAAAGTTTTCGAACGCAGCTGAAGAAGTCAGTAATGAAAACAGAACTCCAGCTCCAGCAGAATGCAGTTCTAGGACGGGAGTTCAGTTTTCCCTGAGCAGAGAGGCAGCTTCAGCCAGACACAGCAGCCCTGCAGGAAACAGCAAATCTAGCCGGCAGCAGCAGTGGCAGCAAAGGAGGAAAAACCACAGAGCCTCTAGTGTAAACTCAGAACCCTCATGCCCCAAAGGGAAACGGATCACTAGAGGGTCCACTGTGACCAGTAAAGGTCTTGATGGGAGGAATTCCCTCTCCCCTACCGGGCGTCTAGAGTGTGCTGGACGATCAGGGTCACAAAACTAGTGGTAGCCCGAAGGAAGTTGGCGAGCCGGGGTCAGGGGAAGCTTACATACATCAGATCAGTGGTGAGTGCAGGAAGCTGGCGTCTGAAAAGAGCGGACCAGGACGGAGTGTCTGGGCGGAACGGGGGACGGGGCTCATGTTGGAAAGAGCTCACCTGTATCCTCAAACGGGGCACCAAAATGAAAGAACTCCCCACTCAAAGGCACTTCGCCGGGAGAATTCCAATTTTATTGCAAAAAGCTGTGTGCTTATATAGAACTAAGGAGGAGATGAAAGGACTTAGATAAATGGCAGGCAACCCGTTTATTGGCAAGTTCTTTCAGATATCAGCTCCGGAGCCCAGGAGTTAGTTCTCATTGGGGCTAAGGTTCCCCGCCAGCGAGATTTGAAATTGGCACCAGTGGGAGAGTTCACCCGGCAGGAACTTTTCGCGCCACTTCAGAAAAGAAGAAGGTAGGAAGAAGAAGTCCTTAGGCGCCATGTTGGGGTTTTTCTCTGGGGTATGGCTGCCGTTTATACTTTTTCCAACAATGAGTATACCAGACAGTGCCTTGATTGACTGGTTTTCATTAAAATGGTGTTTAACAGAGATGCCAGAAAGTTGGATCCTGCTGAGTAGTGGGCCTAGAGCAATGTTGGGCAGGTGTGTGATAAAACATCTGTGGTGGGGCCATGTGGATCTGCCATTGGCTTCCAAATGGCTTGTCACTGACATGGTCAAACCAGCAGACCCTTATATGTAAAGGCATCTTGTTATATGGAGAGGATTCAGGACGCTGTTCAAAATCAGGTTGCTATAGTCAAGGGGGCAAGCTATGTGGGATAGAAGCCTGGTTCTTGTATTCTCCAGCAGACCCTGACTCACCACACGTGACAGAACTCCCTCCCGTACTGTGTTCCATTTAAACTCCTTGTATTTCGTGAAGCAAGTACCAAACTTCCAGTGCAGCAGCAAAAAACACCACGAAAATAGAGGATGACCATATGGCTTCACAGTCCACATGGGGAGACATTTAGCCCCCAGGGGCCACAGTTTACCTACAAAGGGAGAATTCAGCAATGCTGCCTCATGTTCATTGGGAAAAAAAGAAACAATGTCCACCAGGTCACATAGATGCAGACCCAGCTTTTATGGTCTCACTAGAAAGGAAGCTAAAGCTCCTGACAACAACATATATTTCAAGTGCCCAACCTCACAGAGAGTTTCCCAAGAAGTCTCTAGGCCAGCAGAATTCCATTTTTGTGGAGTGTTTACCCTGTTCCTTACTTTTGAAAACTCCTCTACCACTTCCAAGATTGTGAACTCCTGATTGTTTTCCATTCCAGATATGTATTCACGGAATTTCTAACTCTTTTCCTCTAATTGTTTCTTACTTGGGGCGAAGGTATTGTCAAGACATTGTTCTGGATAAGAGTGGGAAGATTTTTGTGTAGCACATATTTACATACACATTGGATACATTTTGCAATTTTTCATTCGAAATACTGAAACTCTGACACTAACCCATACCCTACTAGACTCTGACTACTAATACTAATATGATGGAGAAAAATAACCCAAACAGAATAGAAATACAAGCAGTTCAGAGGAGGCATGGTGAATAGTTGGTCTTGCCTTTTCCATGATATAGGGTAGGAGTTATAAATCTTGTCAATTTTTTTCTTGAAATTGTTCTCCATGTGTTTTTAAAGTTAACACACATGTGAATTCCTGTCTCCCATTTTCTGTAGCCAATTCAGCACATGTATTTTTATATGCACATACAAAATCCTACCTGGAATACATGTACATTTTTGTGAGGTGGCTAACTTGGCAGATACAAAGTATGAGAAGAAATCACTCCTCCTAAATGCTTTTGGAACTGAAAATTCAAACTATGAGTGAGCTTTTTAGTTGAGCAACATTATACATAAATCCATGTTCAGTAAAATTAATATTTTTGGATCTGTGGATGATATATATTTCATGATGAATTTTGATTGGCATATATTTTCTACTTTCCAATGTATTTGTGTGTGTGTATATATATATACACTCTAGATTTTTCAAAATATGAAATACATGTGTCTTATTATACACTCCCTAAATTCACTAATGTTCATGTATGTGGTTTTATAATCAACTTTTCATAAGATTATTTTCAGAAACATTCATCCACCTGAAATACATATTTGTTTTCTAGTACTGAAAACTTACTTCAGTGAATGGTGCAAACAAATCCTTATATTTCTACAGTAACTGACCCACTTTAACATCAATGCTACTAGATTCCTATGGGACATGATGTGTATTTTGACGTTCAATTTTATTCAACACTGGTACATTTCTATTTCTTCAGTTTTTGTACATCATAAAATGTACATTTCATCCACAAGTTCACAAATTTAAAGACATTTGTAACACATTCAATCACTTCCTGCTTCAGAACACATATATTCCTACTTGTTTTTGACTGCTCATTTCATGAGACTTCTTTCCAAATACATTATTTTCGATTTCCATAATCAATTTTGAAGCAAAACTCACACAGAATTTATGATAAACTACAACCCTAATATTACCATTAGATGTATAACTGGTTGGAATGAATGTATGTATATCAATATAAGATTTGCTATGTATTTTGAGATATAAATTTATTCCAATTTGTAAAGTTGGAACAAGTTATATTATTTATTCACAGTATGGTCTATTCAATCATTCTCTCTATATTCATACACACATGGTACACCTATTTGTGCCCCCAATACTAATTTATACCTCTTCAAAATATTGCTCCCAGAAATGGTGCAAGAAATACTCATGTCACCTGATCTACATATACATTTTATCACAGTAATATTCTGGCAAGAAAATGCAAAGTCACACTTACGATTGTACCAAAGCCTAAATGGAATATGAGTATGGATTATAAAAATCACCCGTGTCCAGGTTGGCTAATGCTCTCAAATGTCAATCCTATTGGTGACTACATATGTGTTTCTTCCTAAGATTATATATTCAACTTCAAGCCTGCTGAAAATGTCTAATCCAATCAATCACTTTATCATTTGCCTGATTTCCTATGTCTCTATTGATATCTGCTTTCCTACATATTTTCCCCAATTCATCATTGTGACCAACTCTTCACATGTGCTGACATTTACATTTTCTCTCTACCTGAAACCCTATTGCTAAAAAACTTTTTTTTTCAAATCCTATACTCACTCTTTTTTTCTAATTCTACCAACTATCTTCCTAATCCTACCAACTATCCTTTTTAGACTGGATGTTCTCTTCGACATTCAATCATCCAAGTACAAGGTCCTATACCATTGTGTATAGATTTATCTGAGACACATGTGCAGAACATAATTCAAAGCTAAGTATCCCAATCAAGGATCCAATGCCCTTCTGGGCTGCAAATCTTACCTAGATTTCTGTTTTCATACATATATTTCACCTCTATATATACTTACAAATATCGCAGGTTCCAATACCATTATTCATCCAGCAGAATGATTCCTAACCCAAATCAAACATGTTATTAACCCTAACCATACTCTTTGCCCTCCATCTAACTTTACAGAAGAGCAGGGACAGAGTTGGTCTTACAATACAGGAACATAAGAGACCTTTCACCTGCTGAGAACCTCAAAGGTCCATGCAGAAATGAACCCTGGGGAAGATAGAGGAAGCTATGAAGGACCTGAGAGAGCAAAAGTCATCTTCCACGACAAACAACCTGGTCAGGATGAATGGGTGTGTCTGAAGCAATCTCTCTCTTCTTAATGTAGAGAAGATGGACCAAACCAGGCCTGTGTGGAGAGCTGCTTCCGGGTGCTATGTTTGATATACCATTCTAACTTGTGAAAGTGTCACAGGAAGTAGGGGCAGCCTCCATCTATTGGGACACTTGGAAGCAAATGTTAGGAAAAAGTGATTGCCTAGGCAGTGACCTCATTCAGTTCCAGAAGGAAGTGACCTACATCACTTTCTTGGTGATGGAACTCTCTGAACTTGGGATCCGAAAAGCCAGGCACCCAGAGGCAGTCCCAGTCCCAGTCCCAGTGGTCTCACATGATTGGATTTACCAAGGACAGAGTCAGTCTTTCTTGGTAACTACTGATGTGAAGATGGCCAAATGCCAAGAGAGCTCTGAAGAGGGGCCTTTCCTGAGAAAGCAGGTAGTGGCTCACCACTGGCACCTGACAACTTCACATTGTTGGCAAGGAGACCAGATCTGAGATAGGATAGCCCATTTTGGGGGAACATAGTATGGCCCATCAGTCAGAGGACACTCCGGATAGTTACAGACCTACTTGGGGGAAGGCGGTGACTTTGTGGGTGTGCGTGTGAGTCTGTGGTTTTTTCTCATGATCTGGGAATAGGTAGGAAAGTCGCTTTGTTTGGTTTGGATTGGATCGTTTCTAGTAAGTCTTTTGATAAGGTGAGTGTTTTTATGTCTGTTTATCCCACTGTGTCTGTGGTTGTAGATATTAGAAAAAAGAATGCATCAATGGATGTTTCCTGTCTTGTAGAAAGCTTCACAGCATTCATCCTGCCCAATTTATATATGGACTGTGGCTTGCCTTATAGATGGGCAACAACTACTATCTTCCTAAGTTCCTGTTTTCTTCTTGAATTCGGGCCACTCTCCAGAATAGGCTCATGGTTTGGTGTCCACAATATGTACCACCTCCAGGCTCTGTGACATGGCCACGTACTGGATAGCTGAAGGGAATGGGATCATCTCAGAAAACTCAGATATCATTCGAGAAACCCTGCTTTGGGCCATTTGCTTACCTATTGTTCTGTTGCCCTGAATGTCAGAAACGTCTTTGTCTCAGTCCACCCCTTTGTGAAGCCTGAAAAAATGGTTTTCAATGGAAATTAATGGGCATCACCTGTAGCTCTTTGCTTAATTGCTTTGGAAAGGGATGTGTCTGCATCAGACTCGTGGCAATGTGTGAGGCTGTTGCATAGATTCTCAGAACCTGATGGATCTAAAGAAAGATTACATGTGTGCTTCCAAAACCAAAATGGCCAAAAAAGCAGTCATTGTGGACGAAGTCTCTCGCCTTCCTCTGTAAGGTTCCTGACCTCCATCAATTGAAAATAGGGATCCTTTTGTGTCAAATGAGTTCTTCAAACCCTGCAGAAGATAGCCCATAGGTGCTTGGGTTTTCTCATGATTCCAATTCACATAAAGAATATACACCCGAGAGTCAGGAGGCCTCAAATTCGGGAAGCAGAGCAGTATTTATGGCAGGCCTATTTGATCACTCCTGGTTCTCAGGAAGGGTGTCCAGGCAACCCTGACTTTAGGTAAATGAGGGGCAAGGGAGGTTATTTTGTACACTGTCTTGGACTGATCCCCTCATGGAAACCTCGAACCACAGGTTATGATGAGTGTCTATATGGAAGAAGATGAGGGCCTTGTGGGAGTGCTTTGGTTTTAATTGTGGTCATTTGTGTGGCGGTTGGAAGTGATGACTGGGTCTACCTGGGCTTGAACTCTGGTGTGATTCCCCTTAAAGTCTGAGTTCTGGAACTGATCTCAGAGAAATATTGCCATGAACTGTGTTCAGATTTTAGGAGGCCACGCATGGGATTCGCCCTTGGAAACTGAGATCAAGGACAGGGTGGCTTTCCACAGAGCCTTGGAATCTCAGCTAGGATATCACATGATTTTATTCTGAAAGATTTGGCAGCCATAGTTGAGAATCAGAACACCCTTGGACGTCACATTGAAGACCTCAATGGGCCTGGCTTCATGCGACCTTTTGAAGACTCTATGGGAAGACTTGCCTGTGAGAGTTCTCCAGAGCTTTCATTGAAATGAGCTTCCTCACCATTTAATGGTTCCTGAATGAACTGAAACCCACAGTGTCTCCAACTTCATCCATGAAAAATGGCTAGATAAATACAATGAAATTTTTGAAATTCCAATAATCAGGTGGCACTAGAGAACCTTTGGATGTCTTGTTGCTGATCATTAGTGTACAAGAGAATGCCATGATTGACCGAGTTTCATGAAAATGGTGTGAACAAAGATGCCAGTAAGTTGGAGCCTGCTGAGTAGTGGGCCTATTGCAGTGGTGGGCAGGTGTGTGATAATACATCTGTGGTGTGGCCATGAGGATTTGCCATTGCCTTCCAAATGGCTTGTGACTGACATTGTGCATCCAGCAGAACCTTCTATGTAAAGGCATCTTGTTACATGGAGAGGTTCCAGGGCAAAGTTCAGAGTCAGATTTCTATGTACAAGGGGGCAAGCTCTGTGAGATATAACCTGGTTGTTGCATTCTCCTGCAGACCCTGACCCACCACAAGTGACAGAACTCCCTCCAAAACTGGGTCCCAGTTGAACTCTTTGTATTTCATGAAGCAAATACCAAACTCCCAGTGCAGCAGCACGAAACACCACGAAAAGTGAAGGATGAAAAAATGGCTTCACAGTCCACACGGGGAGACACTTAGCACCCAGTGGCCACAGTTTACCTACAAAGAGAAAATTCAGCACTGCTGCCTTATGTTCATTAGAATACAAGAAACCATGTCCTCCAGGTCACATAGATTCAAACCCATCTTTGATGGTCTCACTAGAAAGGAAGCTAAAGCTCCTTACAACAACATATATTTCAAGTGCCCAACCTCAGAGGAAGTTCCTCAAGAAGTCTTTAGGCCGTCAGAGCTCCATGTTTTTGGAGTGTTAATTGTTAGACCACGACACAAGAAAAGACCACTGACTCTAATTAAAATCATATTAAATTAATCTTATTATTTCTACCTTTCATGCTGCCTCCCCTCCCAAAACAGCCGGAACAAGACAGCAACCCCAGCTTTCCTACAGCCCAGCTTTATAGCCCAGAAAGTTACACAAAAGGGGTGTTACAGATAACAGAACTCTGACAAGCATCACACTAATGGTAGTTTAGGTTTTTTTTGCTGTCCCTACATCAGAATTCAGAGGACCATTAGAGCCTCAGAGAGGGATGTTGTCTGGCCAGAGAAGGCAAATATTTATGATGTGTCACTAAAGTTTCAGAGAGGGCTGCTATCTGGTCAGAGAGCCGGGCATGCGTGAGTTCAAGGCACGGGCAGGCATTTCAAGCAGGTTCAGAATTTGCAGTAATTTATGGTAAAGCCAAAATTACCTTTTCATGGCTTTGTGGCAAGATGGCTCTCAATTTTAATAAAAGATCAGGTTGGGTCTATCATTTCCTCCTTTTCTCTGTGTCCCTTTCAAATCTTTAATAGATTAGGGGAAGAGCACTGAGGAAATTTTAATCCCTCAGGTAAGATTCTCCAAATTTTTAGAACTTACCCAAAACCGATCTCCCTGATTTTACCAGACTTAATTAATTACTTATATTGATAGTCTACTTATCTTTCTCTCCATTGTTGTAAGAAGAGTGGCGTCAATCATTATTTCTTCTTCTGACCTGAGACAGGGTGAAGTGAGTGAGCATGGCGTGAGGGACATGAGTTGCCTTTTATAAGTCAGTTGGGGGACATGAGTTGCCTTTTAGAAGTCATTTCGGATTGAAGTCTGGTTGGGGAAGAACAGGTTGTAAAGTCATCTGGGGATGGGTTCTTCTATGAGAGAAACAAAAACCATGAGTACTCAATAAATGTTGCAGCAGCCGGAACATGTTAGTGTATAGAAGTTCCCTCACCAGTCTTTAATATCCCCAGTTATCAGGACTATCAAATTAATATTTAACTTTTAGTGTTACAGTTGTCCTTCCCCATAAGATACAGTTTAACAATGTAATGTCATCTGATCTTGTAAAATCCTTTTTCTAGTATGACCTCTGCGTCTAATAGAGAAACCTTTAGTTCTGTTACTCAGGGCTGGATAATCGTACTAGCAAACACCAAGCCTACCTGTGTTGGTTAGGAATATCTGCAGGCCTTAAATTAAAAATTTCTGCCTCTGGCAGCTCTTCTTGATAGTCTCTTTTTATAAGTATCAGGCATTCCTGTCTGAGAATCCTTCTTTGTAGCCTCCAGTCTTACTTATTTTGGGAGGCTAAAATAAAGTGCATACCTTAAAATATTATTATTATTATTATTATTATTATTATTATTATTATTATTATTATTTAAAATGCCCAGGAATGGCTGAATTTTCGTCTTAACTGTCTTTCCAAAGTGTTTAAGATGAAGCAGTCAAACGGACTTTTGTTTCTATCTATTGTTAACAGTCAGCTGAGCTTTATGGGAGTCAATTCTGGAAAAATGAGAGCACATTTTCAATTCTGCTAGTGCCATTTGCGCTAGGTGGGTCCAGGTCTTGCTTGACCATTTATCTTCCCTCAGAAGCATCAGGGATATCTCCTTTCTCTGATGACTGTCCTCTTCATAACAAATGCACTGATTGGCTTTCTGTTCTCCAGTGGTCTCATTAATCTCCCTGATCAGGAGGTTATGTGGCTCAGAGTTGCAAAGCTCTTTAGAGAAGTCCCCTGTTCCCTGGATTCAGATTGACTCAGAGGGTAAGAGCCAAATATTGGTTTTCTTGGCCCTTTTCATTTAACTTTAATTTTAAATCCTAATCTTAAACATCCAGCAAATTAATTTTAACAGCCTTATATTAAGAGTACTGGACTTTAATGTCTATAACTTTATAATTATCTTTTTATTAATATGGATCTGTATTATTCTGTCTGTATTGTAGGTGATGACTTATTATCTTGAATAAACCCATGTTGTGTTCTTAAAGCAACACATTTGTAAAACACTAACAGGGAATCTTTAGATAACTTATAAGAAAATTTCAACTAAAATTAACAAAAGTAAAAATACTTAGTTCGTGTAATAGCTACCCTAAATTTTTTGGCTGAGTATTACATTATATCCCCTGTTTGAGATCCTAGGAATCTTGACATTTTTTATGTTTTTAACATAACTTTAAAGAAATATTATCTGACGTACTTGTTTCATAGTCATTCTCACATATAGTAAGATGGGACACACAGCCTTATCTCAGGTAAGGCAGGGCTCTTTATAAATCTTAAGCATTTTAGTTCTAAAGCTGATCTTTATTTTTTTTTGTTTGGGGGTCTGGGAAGATCTACTCCTTAAGAAACTAATAGTTCATACTCAGGATTGGTTTTTGGTAGGAAAATTATGATAAACATGGATTATTAGAATTACTTTATAATTTGGAAGGGTTTCTAGAAAACAGTATACCAGATCTGTAAGTTTCTATGTGAGGAGCCTCTAGGTCATTGTGGTGTTTGTGAACTTCCATTTTAGTGTACTGTGGCCAAGGTCAAAATGTACAGACAGTGAAGGTGTAACCCATCAACTTCATCTTCAGACACTTGCAAAATAGTTCCCAATTTCAGGTTTGGCTCTATGAGCAAGTGAATGTGCAGGTTGAGGGCTCAATCATTGGTTTTAAGAAGTATATGAACCTCTCATCAGATGATGCAGAAGAAATTGATTTAAAACAAAGTAAAGAACAGAACTGGGTCACTGTGTACCAAAAGGAGATAATATTACTCTGCTACCAAGTGTCTCTAACTAGAAATGATCAATGAAGTCATGAATTATTGAGAAGGCAGTTTTGTTTTTTTAGGTGTTTTTGTTTAGGAGTATAATCCTAAAGTATTTGTTTATATTGCTTTGATTACCCTTTTGTTATTACCAGATGACAATAATGGTATGGGGTTGTTTTTATTAAAAAGTAAAAATTAAAAGCAACATTGACAAAGTTTACATAAATTGTTTGTGGTCTCATGAACATTAGCTAACACCATATGATATCACATTTAAAACATGAATTAAAGAAAGCCTGAAAGTTTTCAACTTTTACATAGATTAGGCTCTCATTAACTTAAAAATACATTTAAATTGTTCCACAATGTAAAAAGTAACATAAAACTTTACATATCTTATTGATAACAGGTAAATAAATCTCCAATATATTTTTTTACCATACAACTTCAGAACACGAGCTTGATATAATGCTCTTTTAAAGTTTCTACCTTACAGACTTGCATACCTGTAAGATATGAAAACATTAATAGCATCACAATTACATTGATGTTTCTACATTAACCAAGTTTACCTTTTAAAGAAATGGCAGTACAATGCTCTAAAATAACAGTTCTGATTTAATAAGTTTTTTAATTTTTATGGTTCCTTGCTCTAGAAAAAATAAAACTTAATAAACACAATGTTATGGGTAAACTTATGTTTCAAAAAATTTTTGTCTCATTAACACATGACTGATTTTTAAAACCTTATATAGAGTTTAGTAAAAACTTATACAGACCTTAGTAAATGAATCAGATTTCTAACAAAAGTACTCACGAATGAGTAATCCCATATCAAATTTACTTTACTTATTTATCAAAATATTAGAGAAATGTATTGAACAGTGTAAACCATTTTTATGTTGAAGAAAATGTTCTAGAACCAAGGCACATTAGACGTTTTGTAGATATTAATATTTTATTAGATTTTTGAACACCTAGAAAAATTTGTAAGCTTAAATTTAAAAACATTTATTTTTATCTGTTTATCCGATTTAAATTGAAACATTTAAACCACGTGAACTAAAGATCTTTGGATCCACTTTTTAAAATTTGTTTTTATGAGCACTTTTTTTAATGAGCGCTCCTTATATATGTTAATTTGTGTATCATATATATGATATACGGATATATGTCTATATAGACAGACAACACATAACAAAATTGTGCACACATAATAATAGTAAAGGCCTTGTAGTTTTTCACAGGTTAAATATCTATTGCAATGTTTCAAAAAGTCCACAGTTGGTCAAAGATAGAACTGATCAGAAAAACATTAACCTAGGTCTGTATGCTCAGAATCATGAGCTCAAAAATAATAAAGTATCTAAGGAAAACAATAAGAGTCCTAGAAAAAATGACTGGCCAGTAATTAGTAAATACCATACAATTTACTTTTTTTTTCCGTTAGGCATCAAATCAGTCTCCTACTAAGCTTGCAGGCTTTTTTCATTTGCATTTCAACATGAGTCATGGCTGAGGTCTGGAAGGAGCAGGAAAAAAAATGCTATTCTGAGCAGACACCTCAGGCCTAAGGCATATTAACCATAATTTTCCAGTTGGGGTGTTGAAAATTATGATACAAGTTCAAGATACAATTCACAAAATTTTATGTCTTTACATCTTATTTTGTCAACAGATACCATACTATGGTTTACTATCCTTGTCCAAATTAATGCACTGGTACACACAGTGACATTTTCTCTGGCTACCGAATTCAAAATTGGTTAAAAAAAAAAAAAGTGAATGATTGGGAAGTTACTTGCCAACTTGGAAGTAGAGTTCTTCAGTTTTCCATCCTAAGTATTTAAGTTCTCTGGCATGAATTACCTGAAATCTTAAACTAAACAATGACCTAAACCCGACTTTTAACTGAAAGATTGTGCAATGCTTCAAAAACCCATTCAGATACCAGTTTTTTTATGATAAAACATCATCATTTAGACACACATTCAGCTAAGATCATTCCCAAGAAAAAATTTATAATATCAACACATTATTGCACATGTCTTAAAGGACCAGAAACAAAGACACAAGACAGACAGAAAGGAGGTAGAGACTATGGTTGTCAGACAGAATCCTTTAAACCAGAGCAGATAAGAGAAAAAATCTACTACACCAGTGGCACCCAGGGGGGGACCAGATGTTTTAACAGAGGGGCAACCTGAAATGTAAAATAAAGTGTCTATATGGTGACTTTACTGAATTTAGTGTCCCCTTTTTCTTTTTCTCTTTTTTAACAAGACAGAGGTGGCATAATACTTACAGTGCACAGAAGGAAGGAGGGTATTCCCTGAATCAACAGAGCTTTGGCAGCTGCTGGGGGTCCCTCAGTCCCTCCTTTTACTTACAGGATTAGCTCCTCTGGTTCAGTTCCACCCCAAGCAAGCTCCATCTCCTAACATTTCAGTAGACAGCTCTCACAAAGTTCTGGGGCGAAGGGGGGGTACCAATATGTAACTTAAAGTTCGGTTCCTGACCTAGAAGCCAATTTATACCAATTAAATAATGAGGAATGGGTTCTGAGAAAAAGAAAAGGGGAGGCTAATTGCTTTGCTAACAAAGGAGAAACACAGGGGACTCTGCCAAATGTTGTGACTCTCTTGATCTGGAGGGACAAGGGGTTTTAAAGGAGTTTCACTTGTTAACCTGGGAGATACTCAGTTCTTAGGTCCCCAGCAGGCATTGCCCTCTGCAATGGTTGTGCTCCAGGCAGCCAGCTAGGGGCTTCTATCATCCTGCTAAACAAAGGGGGGTAAAGTTCATCGCAGTTCCTTAAAACACAGTTCAAACGGGTGTCAGGCTTACTCTCTTTATTACCCATTTTCACGTCCAATATCCTTAAGTTTTTACAACCAAAATCACACAACAAAATGAACAAAAGCAAACAAACAAACAAAAAAAAAATAGAACGGAGAACAAAACACACCACACACACACAAAAAGAAAAACAGAAACCCGGCGCCTAAACAGAAAAACAGTGGTACAGTGCAACATCTTGCTAAAGCTCCAGGGTAGGAGCGCGTGCGTGCCCGTTGGCACCTCTCTACACTTCCAGAGGAATTTCCTACAGAACAGAACAGAGGACAGAACGATTCTTGTTACTGTCCTGGACAGGAGTATATGTGAGCCTCCCCAGGCCACATCTCTGTCATCAGAAGAGATCTCCCTTAACCGGATATCAGATGTTATAAAGGCGCCACTTACCTATGGAGGCCTCCTCCATCAGGTGCTTGCTAATAGTTTTAGTGCAGAGGTTCACTGCAATGCTCCCGGGACTAAAGGCTCTCTTTCTAATATAGAGAAGATGGACCATACCAGGCCTGAGTGGAGAGCTGTTCCTTGGTGCCTATGGTTGATATACCATCCTAATTTGCAAAAGTGCCACAGAATGTAGGGTCAGCCTCCTTTTCATGGTACTCTTGGAAGCAACTGTTTGGACAAAGTGGTTGCCAAGGCAGTGACCTCATTCAGTTCCTGAAGGATGCGACCTCACCTCACTTCCTTGGTAATGGAACTCTCTGAACTTGGGATCCAGGAAGCCAGGCACACAGAGCCAATCCCAGTCCCAGTCCTAGTGGTCTCACTTGCTTCGATTTAGCAAGGACAGAGTCAGTCTTTCTTGGTACCTACTGATGTGAGGATGGCCAAATGCCAGGAAAACTCTGAAGAGGGGCCTTTTTTGAAAAAGCAGGTAGTGGCTCACAGCTGGCTCCTGACCACTTCACAGAGTTGGACAAGGAGACCAGATCTGAAACAGGACAGGCCATATCGGGGGAACACAGTATGACCCAGCAGTCAGAGGACACTCTGGAGAGTGAGAGACCTACTTGGGGGAAGGAGGTGACTTTGTGGGTGTGGATGTGTGTTTGTGGTTTTGTCTCATGTTCAGAGAATAGGTAGGAAAGTCGGTTTGTTTGGTTTGGAGTGAACTGTTTCTAGTAAGTTGTTGGACAAGGTGAGTGTTTCTATGTCTGTGTATCCCACTGTGTCCGTGGTTGTAGACATTAGAAAAGAGAATGCATCAATGGATGTTTCCTGTCTATTAGAAAGCTTCCCAGCATTCATCCTGCCCAATTAATGAATACTCTAGGGCTTGCCTTATCAATGGGCAACACCGGCTATCTTCCTAAGTTCCTGTTTTCTTCCTGAATTCTGGCCACTCTCCAGAATAGACTCATGCTTTTGTGTCCACGATATGTAGCACCTCCAAGCACCGTGACATGGACATGTACTGGATAGCTGAAGGAATTGGCAAGAATCTCAGAAAACTCAGATACCAGTGTGACCAGGATAGTCTCAGTGGAGAAACCCTGCAATTGGCCTTTTTATTACCTATTGTTCTGTTGCCCTGAATGTCAGGAAGGTCTTTGCCTCAGGCCACGCCTTCGAGATTCCTGAAGAAAAGAGTTTTCAAACGGAAATGAATGGGCATCACCTGTGGCTGTTTGCTTAATTCCTTTGGAAAGGGATGTGTCTGAATCTGCCCTTTGGCCCTGTGTGAGCCTAGAGCTTAGATTCTCAGCACCTGATGGATCGTAAGAAAGATCCCATGTGTGGATCCAAATCAAAATGGCCAAAAATCAGTCATTGTGGATGAAGTCTCTCGCATTCCTCCATAAGGTTCTTAACCTCCCTCAAGTGAGAATAGGGATCCAATGGGTCAAATGAGTTATTCAAAGCCCTGCAGATGCTATCCCATAGGTTCTTGGGTTTTCTTATGAATCCAATTCAAATAAAGAATCTAAACCGACAGTCAGTAGGCCTCAAATTGGAGAACAGAGCTGTGTTAACGGCAGGCATATTTGATCACTCCTGGTTCACAGGAAGGGTTTCCAGGCCACCCTGACTTTTGGTAAATGAGGGGAAAGGGAGCTTACTTGGGACACTGTCTTGTGCTGCGCCTCTCATGGAATCCTCCTGCCAGAAGTTATGATGAGTGTCTATATGGAAGAAGATGAGTGTCATGTGAGAGTGTTTTGGTTTTAACTGCGGTCATTTGTGTGGAAGTTGGAAGAGATAACTGGGTCCAACTTGGCTTGCACTTTGGTGTGATTCCCCTTAGAGACTGTGTTTTGGAACTGACCTCCGAGAAGGTACAAGGTCCTATGACATTGTATATCCATATTTCTGGGACATCTCTACAGAACGTAATTCAATGCTAAGTATACCAATCAAGGGCCAAATGAACTTCTGGACTTCAAATCTTAACTAGATTTCTCTTTTCATATTTATATTGAAAGGTTAATAAAATAGATACTTGTCATTTCCTGTTTTTCTGTATGCTTAACAAAACACCATTGAAATCTTGAGAACTGTTTACTATTCTTGTTCCCAGAATGTGCTGTCCCAAACTGCCAAACTGCAGAATGTACTCCGTCAACCAGTTGCTCGCAAACTGACACTCGCCATTACCCATCAATAAATTTCTCTCCCTGCCCTCTCCAAGAAAAATATATAACCATTTCTTAAGCTGTTCTCAGGGCTCTCTGCTCTGTTCAAGTGATCTCTGAGCCCTTCATGCCGGACTCCCAATAAACCCTTTGCTGTTGCATGAGACAGTCTCTTAGTGGTCTCTGCCGCAGATGCTCGCCCAACCTTTACATCTGGTGGCCCTAGCAAGATCCGGAAGCTGCAGACAAAATACCCCCAACGGGCTCCTCTGGGGGTAAATAAGGCCCATCTTTCTCGTTTCAGGCTTCAGGTTAGGGTATGGCAAAACGGCTATTGGTAAAGAGCGTGAGCTCTCTCCCATGGTGGCTGACACACATGTCACAGAGCCACAGGCCATGTCCCTGGGGGATAGACTCGGAAAATCGTGGAACAATAGTCTCCTCGACTCAGTGATATTTTGTTTCTGATTCGATATTGCCAGCCCTTCAGGTTTTGCCGACTAGTCAGTCCTGGTCTCAGTATTGGACGTCCATTGCCTGTCTTTATTGTCTTGTCTTGTCTGTGTTGTGTGTCGTTCCTTTCGGTGTCAGTGTATATTTCATTATGGGACAGATCATTTCAATGCCTCTGTCCCTGACCCTTAATCACTGGACCAAAATCTGCTTAAGGGCTCAGAATCTTTCTTTTTCAGTAAAACGCCAGACCTGGCAGATTCTGTGTCTCAGAATGACTCACCATTGCAGTCGGATGGCTCCTAGAAGGATCTTTCAACTTCGCACTTATTTGAAAAGTCCGAGATATTGTCTTTCAGCAGGTGCCACATAGACATCCAGATCAACAGCCATATATCTTAACTTGTCAGTACCTCTACAAATCTCCTCCTCCATGGGTCAAGCCTTTCCTTGTCCCTGCACCTGCTCCTACTCCTTCCCCCACGATTCTATCTCAACCTCTCTGCTCCTCCTCCTCCACCCTCTGTTCTCCCTGAGTCTCAAGACTCTACTGGACTCACCACCCCCTCCTTATCATCTGCCCTCGTCTCCCAACCCCTAACACCCTCTAAGTGATTCCCCTTCTGCTGACTCAGCCTCTCCACCATTCGTGGAAGCTAGGCTGGCCCAGCGTCATCCAGATGACTGTCCCGCGGCACACACAGCCCCTCCTTCCCTGGAGGAAGCTGGCCCGGCTAAAAGAACTCAGAGAACTCACCGACGTTTTCACACCTGCCTACTTGAGGTGACTGCCAACACCACCTAGCGACTCTCTTCATGACAGAGCAATGAGAGAAAAATCTCCTGGAATGTAGAAAAAAATATCCTCAGACCTGATGGGCGACCAACACAACTTCCCAACATAATCAAAACTGGCTTCTCCTTAAACCCACCCAACTGGGACCCCAACACCTTTGAAGATAGGGAGCATCTGTTCAATTATTGCCAGGCTCTAACAGCGGGTCTCCAAGTGGCCGCTGGGTGACCAACTAATTTGGCCATGGTAAGAGAAATTATTCAAAGGCCTGATGAATCTCCATTTATGTTTCTAGAGAGAATCATGGAGGCATATAAGAGATATACTCCTTTCGATCCTCAGGCAGCAGATTAAAAAGCATCTGTCACGATGGCCTTAAATGAGCAAGCTGCCATGGATATTAAAAAAAAAATTAAAAGAGAGATTTTGTCAAAGAAGCCAAGAAAGTATACTATAAGAGAGAAACAGGGAGAAAGAAAGGGAGCAAAGGGAGGATGAGAGAACCAAAAGACAGACTAAGGCATTGACTAAGGTCCTGATCACAACAAGAAAGAGGCCAGAAATTAAGACATAGGGTGACAGGAAGGGCCCATGCCAGAGGCCACCCCTGGCCTCAGATCAGTGTGCCTACTCTAAAGAAAAAGGATACTGGGCCATAGAGTTCCCTATAAAGAGACAGCCACGCCAGCTGGCCATTCTGACTCTGGAGGATGACTAAGAAAGTCAGGGCTCAGAACCCATCCCCTAGCTCAGGGTAACTTTTGAAGTGGAGGGGACTCCAGTAAACTTTGAAGTGAATACAGGAGCAGTATACTCAGCCCTTAAGGCCCCATTGGGCCCTCTATCAAATAAAAGGTCTCTAGTTCAAAGGGATGATGACAGTAAATATCAGGCTTAGACAACTAAGAGGACCATGGACCTGGGGAAAGGAAAAATCCATCACTCCTTCCTAGGAATCCCAGAATGCCTGGACCCATTGATGGGCAGAGATCTGCTCATCAAGCTCCGGGCCAAAATAACTTTTAACCATGAAGGCCCCCAAATGAAATTTCTAAATACTTCAGCAAAAACTCCTATAGTCACGGATTTAACTATATTAGTAGAAGATGAACATCCACCATTCACATGCCCCAAGTCTGATCAAACAGGCAAGCTACCCCAAAAATGGATAACAGATTACCCAGATGCCTGGGCAAAAACTGCTGGGTTAGGCCTGGCCGTGAAACAATCTCCAATAACAGTGGAGTTAAAAACCTCAGTCTCCCCAGTCAATGTCAAATAATATCCTCTAAGCAAAAAAACTAAAGGTGGGATAAGGCCCCATATTCAGAAATATCTGGCATTAGGGTTCCTAAGGCCCTGTCAATCGGCCTGGAACACTCCCCTGCTACTAGAAAAAAAAAGCCAGGGACCGGGAACTATCGCCCCATTAAAGAGCTAAGAGAGATCAACAAAAGAGGGCAGGACATTCACCCCACGGTACCTAATCCGTACAATCTGCTTAGCACTCTGAACCCTGAGGGGAAATTATATACTGTTCTGAACTTAAAAGATGCTTTCTTTTGCTTGCCTCTGCATAAAGATAGTCAGTTGCTGTTTGCTTTCGGGTGGGTAGACCCAGAAACCAAAACGTCTGGTCAACTAACTTGGACTAGACTCCCACAGGGGTTCAAAAACTCCCCCACTCTCTTTGATGAAGCCCTCCACAGAGATCTCAACAACTTCAGAACTACGCACCCTGAATTTACCCAGCTTCAATACGTGGATGTCCTGCTACTGGCAGCCAACACCAAGGAAAACTGTGAGTCTGGGACCCAAGCACTATTATATGAGCTTGCTCAACTCGGGTATAGAGTTTCGACCAAAAAGGCCCAAATTTGCTAGCATGAAGTAATCTTCCTGGGCTATTCCCTTAGGGGCAGTAAACCATGGCTCACTGAGCCCAGAAAACAAACCATTATGTAGATACCACCCCCATCTTACAGCAGACAACTCAGAGAATTTCTTGGGACTGCTGGCTTTTGCAGGTTATGGATGCCTGGGTTTGCGTCCTTAGCTGCTCCATTATACCCGCTGTTAAAGGAAGATGCCCAATTCCAATGAAACCCTGAGGACCAGGAAGTTTTTGATAACATCTAAGGACACTGACACTGAACGCCTCAATTTCACTGAGCTCAGCCTGCAATTAGAGCAAGCCCTACACTACGTTAAAAATGTACATCAACTCACTCACCTTGGTTCAAAGAAACTGCAGGCATTACTGTAAGATTAAGAACAGAGTTTTCCACTAACCAACTCACAGTGAAAGGAAATAACTGAACGGGTAACAAAAGCCTGTCGGGTCCGTCAATTGGGTAATGCTTACCCTTCCAAGTTTCCTAGAGGAAAGCACCTATGAGGAACCAGACCAGGACAATTCTGGGAAGTGGACATTACTAAAATTAAGCCAGCAAGGTATGGATTTAAATATCTCCTAGTCTTTGTAGATACATTTTCAGGATGGATTGAAGCCTTACACACACACAAAAAAAAAAAAAAAAAAAAAAAAAACGGCGCAAATGGTTTTCAAGAAGATCCTGAAAGATATTTTTCCAAGATACGATCTGCCTAATGGACTGATAATGGACTGGTTTTCATGGCCCAGGTAAGTCAGGTGTTAACCAGGACCCTGTGGATTAATTGGAAGTTACATTATGCTTATATACCCCAGAACTCAGGACAGGTAGAAAAAATAAATAGAACCATTAAAGAGACCTTAACGGCCCCCTTAGGGACCTGGTGACTATCTCTCCACCCAGACATTTTTCAGCTCAGTATAGGTCTTTCCTATTGAGACATGCCTGATGAAGAGGATCTCACTAAAATTCCATTAAATCCCTTCCGTACCATAGATAATTGAAACAAACATTATGGATGCAGGGACACGCGAGCCAGATGCAGGTTGGCTAGCCTATATTACTATGTATGCCCGGCAGACTATCAAAGCGACAAACAGCCATGGCTGTGTGGGGGAAAAGCCGACTTCTTGTGTAAGTCATGGGGATGTGAGCATACAGGGACTGCCTGGTGGAACCCAAACTCCTCATCAAATTCAGTACACAGCATTGGCCATATTACCAATTAGACAACCAAAAACTATGGCCCCCAGAGGGTTCTCTAGATCCTCAAATTCTGCATGACATTTTTAACTTCGGCAAGTGCTCAAAAGGGGGAAATTCCCCTATGTGGAATCCTTTTTCCTCCTTCGCTCACATCCTGTACTATGCTTCCCCAATAGTTCCTCACCCTCAGCCTTCTGCTCTAGACTCTCTGCTTTCACTCCCACCTCAGCAATCTGATTTCTCCCCTCCAATTACTAGATCAAAAACCCAAACCTCCGCTGGATCTCAGAACATTGCCCCCTTGCTGAGGAAGCAGGTACCGAGGTACCCCTCCACCCACTCCTCTCTTTTCCTGTCAGTGTCTGCACTAGGTCCCACCAAGTCCTCTAGCAAGCTTAGCCAAAGCTCAAACCAGCTGAGAAGAGCCCTCAGACCCCTATCCAAGATGTAATGAAAATGACCTTTAAAGTTGATTTGTCATCACTGAAAACAGGTTTCTAAGAATTTAAAGTCCCTCACAGGCTTTTTGGAATACTCACTTCCGTCTTCCCCTCTGCTCTACCTGTTCTACTGCTCAAGTTTTTGTTCTAGGAAAATCCCAAACCCCTTTCCCATTATTCTTTGGCATCTCTCCTTCCTCATTCTCAGATCCACGGAGCTGCACTCAGCATCGCCTTCCCTGTCATCCCCCTCTGTACCAGGTCCACAGAAATGTCTTAAATGACCTTCTCCAGAAGTCTTTACCAAGGCTTACTTTAGGGCTTTCAGCAAAAGAGTCCCTCTGAAAAAGTTCAATGGAGATAAACTTCCACTCTTCATGTTGCCCTGTTCTACTTGGCCACTGGCTGGAAAAATCACCACCCCTAAGCTAGACATCGCCTTACCAGTTTTTCACAAAATATGTGAACAAGGACTCTGGCCTTGAGCTGGGGCTTCAGAGAGATTGCTACATTTCTAAGATAAAAAAGTTACCAACTGGGCTCCATGGTGACAGCTGGCAAGGAGGAAAAAAAAGAGACAAAAAAGCTCTTCCATTCCAAGGTGTAATTGAAAAGTTAACGTGCACAGAACAGAGGAAAAAAAACAGAAACAAAAACTGATTTGTGTGAATTTCTGCAGACTGTGAACTTCTGAGCCCCTTCCCTTACATGTTGGGTACAAATACTAAAACTACCAAAACTTGGGGTTCAGGGGATTAATTGATTACAACAGAAGCAATGCCCTCTCAATACGGATGCAAACAAATAAAACTCCTTTCCTGTCTTTGGTGCTATCTTAGGTGCCTTTCCTTGTCCGTCTCTACAACAGTATAATTCTATACACTTTAACATTATTTATGTTTTCATAAAGTGGTCAATAGTTGCGATTAATTATGTAATGATGCAGATGTTTTCCAGAGTGCTCTATCAGGACGCAGGTTCATTTAAAGATCAAATAGGGGGGGCATACAACCCGGTTCCACCGGGAACCTGTATCCCTCACTTTAGCCATCCTATTAGGAATAATAGTTGCTGAAGGGGTGGGCACAGGAACAACTGCCCTAGTCCATGAGACACAACAAAGACACAATTAGAAGCAGAAATAGACCAAAACTTAAAGACATTAAAAACCGACATCACAGCTTTACAGGAATTTTAACCTCTCTCTCTCTGAAGTTGTTTACAGAGCAGGCGAGTGTTGGACCTCCTCTTCATGAGAGAAGGGTGCCTTTTTGCTTGCATTGAGGAAAGAATGATGTTTTTTATGCCGACAATACTGGAGTTGTAAAAGAATCTATGAGTAAATTAAGAAAATTACTTGAAGAGTGTCAAAGAAAGACAGAGGCCCCCAAAGGGAGGTTTGAGTCTTGGTTCACATAGTCCACCTAGTTAACTACACTTTTATCCACCCAGGCTAGTCCATTAATAATTCTCATATTATTGTTAACTGTAGGACCCTGTTTGCTCAACCATGTAGTTTCTTTTCTCTCCCAAATTGAACCTGTTATTAACCCTAACCATACACTGTTCTCTCAATCTAATTTTACAGAAGAGCGGGGACAGAGTTGGTCTTAAAATACAGGAATATAGAGGATCTTCCACCTGCTGAGAACCTCAAAGGTCCTTGAAGAAATGATCCCTGGAGAAGATGTAGTCAACTATGAAGGACCTGAGAGAGCAAAAGTCTTCCATGGCAAACAACCTGCTCATGATGAAGGGATGTGTCTGAATCAGCCACTCTCTTCTTAATGTAGAGAAGATGGACCAAAGCAGGGATGTGTTGAGAGCTGCTCCTGCATGCCAATGGGTGACATACCATTCTAACTTGTGAAAGTGTCACAGAAAGTAGGGGCAGCCTCCTTCTCATGGGAACCTTGGAAGCAACTGTTAGGACAAAGTTGTTGTCAAGGCAGTGACCTCATTCAGTTCCTAAAGAAAGTGACCTCACCTAACTTCTATGGTGATGTAACTCTCTGAACTTGGAATCCAGGAAGCCTGGCACCCAGAGCCAGTCCCAGTCCCAGTCCCAGTTGTCAAACTTATTTTGATTTACCAAGGACAGACTCAGTCTTTCTTGGGACCTACTGATGTGAGGATGGCCAAATGCAAGAAAAGCTATGAAGAGGGGGCTTTCCTGAGAAAGCAGGCATTGGCTCACCACTGGATCCTAAAAACTTCACAGAGTTGGCCAAAAAGACCAGATTTGAGAAAGAACAGGCCATTTCCTGGAACATAGTATTGCCCACCAGTCAGAGGACTCTCCAGATAGTCACAGACCTACATGGGGGAAGGAGGTGCCTTTGTGATGTGGGTGTGAGTTTGTGGTTTTGTCTCATGTTCTGAGAATAGGTATGAAAGAAGGTTTGTTTTTTTTTGGAGTGAACAGTTTCTAGTAAGTCGTTTGACAACGCGAGTGTTTCTATGTCAGTGTATCCCACTGTGCCCGTGGTTGTAGACATTAGAAGAGAGAATGCATCAATGAATATGTCCTGTCAGCTAGAAAGCTTCCCAGCATTCATCCTTCCCAATTTATTAATGGACTGCAGCTTGCCTTATTGATGGCAACACTTACAATCTTTCTAAGATCCTGTTTTCTTCCTGAATTCTGGCCACTCTCCAGAATAGGCTCATGGTTTTGTGTTTAAGATATGTACAACCACGAAGCTCTTTGAAATGACCATGTACTAGATAGCTAAAGGGAATGGCGAGCATCTCAGAAAACTCAGATATCAATGTTACCAGTAAAGTCTCAGTGGAGAAACCCTGCTTGGGGCCTTTTGATTACCTAATCTTCTGTTGCCCTGAATGTCAGGAAGGTCTTTTCCTCAGGCCACCACTTTGTGAAGCCTGAAGAAAACAGTTTTCAAATGGAAATGAATGGGTATTACCTGTGGTTCTTTGCTTAATTGCTTTGGAGAGGATGTGTCTGAATCAGCCTATTTGCCCTGTGTGAGGCTGTGGCTTAGATTCTCACCTTCTGATGGATATAAAGAAAGATCCCATGTGTACATCCAAGACCAAAATGGCCACAGAGCAGTCCTTGTGGATGAAGTCTCTCGCCTTCCTCTGTAACTTTCCTGAATTCCATCAAGTCAGAATAGGGATCCTTTGGGTCAAATGAGATCTTCAAAGCCCTGCAGAGGCTAGCCCATGGTTGCTTGGGTTTTCTCAAGACTCCAATTTACATAAAGAATCCAAACCCCACAGTCAGTTGACCTCAAATTGAAGAAGTGGAGCAGTATTAATGGGAGGCCTATTTGATCTCTCCTGGTTCACAAGAAGGGTGTCCATGCCACCCTGAATTAGGCAATTTAGGTGCAAGAGAGCTTATTTTGGACACAGACTTGAGCTGTGCCCCTCATGGAAAACTCTAGCCACAGGTTATTATGTGTGTCTATATGGAAGAAGATGAGCGCCACGTTGGAGTGTTTTTGTTTAAATTGTGGTCATTTGGGTGGCGGTTAGAAGAGATGACTTGGTTCACATGTGCTTGAACTCTGGTGTGATTTCCTTAGAGACTGAGTTCTGCAACTGAACTCAGAGAAGTATTGCCATGAATAGTGTTGAGATTTTAGGAAGCCAGGCATGAGTGTCGCCCTTGGAAACTGAGTTCTAGGCCCAGGGTGGCTTTCCACAGAGCACTGGGCCTCTCAGCCAGGATACCACATGATTTTATTCTGAAAGACTTGGCACCCATCGTTGAGAGTCAAAACTCATATGGACCTCACATTGTAGAGCTAAATGAGCTAAACATCATGTGATCTTTTCACCATTCTTTGGGAAGCCTTACCTGTGAGTGTTCTCAAGAGCTTTCATTGAAATGAGCTTCCTAACCATTTAATGGTTCCTGAATGAATTGAAACTCACAGTGCCTCCAACTTCATCCTTGAAAAATTGCTAGATAAATGCCATGAAATTTTTGAAATTCCCATCACCAGGTGGCACTGGAGAACCTTTGGATGACCTGTTGCTGGTCATGAATATTTCAGTGTCTTGTTTTACTGGGTTTCATGTAAATGGTGTAGAACAGAGATGTCAGTAAGTTGGACTCTGTTGAGTAGTGGGCCTAGAGCAGTGTTGGGCAGGTATGTGATAAAACATCTGTGATGGGGCCATGTGGATCTGCCATTGGCTTCCAAATGGCTTGTGACTGACATGGCACAGCCAGCAGAACCTTCTGTGTAAAGGCAACTTGTTATATGGAGCGATTTCAGGATATTGTTCAGAATCAGGTTGCTATGGTCAAGGGGTAAAGCTATGTGGGATAGAAGCCTGGTTCTTGTATCATCCTGCAGACCCTGATCCACCACACGTGACAGAACTCCCTCTTGCACTTTGTTGCAGTTGAACTCCTTGTATTTCGTGAAGCAAATACCAAACTCCCAGTGCAGCAGGAAGAAACACCACGAAATGGAGGATGACCATATGGCTTCACAGTCCACACTTGGAGACACTAAGCCCCAGTGGCCACAGTTTACCTACAAAGAGAGAATTCAGCACTGCTGCCTCGTGTTCATTGTAAAATAAGAAACTTTGTCCTCCTGGTCACATAGATGCAGACCCAGCTTTGAGGGTCTCACTACAAAGGAAGCTTAACTCGTGACAACAACCTATATTTCAGTGCCCAACCTCAGTGGCAGTTTCTCAAAAAGTTTTAGGCAAGCAGAGCTCCATGTTTGTGGAGTGTGTACCCTGTCCTTATTTTTGGAAACTCCTATTCCACCTCCAAGTTTGTGCACTCTTGAGCATTTTCCATTCCAAAAATGTAATCACAGATTTTGTAACTCTTCTCCTCTAATTGTGTCTTACTTGGGGCGAAGGTAATGTCAAGGCATGGTTCTGGATGAGACTGGGAAGATTTGTTGTAGCACATATTTGCATACACATTGGATTAATTTTCCTATTTTCCATTCGAAATTCTGAATCCCTGACACTAACCCATATTCTACTAGACTCTGACTACTAATCCTAATATGATGGAGAAAAATAACCCAAACAGTACATAAGTACATGCAGTTCAGAGTTCGACTTGCCATTTGCATGATAAAGGGTAGGTGTTATAAATTTAGTCAATTTTTAATTGAAATAGTTCTCCATGTGTTTTCAAAGTTAACAAATATGTGAATTACTGTCTCCCATTCTCTGGAGCCTATTTAGCACATGTATTTTTATATGCACAAATAGAATCCTGCGTGATATCACACGTACATTCTTGTGAGTTACATGACTTAGCAGATACAAAGTGTGAGAAGTGACCACTCCTCCTAAACCCTGTTGGAACTGAAAATTCAACCTATGGGTGAGCTTCCCAGTAGAACAACATTATACATAAACCCATGTTCAGTAAAATGAATGTTTTTGCATCTTTATGATATATATTTCATGATGAATTTCGATTGGCATATATATTGCTACTTATTAATGTCTCTGTTCGTGTGTGTGTGTGTGTGTGTGTGTGTGTGTGTGTGTGTGTATATATATATATATTCTCCAGATTTTTAAAAATATGAAATATATGTGTCTTATATACAATCCCTAAATTCATTCATGTTCATGTATGTGGATTAATAATCAACTTTTCACAAGATTATTCTTAGAAATATTCATCCACCCGAAATACATATTTGTTTCCTAGTACTGAAAACTAACTTCAGTGAAAGGTGCATACAAATCCTAATATGTCTACATTAACTGACCCAGTTTAGCATCAATGCATGTAGGTTACTATGGAACATGATGTGTATTTTGACGTTAATTTTTATTCCACACTGGTACATTACTATTCCTTCAGTTTATGTACATCATAGAATATATATTTTATTCACTAGTTAACAAATTTATAGGCATTTGTTTCACTTTCAATCACTTCCTGCTCCAGAACACATGAATTTCTCTACGTTTCTTCAGTGGTCTATTCATGAGACTTTTTTTCCAAATACATTTTTTTCGATTTCCATAATCAATTTTGAAACAAAACTCACAAACCCTTCATGATAAACCATAACCCTAAGATGATCATTAGATATATAACTGGTTGGAATGAATGATTGTATATCAATATAACATTTCTTATATATTTTCAGATATCTATTCAATCCATTATTTAAAGTGGATCCAGTTATATTATTTATTCACAGTATGGTCTATTCATGCATTATGTGTATATTCATAGAAACAGGGTACACATCTTTGTACGACTATACTAATTTATAAGTCTTCAAAATATTGCTCCAAGAAATGGTGGAAGAAATACTCATGTCACCTGATCTACATACACATTTTATCACAGAAATATTCTGGACACCAAAAGCAAAGGTCACACTTACAATTGTACCAAAGCCTAAATAGAAAGTGAGCATGGATTACTAAAAACATCCATGTCCAGGTTGCCTAATGCTCTCAAATATCAATCCTATTGGTGACTACATATTTGTTTCTTCCTAAGATTATCTATTCAACCTCAAACCTGTTGAAAATGTCTAACCCTATCACACAATTTATACTTTGCTTGATTTCCTAATGTCTCTATTGATATCTGCTTTCCTACATGATTTCCCCAGTTCATCATTGTGACTGACTCTTCACATGTACTGACATTTACATACACTCTCTACCCGAAACCCTATTGCTAAAGAACTTTTGGTCCAAATCCTATACTCACTCTTCTTTCTAAACCTACAGACTACCTTCCTAATCCTACCGACTATCGCTTTTTGACTGGATGTTCTTTTCAACATTCAATCATCCAAAGTACAAGGTCCGATGCCAGTGTATATTGATTTATTTGAGACATCTGTGCAGCACATAACTCAAAGCTAAGTATCCCACTCAAGTCCCCAGTGCCCTTCTGGACTTCAAATCTTACCTAGATTTCTGCTTTCATAGTTATATTTCACATATATACTCTTATAAATATCACAGGTTGCCAATGCCATTATTCATCCCGCAGAATGATTCGTAACCCAAATCAAACCTATTATTAACCTTAACTATACACTGTTCCTTCAATATAACGTACAGAAGAGCAGGGACAGAGTGGGTCTTACAATATAGGAATGTAGATGATCTTCCACCTGCTGAGAACCTAAAAGATCCATGGAGAAATGATCCTTGGAGAATATATAGGCAGCTATGTAGGACCTGAGAGAGCAATAGTCATCTTCCATGGCAAACAACCTGGTCAGGGTGAATTGATGTGTCTGAATCAGCCTCTGTCTTCTTAAAGTAGAGAAGATGGACCAATCCAGGCCTGTGTGGAGAGCTGTTCCTGGGTGCCTATGGTTGATATACCATTCTAACTTCTGAATGTGTCACAGGATGTTGGGGCAGCCTCCATCTCATGGGAACCTTGGAAGCAACTGTTAGGACAAAGTGGTTACCGAGGCAGTGACCATATTCAGTTCCTGAAAGAAGTGACCTCACTTCACTTCCTTGGTGATGTAATTCTCTGAACTTGGGATCCAGGAAGCCAGGCACCCAGAGTCAGTCTCACTCTGAGTCCCAGTGGGCTAACTTGTTTGCTTTTCCCAAAGACATAGTCAGTCTTTCTTGGTACCTACTGATGTGAGGATGGCCAAATTCCAGCAGAGCTCTGAAGAGGGGCCTTTCCTGAGAAAGTAGGTAGTGGCGAACCACTGGCTCCTGACAACTTCACAGAATTGGCCAAGGAGACCAGAACTGAAACAGGACAGGACATTTTTGGGGAACATAATATGGCCCACCAGTCAGAAGACACTCTGGATAATCACAGACCTACTTGGGGGAAAGAATTGCCTTTGTCATTGTAGGTGTGAGTTTGTGTTTTTTTCTGATGTTCTGAGAATAGCTAGGAAAGGTGGTTTGTTTGGTTTGGAGTGGACTATTTCTAGTAAGTCGTTTGACATGGTGAGTGTTTCTATGTCTGTGTATTCCACTGTATCCGTTGTTGTAGACATTAGAAAAGACAATGCATCAATGGATGTGTTGTCTCTAGTTGAAAGCTTCCCCGCATTCTTACTGCCCAATTGATGAATGGACTGCAGCATGCCTTATGGATGGGCAACATCTACTATCTTCTTAAGTTCCTGTTTTCTTCGTGTTTTCCAGCCACTCTCCAGAATAGGCTCATGGTTTTGAGTCCCAGATATGTAACACCACAAGGCTCTGTGACATGGCCATGTACTGGATAGCTTAAGGGAATGGGAGCATCTCAGAAAAATCAGATATCAGTGTGACCAGTAAAGTCTCAGTGGAGAAACCCTTCTTTGGGCCATTTGCTTACTTCTGTTTCTATTACCCTGAATGTCAGGAAAGTCTTTGCCTCAGGCCACCCTGTTGTGTAGCCTTAAGACGACTGTTTTCATATGTAAATGAATGGACATCACCTGTGGCTCTTTGCTTAATTGCTTTGGAATGGAATGTGTCTGATTCAGCCTCTTGTCCTTGAATGAGGTTGTGGCTTAGATTCTCAGCACCTGATGGATCTAAAGAAAGATCCCATGTGATTTCAAAACCAAAATGACAAAAAGAAAGTCATTGTGGATGAATATTTTTGCCTTCTTGTTTTATGTTCCTGACCTCCATCAAGTGAGAATAGGGATCCTTTGGGTCAAATGAGTCTTTGAAATCCCTGCAGAGGCTAGCCCATATGTGCTTGGGTTTTCTCATGACTCCAAATCACATCAAGAATTTATAGGCTTCAGCCAGTAGGCCTCAAATTGGAGAAGCGGAACACTTTAACAGCAGCAATATTTGATCACTCCTGGTTCACAGGAATAGTGTTCAGGCCACCATGTTTTTAGGCAAATGAGGGGCAAGTGAGCTTATTTTGGACACTACCTTGTGCTCATTGAAACCTCCAGCTAGAGGTTATGATGAGTGTCTACAAGGAAGAAGATTATGGCCCTGTGGGAGTGATTTCATTTTAATTTTGGTCATTTTTGTGGCAGTTGAAAGGGATGACTGGGTCCACCTGGGCTTGAACTCTGGTATGATTTACCCTTAGAGACTGAGTTCTGGAACTGACCTCAGAGAAGTATTGCCATGAATTGTGTTGGGATTTTAGGAGGCCACGCATGAGACTCACTCTTGGAAACTGAGATCTAGGCCCAGGGTGGCTTTCCACAGAGGCCTGGGAATCTCAGCCAGAATATCACATGATTTTATTCTGAAAGACTTGGTAGCCATAGTTGAGAGTCAAAACACACATGGACCTCACATTGTAGACGTCAATTGGCCTGGCTTCATGTGACCTGTTGGCAACTCTTTGAGAAGCCTTGACTTTAGAGTTCTCCAGAGCATTCATTGAAATGAGCTTTCTCAACACTTAACGGTTCCTGAATGAATTGAAACCCACAGTGCCTCTAACTTCATCCTTGAAAACTTGCTAGATAAATACCATAAAATTTTGGAAATTCCCATGACCAGGTGGCACTGCAGAAACGTTGGATGTCCTGTTGCTGATCATGTGTATACCAGAAAGTGCCTTGTTTGACTGGGTTTCAGAAAATGGTGTAGAATACGAGATGCCAGGAATTTGGAGCCTGCTGAGTAGTGGGCCTAGAGCAGTGGTGGGGAGGTGTGTGATGAAACATCATGGTGGGGCCATGTGGATCGGCTATCGGCTTACAAATGGCTTGTGACTGATATGGCGCAGCCCCCATTCCCTTGTATGTAAAGGCATCTTGTTATATGGAGAGGTTTCAGGGCAATGTTCATAATCAGGTTGCTATGGTTATTGGGACAAGCTATGTGGGATAGAAGCCTGGTTGGTACATTCTCCTGCAGACGCTAACCCACCCCACGTGACAGAACACCCTCCAGCACTGTATCCCAGATGAACTTCTTATATTGTGTGAAGCAAGTACCAAATTCCCAGTGTAGCAGCAAGAAACACCACGAAAATTGGAGGATGATCAAATGTATTCACTGTCCCCACCGGGAGACACTTAGCCTCCAGTGGACACAGTTTACCTACAAAGAGAAAATTGAGCACTGCTTCCTCATGTTCATTGAAATATAAGAAATCATGTCTTCCAGGTCACATAGATGCAGACCCAGCTTTTATGGTCTCACGACAAAGGAAGCCAAAGCTCATGACAACAACATATATTTCAAGTGCCCAACCTCAGAAGCCGTATTCCAAGAAGTCTTAGGCCAGCAGAGCTCTTTGTTTGTGGAGTGTTTACCCTGTCCTTTACTTTTGGAAACGCCTCTACCACCTCCAAGGTTGTGAACTCCCGAGCATATTCCATTAAATATATGTATTCATAGATTTTCACACTTTTCTACTATAATTGTGTCTTACTTGGGTGAAGGTAATGTCAAGGCATTGTTCTGGATGTGAGTGGGAAGATTTTTGTGTAGCACATATTTACACACACACTGGATTCATTTTTCAATTTTTATTTTGAAATACTGAATCCCTGACACTAACCCATACCCTACTAGACTCTGAATTATGATCCTAATATGATGGTGAAAAATAACCCAAAAAGAATAGAATACAAGCAGTTCAGAGGAGGCATGGTGTATAGTTGGAATTGCCTTTTGCATTATATTTTGTAGGAGTTATAAATCTAGTCAATTTTTTGTTGAAATAGTTCTACATGTGTTTTTAAAATTAACAAATATATGAATCCCTGTCTCCCTTTCTCTGTAGCCTATTCAGCACATGTATTTTTATATGCACATATAGTATCCTACCTGATATCACTCGTATACACTTGTGAGGTGGCTGAATTTGCAGATGCAAATTGAGAGAAGAGATCACTCCTCCTAAACGCTGTTGGAACTGAAAATTCAACCTATGGGTGAGCTTCCTAGTTGAATAACATTATTCATAATTTCATGTTCAGTAAAATTAATATTTTTCAGTCTGTTGATTATATATATTTCATGATAAATTTCTATTGGCATATATATCACTACTTTTTTTATTGGTTGCTCAAAACATTACAAAGCTCTTGACATATCATATTTCATACATTAGATTCAAGTGGGTTATGAACTCCCATTTTTACTCCAAATACAGATTGCAGAATCACATCAGTTAAACATCCATATTTTTACATAATGCCCTATTAGTTAATGTTGTATTCTGCTACCTTTCCTATACTCTACTATCCCCCCTCCCTTCTCTTCCCATCTTTTCTCTCTACCATACCTACTCTAATTCATTTCTCTCGTTGTTTATTTTCCCACAACCTCTTATATGTAATTTTGTGTAACAATAAGGGTCTCTCTCCATTACCATGCAATTTCCCTCTTCTCTCCCTTTCCCTCCCACCTCATGTTTCTGCTTAATGTTAATCTTTTCTTCATGCTCTTCCTCCCTGCTCTGTTCTTAGTTGCTCTCATTATATCAAAGAAGATATTTGGTATTTGTTTTTTAGGGATTGGCTAGCTTCACTAAGCATAATCTTCTCTATTGCCATGCATTTCCCTGCAAATTCCATGATTTTGTCATATTTTAGTGCTGCGTAATCCTCCATAGTATACAAAGGTCACATTTTTTTTTATCCATTCATCTATTGAAGGGCATCTGGGTTGGTTCCACAGTGTAGCAATTGTGAATTGTGCTGCTATGAAAATCGATGTGGCAGTATCACTGTAGTACGCTCTTTTAAGGTCTTCAGGGAATAGTCCAAGAAGGGCAATAGCTGGGTCAAATGGTGCTTCCATTCCAAGCTTTCACAGGAGACTCCATACTCCTTTCCAAATTGGCTGCACCAGTTTCAGTCCCACGAGCAATGTACAAGAGTACCCTTTTCCTCACATCCTCGCCAGCACTTGTTGTTTGACTTCATTATGGCTGCCAATCTCACTGGATTGAGATGGTATTTTAGGGTGGTTTTTATTTGCGTTTCTCTTACTGCTAGAAATGGAGAGCATTTTTTCATGTACTTGTTAATTGATTCTATGTCCTCCTCTGAGAAGTTTCTGTTCAGGTCCTTGGCCCATTGGGTTATTGGTTATATTATTGTCTAATTTTCTGAGTTCTTTGTATACTTTGTATACTCTAGATATTAGGGCTCCATGTGAAGGGTGAGGACTAAAAATTTGTTCCCATGATGTAGGCTCCATATTTACCTCTCTTATTGTTTCTCTTTCTGAGAAAAAAAAATTCAGTTTAAGTAAGTCCCATTTCTTGATTCTTGTTATTAACTCTTGTTCTATGGGTGTCCTATTAAGGAATTTGGAGCCTGACCACACAATATGTAGATCTGAGCCAACATTTTCTTCTATCAGACGCAGAGACTCTGATTTGAATCTAGCTCCTTGATCCACTTTGAGTTAACTTTTGTGCAGGGCGAGAGGAGGGGATTCAGTTTCATTTTGTTGCATATGGATTTACAGTTTACCCAACACCATTTGATGAAGATGCCATCCTTCCTCCATTGCAGGCCATTAGCTCTTTTATCAAATATAAGATAGTTGTAGCTTTTTGGATTAGTCGCTGTGTCCTCCATTCTGTACCATTGGTCCACCCGCCTGTTTTGGTACCAGTACCATGCTGTTTTTATTATAATTGCTCTGTAATATAGTTTGAAATCTGGTATTGCTATACTGCCTGATTCACACTTCCTGCTTAGAATTGCTTTTGCTATTCTGGGTCTTTTATTTTTCCATTTGAATTTCATAATTGCTTTATCTATTTCTACAAAAAATTCCTTTGGGATTTTGATTGGCATTGCATTAAACCTGTAGAGAACTTTTGGTAATATAGCCATATTGATGATGTTAGTTCTTCCTATCCATGAACGGGGTATATTTTTCCATCTTCTAAGATCTTATTCTATTTCTCTTTTTAGGGTTCTGTAGTTTACATTATATAAATCTTTCACCTCTTTTGTTAGGTTGATTCCCAAGTATTTAATTATTTTGAGGAAATTGGGAATGCAGTGTTTTGACTCATTTTTGTTTCAGAAGTTTTGTCGCTAATATACAGAAATGCCTTCGATTTATGCATGTTGATTTTCTATCCTGCCACATTGCTGCATTCATTTATTAGTTCTAGTAGTTTTTTCTGTAGACCCTTTTGGGTCTTCTATGTATAGAATCATGTCATCTACAAATAGTGATAAGTTAAGTTCTTCTTTTCCTATTTTTATGCCTTTAATGTCTTTCATCTCTCTAATTGCTCTGGCCAGTTTTTCGAGAACTATATTGAATAGAAGTGGTGATAGAGGACATCCCTGTCTTGTTCCAGATTTTAAAGGGAATGCCTTCAATTTTTCTCCATTCAGAATGATGCTAACCTGAGGCTTAACATAGATAGCTTTTACAATGTCGAGGTAAGTTCCTGTTATCCCTAGTTTTTAAAATGTTTTGAACATAAAGGAATGCTCTACTTTGTTGAATGTTTTTTCTGCGTCTATCGAGATGATCATATGGTTCTTATCTTTAAGTCCAATGATGTTGTGAATAACATTTATTAATTTCCATATATTGAACCAGCCTTGCATCCCAGGGATGAATCCTAGTTGATCATGGTGCACAATTTTTTTGATGTGCCTTTGTATCCAATTCGCCAGAATTTTAATGAGGATTTTTGCATCTAGGTTCATCAGAGATATTTGTCTGTAGTTTTCATTCTTTGAGGTGTCTTTGTCTGGTTTCAGAATCAGGGTGATGTTGTCCTCATAGAACGAATTTGGCAGAGCTCCCAGTTTTTCTATTTCCTGAATAACTTGAAAAGTAATGGTATTAATTCTTCTTTAAAGGTTTTGTAAAACTCTGCTGTATACCCATCCGGTCCTGGGCTTTTCTTGGTTGGTAGTCTTTTGATTGCTTCTTCTACTTCATCCATTGATATTGGTCTGTTTAAATTGTGTGTTCCCTTATGACTCAGTGTGGGCAAATCATATGACTTAAGAAGTTTATCAATGTCTTCACTATTTTTTATTTTATTGGAATACAGGTTTCCAAATAATTTCTAATTTTCTTCTGTATTTATGTTGCATCTGTTGTAATATTGCCTTTTTCATCCCGTATGTTAGTAATTTGAGTTCTCTCTCTTCTTCTCTTCATTAGCATGGCTAAGGGTCTGTCAATCTTATTTATCTTTTTGAAGAACCAAGTTTTAGTTTTGTTAATTTTTTCAATAGTTTCTTTTGTTTCAATTTCGCTCTGATTTTAATTATTTCTTGCCTTCTGCTACATTTGCTGTTGTTTTGCTCTTCCTTTTCTAGGGCTTTGAGATAAAGTGTGAGCTCATTTATTTGTTGTTTTTTTTTTTTCTTTCTTTTTTTGAGGAATGACCTCCAGGAGATGAATTTACCTCTTAAAACTTCTTTCATTTTGTCCCATAGAATCTGATATGTTGTGTCTGTATTTTCATTTATCTCTAAGAATTTTTTGATTTCCTCCTTTATGTCTTCTGTAACCCATTGATCATTCAGTAACATATTGTTCATTTTGCATGTAATGTATGATTTTTTCTTTTTTCTTTTATCATTGGTTTCCAGTTTCATTCCATTATGATCACAAAAAATTCATGGTATTATCTCCTCCCCTTTATATTTACTGAGGGTTGCCCTATGGCAAAACATATGGTCTATTTTTGAGAAGGATCCCTGTGCTGCTGAGAAAAAAGTATATCCACTTGATGATGGTTGATATATTCTATATATGTCACTTAAGTCTAGGGTATTGATTGTGATATTGAGTTCTATAGTTTCTTTATTCAACTTTTGTTTGGAGGATCTGTCCAATGGTGAGACACGTGAGTTGAAGTCACCCATAATTATTGTACTGTGGTCTATTTGATTCTTGAACTTGAGGAGAATTTGTTTAATGAACGTCGCAGCACCATTATTTGCTGCGTGAATATTGATAATTGTTATGTCTTGTCAGTGAATGGTTTCTTTTAACAGTATATAATGTCCTTCCTTATCCCTTTTGATTAAATTAGTCTTGAGGTCGATTTTATTCTATAGGAGGATGGCCACCCCTGCTTGGTTACGAGGACTGTGTTCATGGTATAAATTTTCCCAATCTTTCACCTTCAGCTTGTGTATGTCTTTTCCATTCAGATGTGTCCCCTGGAGGCAACTTATTGTTGGATTTGTTTTTTTTAATTCAAGTTACAAGCCTATGTCACTTTATTGGAGAGTTTAAGCCATTAACGTTTAGAGTTACTATTAATATATGGTTTGTACTGCCACCCATATTTGCTTATATCTTTTTTTTTAATTAGTTTGTTTCTCCATGATTAGCTTTTCCCGCCCTCTGTCATTACTGAGGCACTTCCCACTGATGGTTTACATTGTTGATTTTCATTTCTTCCTCGTGTAGTGTTTTGCTCAAGATGCTTTCCAATGCTGGTTTTCTGGCTGCATATTCTTTTAGCTTTTGTTTATCATGAAATATTTTTATTTTGTTGTCTTACATTAAGCTTAATTTTGCTGGATACATAATTCTTGGTTGGCATCCATTGTCTTTCAGTGTTTGAAGTACGTTGTTCCAGGATCTTCTCACTTCCAGCATCTGTGATAAAAAAAAAAAAAACATTGTTAACCTTTTTGTTTTACCCCTGATTGTAATCTGCCTCCTTTCTCTGGTAGGTTTTAATATTTTCTCTTTGTTTTGTATATTGGATATCTTCATAACAATGTGTCTTGGCATTGGTCTACTGTGATTTTGTGTGCTCAGTGTCCTGTAAGCATCTACAATTTGTTTATCTGTTTCCATTTTTATTTTTGGAAAGTTTTCTCTAATTATTTCATTCAGCAGGTTACTCATTCCCTTGGTTTGAATCTCTGTACCTTCCTCTTTCGGGATGACTCATAAGTTTGTTTTTTTAATGTTATCCCATATCTCTTGGATGTTTTCTCATAATTTTTTACAGCATTTCTTTCTTGGATAGAGTTTTTTCAAGATGATATATTTTGTCTTCATTATCTGACATTCTGTCTTCTACTTGCTCCACTCTGTTAGTGATACTCTCAATTGAGTTTTTAATTTGGTTTATCATTTCCTTCATTTTTAGAATTATTGTTTGATTTTTCTAATAATCTCTATCTCCTGATAAAGATGCTTAATTTCTTATTTTATCTGTTTATGTAATTCATTTTCAATGCGTTCTTTCACTGTTTGTTTTTGTTGTCTCGTATCCTCTTTAATGTTCCATTACATCTGTCTAAGGTATTCCTTGAGTTCTTTATATGACCATTTTTCTGATGACTCCAGATGCTCTTGAATATTTAGGCTGTCCTTCATTGTTTGTACTTTTTTTCTTCCTTGCTTTTTTATGCTGCTCATGTTACTTCTTGTTCTGTTTGACTACTGAGTTACTGCTTACTCTTATAAATTTATTTGATGCTTGGAAGGAAAGATATTAGAAGGGAAGGGAAGAAGTCACTAAAGAGAATGAGAGTATCCAGGTAGAATTCAAGGAAGGGGTATAATAAAATTGAAAAGAAATGAAAAGACAAAAGAAAAAAATAGAAAATAAAGAAAGAAAATTTTAAGTAATAATGATAATTAAAAAATGAAAATTAAAATTTAAAATAATAATAATAATAATGAAATAAAAAATTAAAAAAATAAAAAACATTAAAAAAGTTAAAGAACAACAACAAAAATGAAAATGAAAGAAAAAGAAAAACATACAAATAATATAATAATAATAATACATGCAGTACTAGAGTTCAATTAACTTCTCTTCCAGTAGGTGGAGCTGTGTGCACTGGGCCAAGCTTCTCCTCTAAATAAGTGGGAACAAATCACTGTGCAGCAGCTCTTCCTCCCAGACTTGGCGGGTCTCCAATCCTGAGTGCCTAGGGCCTTCTCTTGTGCTTCCTCAAGCCAGGCCCCGCTCACCTTTGACGCTCACCACAATACTGGTTACACACCAGGCCTCTGCTCCTGGTAGCCCTGTTTTAATGAACGCCTGGGCACACTCTCCCTGTTTGCCTCCCTCAGACCCTAAGTTTGTAGAGCTTTGTCCTGAGAACCGCCAGCGAATTTTCCTGTCTTCCGGGAGCCATGCCCCTGGTAGGTGGTGTAAGAGACCTCAATTGTCAGCACTGGTGGGAGTGGTAGCCGGGAATTCCACGCCGCAAGTCCCGAGCCAATCCTGTTTCCCTAGGTCTGGCTATCGTGCTCCTGGGAGAGCTGGGAGGGGCCCTTGAGGTTTCCCCGTGGTGTTGAGAGAGATGGCAATGGGATTACACACTTGTCGCGTTGGTTTCAATGAAGTTATCTCCTCCGCCTGTAATGTCAGTTCTATGCCATGGTGGTATCCCATTAAAATGGTGACCGTTTGTTCCCTTTGCTGGGTGACCAATGCAATGGGTGGGTCCTGACTATCTCTCCCAAGCCCCATTTCAATCCTGTGGCCACTGCCTATGAAGGCTCAGTTGTCTTTTAACTCTGTCAATTCAGAAAGCCCAACCAGTTATTTCAGCGGGAATGTTAGTGCTGAGTCACAAAAACCAGACGAATCTAAGCTTGAATGCAGCCAATCCGGGCTCTGTGTGTGTTCTGAGGGGCCCAGACTGTTCGCCCCAGATTCACAACAGGTCAACATTGCCTAGTGATTCTGAGCAAACAGCATTTAGACAGTTTATGACTTCCTATGCCCGTGCAGCTGAAGAGATCAGAGACTTGATTTCTCCATGCCTGCCTTCATAATGGATCTCCTGTATTGCTACTTTTTAATATCTGTGCATGTGCGTGTTTGTATATATATATAATATATATATATATATATATATATATATATATATATATATACACACACTCTTCAGATTTTTCAAAATATGAAATATATGTGTCTTATTATACACTCCCTAAATTCATTCATATTCATATCTGTGGATTTATAATCAACTTTCCACAAGATTATTCTCATAATAATCATCCACCTGCAATACATATTGTTTCCTAGTACTGAAAACTAAATTCAGTGAATGGTGCATACAAACCCTATAATTTCTACATTTACTTAGCCAGTTTAAAATCAATGCAAGTAGATTCCTAGGGGACATGATGTGTATTTTGACTTTCATTTTTATTCAACACTTGTACGTTACTATGTCTTCAGTTTATCCACATCATAGGATATATATTTCAGTCACAAATTAGAAAATTTATAGGCATTTGTTTCACGATCAATCACTTCCTGATTCAGAACACATGCATTCCTCCATGTTTCTTGACTGGTCTTTTCATGAGACTTCTTTCCAAACACATTACTTTCGTTTAACATCATCACTTATAAAGCAAAACTCAAACACCATTCATCATAAATCATAATCCTAATATTACCATTAGATATATAACTGGTTGGAATGAATGATTGTATATCAATATAAGATTTCTTATATATTTTCACATGTCATTTCAATCCATTATTTAAAGTGGAATCAGTTATGTTATTTATTCATAGTATGGTCTATTCATGCATTATCTCTATATTCATAGACAGAGGTTACACCTCTTTGTGCCCCTATTACTAATGTATGCGTCTTCAAATTATTGCTCCCAGAAATGGTGAAAGAAATACTCATGTCACCTGATCTACATATACATTTTATCACAGTAATATTCTGAACAACAAACAAATAAAATATCAGACTTATGATTGTACCAAAGCCTAAAAGGAAAGTGAATGTTGATAACTAATAGCATCCATGTCCAGGTTGCCTAATGCTCTCAAATGTCATTCCCATTCATGACGACATATTTGTTTTTTCCTATGATTATATATTCAAACTCAAGCCTGTTGAAAATGTCTAATCCTATCCCTCACTTTTTACTTTGCCTGATTTAGTAATGTCTCTATTGACACCTGCTTTCCTACATATTTTCCCCAGTTCATCATTTTGGCTTACTCTTCACATGTGCTGACATTTACATTCACTCTCTAAACAAAACCCTATTGCTAAAGAAGCTTTTTTTTCCAAATCATATACTCACTCTTCTTCCTAAACCTACTGACTATCTTCCTAATCCTACCAACTATCCCTTTTTGACTGGATGTTCTCTTCTACATTCAATCATCCAAGGTACAAGGTCCTATGCCATTGTATTTCGATTTAACTGAGACAATTGTACAGAACATTATTCAACACTAAGTATCCAAACCAAGGGCCCAATGCCCTTCTGGGCTTCAAATCTTTCTTAGATTCCCGTTTTTATACATATATTTCACCTATATATTCTTATAAATATCACAGGTTCCCAATCCCATTATTCATCCTGCAGAATGATTCCTAACCCAAATCGAAAATATTATTAACCCTAACCATACACTAACTTTGCAGGAGAGCAGGAACAGTGTGGGTATTAAACTACAGGAATCTAGGGGATCTTCACCTGCTGAGAAACTCAAATGTTCATGCAGAAATAATCCCTGGTGAAGATGAAGGCAGCTATGAAGTACCTCAGAAAGCAAAAGTCAACTTCCATGGCAATCATCCTGGTCAGGATGAAGGGTTGTGTCTGAATCATTCTCTCTCTTCTTAATGTATAGAACATGGACCAAACCAGTCCTGTGTGGAAGCTGTTCCCGGGTGCTTATGGTTGATATAACATTCTAACTAGAGAAAGTGCCACATGAAAATCGGGGCAGCCTCCACCTCATGGTACTTTTGGAAGCAACAAAGTGGTTGCCAAGGCAGTGACATCATTCAGATCCTGAAGAAAGTGATCTCACCTCACTTCCTTGGTGAGGGAACTCTCTGAACTTGGGATCCAGGAAGCCAGGCACCCAGAGACAGTCCCTGTTCTAGTCCCAGTGGTCTCACATGTTTGGAATTACCAAGGACAGAGTCAGTCTTTCTTGGTACCTACAGATGTGAGGATGTCCAAATGCCAGGAAACCTCTGAAGAGGGGCTTTCCCTGAGAAAGCAGGTAGTGGATCATTTTCTGAGAATAGGTAGGAAAGGCGGTTTGTTTGGTATGGTGTGGAATATTTCTATTAAGTCCTTTGACAAGGTGAGTGTTTCTATGTGTGTGTATCCCACTGAGTCCATTGTTGTAGACATTAGAAAAGACAATGCATCAATGGATGTGTCCTGTCTAGTAGAAAGCTTCCCAGCATTCATCCTGCCCAATTCATGAGTGGACTCTGGCTTGCCTTATGGATGGGCAACACCTACAAGCTTCCTAATTTCCTGTTTTCTCTCTCAATTCAGCCCACTCTCCAGAATAGTATCATGGTTTTGTGTCCAAGATTTGTACCACCTCCAAGATCTGTGACATGGCTATGTACTGGATAGCTGAAGGAAATGGCTAGCATCTCAGAAATCTCAGATATCTGTTGACCAGGAAAGTCTCAGTGGAGAAACCCTGCTTTGGTCGTTTTGCTTAACTATTGTTCTGTTGAATGTCAGGAAGTTTTTTGCCTCGAGCCACCACTTTGTGAACCCTGAAGAAAACAGTTTTCAAATGGAAATGAATGGGCATCACCTGTGGCTCTTTGCTTAATTGCTTAGGATTGGGATATGTCTGAATCAGCCTGTTGGCCCTGTGTGACGCTGTGGCTTAGATTCTCATCACCTGATGGATCTAAAGATAGATCCCATGCGTGCATCCAAAACCAAAATGGCAAAAAGATCAGATATTGTTGATGAACTCTCTTGCCTTCCTCTGGTAGGTTCCAGATATCCATCAAGTGAGAATAGGGATTCTTTGGGTCAAATGAGTTCTTCAAAGCCCTGCAGAGGCTAGGCCATAGGTGCTTGATTATCATGACTCCAATTCACTTAAAGAATCTAAACCCCAAAGCTAGAAGGCCTCAAGTTGGAGAAGCCAAGCAATATTAAAGGTAGGCCTATTTGATTACTCCTGGTTCACAGGAAGAGAGTCCAGGCCACCCTTACTTTAGGCAAATGCGGTGCAAGGAGCTTATTTTGGACACTGTCGTGGGCTGCATCCCTTATGGAAACCTCCAGCCAGAGGATATAATGAGTGTCTATATGGAAGAAGATGAGGGCCATGTGAGAGTGTTTTGGTTTTAATTGTGGACATTTGTCTGGCGGTTGGAAGAGATCACTGGGTCCACCTAGGCTTGCACTCTGGTGTGATTCCCCTTAGAGACTGAGTTCTTTTACTGATCTCAGAGAATTATTGCCAGGAATTGTGTTGGAATTTTAGATGGCCATGCATGAGAGTTGCCCTTGGAAAGTGACATCTAGGCCCTAGTTGACTTTCCACAGAGCACAGGGAATCTCAGCCAGGATAACACATGATATTATTCTTAAAGACTTGGCAGCCATATTTGAGAGTCAAAACACACATGGACCATACTTTGTAGACCTCAATGGGCCTGGCTTAATCTGACTTTTGGCCACTTTTGGAAGCCTTGCCTGTAAGAATTCTCCAGAGTTTTCATTTAATGGTTTCTGAGTGAATTGAAATCCACAGTGCCTCCAACTTCATCCTTGAAAATTGGCTATATCAATATCATGAAATTTTTGAAATTCCCATGACCGGGTAGCACTGGAGAACATTTGGATGTCCTCTTGCTGATCATGAGTATACAGGACAGTGCCTTGATTGACTGGGTTTTATGAAAATGGTGTAGAACAGAGATTCCAGTAAGTTGGATCTTGCTGAGTAGTTGTTCTAGAGCAGTGGTTGGCAGGTGTGTGATAAAACATCTGTGGTGGGGGCATGTGGATCTGCCATTGGCTTCCAAATGGATTGTGACTGACATTTTGCAGTCAGTAGAACCTTATATGTAAAAGCATATTGTTATATGGAGAGGTTTCAGGGCAATGTTCAGAATCAGGATGCTATGGTCAATAGGGCAAGTTATGTGGGATAGAAGCCTGGTTGGTGCATTCTCCTGCAGAACTCGACACACCACACTTGACAGAACTCACTTCAGCACTGTGTCCCAGGTGAACCCTTGTATTTAATGAAGCAAATACCAAACTCCCAGTGCAGCAGCAAGAAACACCACGAAAGTGGAGGATGACCAAATGAATTTACAGTCCACACGGGGAGACACCTAGAATCCAGTGGCCACAGTATACCTACAAATAGAAAATTCAGCACTGCTGCCTCATGTTTATTGGAAAATAAGAAACCATGTCATCCAGGTCACATAGATGCAGAACCAGATTTGATGGTCTCACTACATATGAAGCTAATGCTTCTGACAACAGCATATATTTCATTGCCCAACCTCACAGGCAGTTTCTTCAGATGTTAGGCTGGCAGAAATTCATGTTTTTGGAGTGATTACCCTGTCCCTTACTTTTGGAAACTCCTCTACCAACTCCAAATTTGTGAACTTCTGAGCATTTTCCATTCCACATATGTATTCACAGATTTTCTAAATGTTCTCCTCTAATTGTGTCTTATGTACGGCGAAGGTAATGTCAAGGCATTATTCTGAATGAGAGTGGGAAGATTTTTGTGTAGCACATATTTGCATACACATTGGATACATTTTCCAATTTTCCATTCGAAATACTGAATCCCTGACACTAACACATGCCCTACTAGACTTTGACTTCTTATCCTAATTTGATGGAGAATAATAACCCAAACAGAATACAAATACAAGAGGTTCACAGGAGGCATGGTGTATAATTGGACTTGCCTTTCGTATGATAAATTGTAGGTGTTATAAATCTAGCGAATTTTAATTGAAATAGTTCTCCATGTGTTTTCAAAGTTAACAAATATGTGAATAACTGTCTCCCTTTCTCTGTAGCCTATTCATCACATGTATTTTTATAAGCACATACAGAATTCTACCTGGTATCAGTCGTACATTTGGTGAGGTGGCTGGCTTGGCAGATACAAATTGTGAGAAGAGATCACTCCTACTTAACGCTGTTGGAACTGAAAATTCAACATATGGGTGAGCTTTTTAGTTAAACAACATGAATCCATGTACATTTAAATGAATATTTTTGGATCTGTGGATGATATATATTTCATGGTGAATTTCAATTCACATACATAATGCTACTTTTTAATGTCTGTGTGTGTGTGTGTCTGTGTGTATATATATATATATATATATATATATATATATATATATATATATATATATATATTCACTCTACAGATTTTTCAAAATATTTAGTATATTTTTCTTTTTATACCCTCCCTAAATTCATTCATATTCATGTATGTGGATTTATAATCAACTTTTCACAAGATTATTCTCAGAAATATTCCTCCACCTGAAATACATATTTTTTTCCTTCTACTGAAAACTAACTTTGGGGGATCACATGATGGCGGCGAATGGAGTGCATTACCCCCATGTACCACGTCACTGTGCGGGAAAATGACGAGTTAGAACGGCTAAAACCTATCTTGTTAGGAATTTCCAGCAAATTTGGGGTGCTCCAAAACCTAGTGGACATATATCCATCTCACGAGGATCAGCTACGGGGGCTCAAACGCGAGTGATTTTTCCGCACGGAGGGTCATGCTGCTTATTCAGCAAATTGCCCTGCAGCTAGAGTGTGTGGCGCGCACTGGGAAAAGACGAAATAGCATCGCAAATATACAGTGGTGCGGATTCTATGGGCTCCTGCCCGCTATGCAATTACTGTGCTCAGTGCTGAATTCTGGGATTGAGACGGGGATGGATGTGGTCCAATTCCGTTCTCCATACTGGTCAGACCACAGAGGAAGCCAGCGTCCACCATCTTGAAGAGCTGACGTCACCATCCCTGTTTTCGACTGATCGCAGCTCATTCAGCTATAGAACAGGTAATTTCAGGATTCCATTCACCTTTGCTTCGCAGACAAATTACTCAGGCTCAGTGCTAAAGAACCCGCAGAAACTGTGTCTTGGAGCCTGCTCCTATTAGAACATACACTGAGCCCAGAGCGGCCAAATTTGGCCTCCCTGAACTGATCTGGCCCAGGGCTCAAGAACCCGTGGAAACTGCTTCCCAGTCCGGGTCTTGCTGAATAATGTGGAGGTAAATATCAACCGAGCCTTCATAGGCAGTGGCAACAGGATTGAGACGAGGCTTGTGAGGGCAAGTCAGGACTCACCCATTGCTTTGGTCACCCAGCAAAGGGAACGAAATGCTGCCTTTTGCATGGGATACCAACATGGCAGAGATCTGATGTCATCAGAAAGCAGCGGAGGAGATAACTTCATTAATACCAGCGGTGACAGAAACAGTTGGTCTCCTGGTAAAGAAAGTGAGTCAGAAACACTCGAGTCTCTCTCACTTTGTCATCAAGCCAGAGGGGCAGAGCAGAGCCGCTGCCCATGCCTGGAACAGGCCCAGCGACACACCCGCATGATACTCACTTCACTCCAATTGGAATAGAGGCAGAGGAGAGCCACCACAGGTGCCCAGAACAGGCCTAGCGACCAGCAGGCATGGTAGTCACGTCACCTCAATTGGAGTAATTGCAGAGCAGAGCCTTCTCCAGCACCTAGTACAATCCAAGTGGCCCACCGGCATGGTAGTCACATAACCCCAATAGGAGTAGGCGCAGAGCAGAGTCTTTGCCCATGGTGCCCGGAACAGGCCCAGCAACCTGCCGGCTTCGTAGTCACGACACCCCAATTGGAGTAGCGGCAGAGCAGAGCCACCACCCGCGCCCTCAAGGTAGACAAATCTGCACCCGACCAGCAGAAGAGGCCCAGCGGCCTGCCAGCGCGGCAGACACTTCACCCCATTTGGAGTAGGGGCAGAGCAGATCCATCGCCGATGCCCGTAAGGTAGGCAGACCTGCGACCGACGGCAGAACAGGCCCACCCACCCGCCGGCATGGTAGTCACGTCACCCCAATTGGAGTAGGGGCAGAGCAGAGCCGCCGCCCGCGCCTCTAAGGTAGGCAGACCTGAGACCGACTGGCAGAACACCCCAGGGGTCCATGGGTGTGGTACACACGTCACACCAATTAGAGGAGGGGCTTAGCAGAGCCGCTTCCCGCGCCTGCAGGGTAGGCAGACCTGCGACCGATCAGGAGAACAGGCCCAGCGGCCCATCAGCATGGTAGATAGATCACCCCAATTGGAAGAGCACAACAGCCACACCCCGCACCTGCAAGGAAGACTTTTCAAATATACAAGAGCAATATAAATATATAGGGAGAAAATTTCAAAATCACAACAGTTTCACCAAGCAGAAAGAAACGCGAGCCGTATGAAAAGACAAAGAAAAAAGGACCACAAGCAATGCAGGTCAACACAACTTTAGAAGAGGTAATAGCTGCAGCAGATGGAATGTCAGATTAAAAAACTCAGGATATACATGCTTCAGATAATCTCGAGTCTCAAGGAAGACATTAGACAGCAAAATCAGACAATGAAAGATCACTTCGACAATGAATTACACAAACAAATCCAAGAAGCAAAAGATCAATTATACAGGGAGATAGAAGTTGTAAAAAATGACAAACAGAAATCCTAGAAATGCAGGAAGCAATAAAACAACTTAAAAACTCAATTGAGAACACTACCATCAGAGTAGAACACTTAGAAGATAGAACATCAGACAATGAAGACAAAGTATTTCAACTTGAAAAGAACATAGACAGCTAAGCAAGACTGTTAAGAAACCATGAACAGAACATCCGTGAAATATGGGATAACATAAAGAGACCAAACTTAAGAGTCATTGGGATACAGGAAGGTATAGAGGTCCAAACCAAAAGAATGAGCAATGTATTTAATGAAATAATACGAGAAAACTTCCCAGACTTGAAGAATGAGACAGACTCCCAAGTCCTAGAAGCCAACAGGACGCCGAATGTGCAAAATCATAAGAGATCCACACCTAGAGGCATTATAATGAAGATACCCAACGTACAGAATAAAGAGAGAATTTTAAAAGCTACAATTGAAAGGAAGCAGATTACATTTAGGGGTAAAGCAATCAGGATAACAGCTGATATTTCAACACAGACTCTGAAAGCTAGAAGATCCTTGAAATATATGTTTTTGTCAGGAGCTTTAGCTTCATTTCTAGTGAAAGCATCAAAGCTGTGTCTGCATCTATGTAACCTGGAGAACATGGTTTCTTATTTTCCAAAAGACATGAGGCGGCAGTGCTGAATTCACTCTTTGTAGGTAAACTGTGGCCACTGAAGGCTAAGTGTCTCCCCGTGTGGACTGTGAAGCCATTTGTTCATCCTCCACTTTTCATGGTGTTTCTTGCCGCTGCACTGGGAGTTTGGTATTTGTTTCACTAAATAAAATGAGTTCAACTGAGACCCAGTGCTGGAGGGAGTTCTGTCATGTATGGTGGGTCAGGGTCTGCAGGAGAATTCACCAACCAGGATTCTATCCCACATAGATTGCCCCCTTGATCATAGCAACCTGATTCTGAACATTGCCCTGAAAATCTCCATATAAAAAGATGCCTTCACATGGAAAGGTTTCAGACATATAAGGTTCTGCTGGATGCATCATGTCAGTCTCAAGCCCTTTGGAAGTAATGGCAGATCCACATGGCCCCACAAGAGATGTTTTATCACACACCTGCACACCACCTGCACAAACACCACTATTCAGTAGGCTACAAGTTACTGGCATTTCTGTTCTACACCATTTTCATGAAACCCAGACAATCAAGGCACTATCTGGTACACTCATGATGAGCAAAAGGACATCAAAGGTTCTCCAGTGCCACCTGGTCATTGGAATGGCAAAAAATTCATGGTATTTATGTAGCCACTTTTCAAGGATGAAGTTGGAAGCACTGTGGGTTTCAATTCATTCAGGAACCATTAAATGGTGAGGAAGCTCATTTCAATAAAAGATCTGGAGAACTCTCACAGGCCATTTTTCCCAAGGAGTGAGCTAGATCTCAGTTTAGAAGGGCGAATCTTATTAGTGGCCTATTCCACTGCCACACAAATGACCGCAATTGAAACCAAAACACTCCCACATGACCCTCATCTTCTGCCATAGAGACACTCATCATAACCTCTTGCTGCAGGTTTTCATGAGGGATGCAGCCCAAGACAGTGTCCAAAATAAGCTCACTTACCCCTCAATTGCCTAAAGTCAGGGTGGCCTGGACACCCTTCCTGTGAACCAGGAGTGATCAAATAGGCCTGCCCTTAATACTGCTCTGCTTCTCCATTTTGACTGTACTGATTGTTGAGTATAAATTCTTTGTGTGAATTGGAGTCATGAGAAAATCCAAGCACCTATGCATTAGCCTCTTCAGGGCTTTGAAAAACTCATTTGACCCAAATGATATCTATTCTCACTTGATAGAGGTCAGGACTTACAGAGGAAGGCAAGAGACTTCATCCACATTGACTGCTCTTATGGCCATTTTGGTTTTGGATTCAGAGATGGGATCTTTCTGTAGATCTGTCAGGTGCCGAGAATCTAAGCCCCAGCCTCACATAGGGCCAAGGGGCTGATTCAGACACATCCCTTTTGAAGCAATTAAGCAAACAGCCACAGGTGATGCCCATTCATTTTCATTTGAAAACTGTTTTCTTCAGGCTTTACAAAGGGGTTGCCTGAGGCAAAGAAATTCCTGACATTCAGGGCAACAGAACAAAAGGTTAGCAAAAGGCAGAAAGCAGGGTTTCTCCACTGAGGCTTTACTGGTCACACTGATATCTGAGTTTTCTGAGATGCTCCCATTGCCTTCAGCTATCCAGTACATGGCCATGTAACAAAGCTTGGAGGCGGTACATATCTTGGACACCAAACCATGAGACTATTCCGGAGAGTGGCCAGAATTCAGGAAGAAAACTGGAGCTTAGGAAGATAGTAGGTGTTGTCCATTCATAAGGCAAGCTGCAGTCCATTCATCAATTGCGCAGGATGAATGCTGGGTAGCTTTCTACTAGACAGGGCACTTCCATTGATGCATTCTCTTTTCAAATGTCAACAACCACGGACACAGTGGGATACACTTTTAGAAACCCTCGCCATGTCAAACGACTTTCTAGAAACAATCCACTCAAAAACAAACAATCCACCATCCCTACCTATTCTCAGAACATGAGACAAAACCACAAACTCACACCCACACCCACAAAGCACCTCCTTCCCAGAAGTAGGTCTTTGATTATCCGGAGTTTCCTCTGACTGGTGGGCCATACCATGTTCCCCCGAAATGGCCTGTACTTTCTCAGATTTGGTGTCTTTGCCAGAACAACTACCTGCTTTCTCAGGAAACACCTGTCTTCATAGCTTTCCTGGCATTTGGCCATCCTCACATCAGTTGGTACCAATAAAGACTGACTCTGTCCTTGGTAAATCCAATCAAGTGTGCCAACTGGGACTGGCACTGGCTCTGGGGGCCTAGCTTCCTGGTTCCCAAGTTAAGAGAGTTCCACTACAAAGGAAGTGAGGTGAGGTCACTTTTTTCAGGAACTGAATGAGGTCACTGCCTTGGCAACTACTTTGCCCTAACAGTTGCTTCCAAGGGTCCCATGAGATGGATGCTGCCCCAATTCCTGTGACATTTTAACAAGTTAGAATGGTATATCAACCATAGTCACCCAGGAACAGCTCTCCACACAGGCTTGGTTTGGTCCATCTTCTCTACATTAAGAAGAGAGAGGCTGATTCAGACACAACCCTTCATCCTGACCAGGCTGTTTGCCATGGAAGATGACCTTTGCTCTCTCAGGTCCTTCATACCTGCCTACATGTTTTCCAGGGATAATTTCTGCATGGACCATTGAGGTTCTAAGTAGGTGGAAGATCCCCTCCATCCCTGCATTGTAAGACCAACTCTGTTCCAGCTCTTCTGTAATGTTATATTGAGGGAACAGTGTATGGTTATGCTTAATAACCAGTTCGATTTGGGTTAGGAATCATTCTACGGGATGTATAATGGTATTGGGTAACTGCAATACTTACAAGAATATATAGGTGAAATATAAGTATGAAAACAGAAATCCAGGTAAGATTTGAAGTCCAGAAAGTCATTGGGTCCTTGATTGGATTACTTAGCTTGAATTACGTTCTGCACAGGTATCTCAGATAAATTGATATACAATGGCATAGGAACTTGTACCTTGGATGATTGAATGTAGAAGAGAACATCCCCTCAAACAGAGATAGTCAGTAGGATCAGGAAGATAGTCGGTAAGTATCGGAAGAACAATGAGTATAGGATTTGGACCAAAAGTTATTTAGCAATAGGGTTTCGGTTAGAGAGTGAATTTCAATAACAGCACATGTGAAGGGTCTCTAACAATGATGAAGTGGGGAAAATATGTAGGAATGCAGATATCAATAGAGACATTAGGAAATCAGGCAAAGTATAAAGTGAGTGATAGGATTAGATATTTTCAACAGGGTTGAGGTTGAACATATAATCTTAGGAAGAAACAAATATGTAGTCACCAATCGGATTGACATTTGAGAGCATAAGGCACCCTGGGCATGGATGTTTTTAGTAATCCATGTTCACTTTCTATTTAGGATTTTGTAGAATCATAAGTGTGACCTTTGAATTTTGTGTCTAGAATATTACTGTGATGAAATGTATATGTAGATCAGGTGACATGAGTATTTCTTCCACCATTTCTGGAAGCAATATTTTGAAGATGTATAAATTTGTATTGGGGCTACAAAAAGGTGCACCCTGTGTCTATGAATACAGAGGAAATGCATGAATAGACCATACTGTGAATAAATAATAAAACTGGTTTCAACTTGAAATAATAGATTGAAATAAATTTGAAAACAAATAAGAAATCTTATATTAATATACAATCATTCATTCCAACCCATTATACATCTAATGGAAATATGAGGATTTTGGTTTATCATGAAAAGTGTGTGACTTTGCTTCAAATTGATTATGAAAATCGAAAATAATTTGTTTGGAAAGAAGTCTCATGAAAAGACCAGTCAAGAAACCTGGAGGAATACATGTGTTCTGAAGCAGGAAGCGATTGAAAGTGAAACAAATGCCTATAAATTTGCGAAATTTTTGATGAAATATATGTCCTATGATGTCCATAAACTTAAGAAAGAGTAATGTACCAGTGTGGAATAAAAACGAACGTCAAAATACACAACACGTCCAATAGAATTCTACATGCATTGATGTTAAACTGGTTCAGTTACTGTAGAAATATTAGGATTTGAAGGCACCAATCACTGTAGTTAGTTTTCAGTACTAGGAAACAAATATGTACTTCAGGTGGATGAATATTTCTGAGAATAATCTTGTGAAAATTTTATTATAAATCCACATACATGAACATGAATGAATTTTGGGACTCTAAATAAGACACAAATATTTCATATTTTGAAAAATATGGAGACTATATATATATATATATATATATATATATATATATATATATATATATATATATATATTTATATATACACACACACACACACACACAAAACACACACACAGACTTTAAAATGTAGTAATATATGCCAATCGAAATCCATCATGAAATATATATCATCCACAAATGCAAAAATATATATTTTACAGAATATGGATTTATGTATAATTTTGTTCAACTAGGAAGCTCACCCATAGGTTGAATATTCAGTTCCAAAGCGTTTAGGAGGAGTGATCTCTTCTCACAATTTGTATTTGCTGAGGAAGCCACCTCACAAAAATATAGGTGTGATACCAGGTAGCTTTCAGTATGTGCATATAAAAATACATATGTTGAATAGGCTACAGAGAAAGGGAGTCAGTAATACACATATTTTGAACTTTAAAAACACATGGAGAACTATTTAATTAAAAATTGACTAGATTTATAACACATAAACTTTATCATGTAAAAGGCAAGTCCAAATATACATCATGCCTCCTTTGAACTGCTTGTATTTATATTCTGTTTGTGTTATTTTTCTCCATCATATTAGGATTAGTAGCCAGAGTCAAGTAGGGTATGGGATAGTGTCAGGGATTCTGTATTTTGAATGGAAAATTGGAAATTGTATCAAATGTGTGTGCAAATATGTGCAACCCAAAACTTCCCTCTCTGATCCAGAACAATGCCTTGACATTACCTTCGCTCCAAGGAAGACACAATTAGAGGAGAAGAGTTAGAAAATTTGTGAATACATGTCTGGAATGGAAAATGCTCAGGAGTTCACAAACTTCGAGATGGTAGAGGAGTTTCCAAAAGCAAGGGACATGGTAAACACAACACCAACATGGAGCTCTTCTGGCCTAAAGACTGTTTGAGAAACTGCATGTGAGATTGGGCACTTGAAATATAAGTTGTTGTCAGAAGTTTTAGCTTTCTTTCTAGTGAGACCATCAAAGATGGGTCTGCATCTATGTGACCTGGACGACATGTTTTCTTATTTTCCAATGAACATGGGGCAGCAGTGCTGAATTCTCTCTTTGTAGGTAAACTGTGGCCACTGGGGGCTTAGTGTCTCCCCGTGTCGCTGTGAAGACATTTGGTCATCCTCCACTTTTCGTGGTGTTTCTTGCTGCTGCACAGTGAGTTTGATATTTGCTTTACAAAATACAAGGAGTTCAACTGGGACACAGTGCTGCAGGGAGTTCTGTCACTTGTGGTGGGTTAGAGTCTGCAGGAGAATGCACCATCCAGGCTTCTATCACTCATTGCTTGCTACATTGCCCCCTTTTCCATTGCAACCCAATTCTGAACATTGCCCTGAAACCTCTCTATATAACAAGGTGCCTTTACATAAATGGGTCTGCTGGCTGCTGCAAGTCAATCACATGCTATTTGGAAGCCAATGGCAGATCCACATGGCCCCACCACAGATGTTTTGTCACACACCTGCCCACAACTGCTCAAGGTGCACTACTCAGAAGGTTCCAACTTACTGGCATCTCTGTTCTATGCCATTTTCATGAAACCCAGTAAATCAAGGCCCAGTCTGGTACACTCATGATGAGCATCAGGAGATCTAACTGTTCTCCAGTGCCACCTGGTCATGGGAATTTTAAAAATTTCATGGTATTTATCTAGCCATTTTTCAAAGAGGAATTTGGAGCCACAGTGGGTTTCAATTCATTCATGAACCATTAAATGTTGTGGAAGCTCATTTCAATGAAAGATCTGGAGAACTCTCACAGGCAATGCTTCCCAAAGAGTGGCCTAAAGGTCACATGAGGCCAGGCCCATTGAGGTCTACAATGTGAGGTCCATGGGTGTTTTGACTCTCAAATATGCCTGCCAAGTCTTTCAGAATAAAATCCGGGTATATCCTGGCTGACATTCTCAGTGCTTTGTGGAAAGCCACCCTGGGCTTAGATCTCAGTTTCAAAGGGCAAGTCTAATGCGTGGCCTCCTAAAATCCCAACACAATTCATGTGAATACTTCTCTGAGGTCAGTTCCAGAACTCAGTCTCTAAGGTGAATCAAACCCGAGTTAAAGCCCAGGTGGACCCAGTCTTATCTTCCAACAGCCAAATAAATGACCACAATTAAATCCAAAACACTCCCACATTGCCCTCATCTTCTTCCATATAGACACTCATCATTACCTCTGGCTGGAGGTTTCCATGAGGGGTAAAGCACAAGACAGAGTCTGAAATAATCTAACTTGCCCTCATTTGCCTAAAGTCAGTGTGACCTGGACACCCTTCCTGTAAACAAGGAGTGATTTAATAGGCCTGCCACTAATACTGCTCTGCTTCTCCAATTTGAGGCCTACTGACTGTCATGTATAGATTCTTTATGTGATTTGGATTCATTAGAAAACCCAAGCACATATGGGCTAGCCTCTGCAGGGCTTTGAAGAACTCGATTAATTCAAAGGATCCCCAAATTCACTTGTTGGAGGTCAGGAACCTAACAGAGAAAGGCAATAAACTTCATCTACAATGACTGATTTTTTAGACATTTTGGTTTTGGATGAACACATGGGATCTTTCTTAAGATCCATTAGGCGCTGAATATCTAAGACACAGCCTCACACACGGCCAAGAGGCTGATTCACACACATATCTCTCAAAGCATTTTAGCAAACAGCCACAGGTGATGCCCATTCATTTCCATTTGAAAACTGTTTTCTTCAGGATTCACAAAGGGGTGGCCTGAGGCAAAGACCTTCCTGACATTCAGGGCAACAGAGGAATAGGGAAGCAAAAGGCCCAAAGCCGGTTTTCTCCACTGAGACTTTCCTTGTCACACTGATATCTGAGTTTTCTGAGATGCTCCCTTTCCTTTCAGCTATAGAATACATTGGCCATGTCACAGAGGTTGGAGGTGGTACATAACTTGGACAAAAAACCATGAGCCTACTCTGGAGAGTGGCCAGATTCAGAAAGAAAACAGGAACTTAGGAAGATAGTACATGTTGCCCATTGATAAGGCAAGTCACAGTCCATTCATAAATTAGGCAGGATAAATGCTGGAATTCTTTCTACTAGACAGGACACATCCATAGATGAATTCTCTTTTCTAATGAATACAACCACGGACACAGAGAGTTACACAGATATAGAAACACTCACATTGTCAAAGGAATTACTAGACACAGTCCACTCCAAACCCAACAAACTGCCTTTCCTACTTATTCTCAGAACATGAGAAAAAATCACAAACTCACTCCCACACCCACAAAGACACCTCCTTCCCCCAAGTAATTCTGTGACTATCCTGAGTGTCGTCTGACTGGTAGGCCATACTATGTACCCCCAAATGGCCTGTCCTGTCTCAGATATGGTCTCCTTGGCCAAATCTGTGACGTTGTCAGGAGCCAGAAATGGGAAAGTACCTTTTTCTCAGGAAAGGCCCCTCTACAAAGCTCTCCTGGCATTTGGCCATCCTCACATCAGTAGGTTCCAGGAAACACTGATTCTGTCCTTGGTAAATCCAAACAAGTGACCTCAATGGGACTGGGACTGGGACTGGCTCTGCTTGCCTGGCTTCTGCACACAAGTTCAGAGAGTTCCATCACCAAGGAAGAGAGGTGAGATCACTTACTTCAGGTAGTGAATGAGGACACTGCCTTGGCAATCACTTTGTCCTAACAGTTGCTTCCAAGGGTCCCATGAGATAGAGGCTGCCCCTACTTCCTGTGACACTTTCACAAGTTAGAATGGTGAATCAACCATAGGCACCCAGGAACAGCTCTCCACACAGGCCTGGTTTGGTCCATTTTCTCTACATTGAGATACAACCCTTCATCCTGACCAGGTTGTTTGCAATGGAAGATGAGTTTTGCTCTTTAAGGTCCTTCATAGCTGCCTATATCTTCTCCAGGGATCACATCTGCATGGACCTTTGAGTTTTTCAGCATATGGAATATCCCCTACATTCCTGTATTGTAAGACCAACACTGTCCCTGGTCTTTTGTTAAGTGAGATTGTGGGAACAGTGTATGTTTAGGGTTTAATAACATGTTTGATTTGGGTTAGGAATCATTCTGCTGGATGAATAATGGTATTGGGAACCTGTGATATTTATTAAAACATAGACATAAAATATAAGTATGAAAACAGAAATCTAGGTAAGATTTGAAGCTCAGAAGGGCATTGAGCTGTTGATTGTGATACTTAGCTTTGAATTATGTTCCGCATATATGTCTCAGATAAATCGATAATCAATGGCATAGGACCTTGTACCTTGGATGATTGAATGGAAAAGAGAACTTTCACTCAAACAGGGAAACTCAGTAAGATTAGGAAGATAGTCAGTAGCTTTCAGAAGAAGAGTGAGTACAGGATTTGGACCAAAAATTCTTTATCAATAGGGTTTCGCTTAGAGAGTGAAAGTAAATATCATCACATGTGAAGAGTCACTCACATGGTGAACTGGGGAAAATATTTAGGAAAACAGACATCAATAGAGACATTAGGAAATCAGGCAAAGTATAGAGTGAGTGATAGGATTAGGCATTATTAACTGCATTTAGTTTGAATATATAATTTTAGGAAGAAACAAATACGTAGTCACCAATAGGATTGATATTTGAGACTATTAGGCAAACTGGACCTGGATGTTTTTAGGAATCCATGTTCAGTTTCCATTTAGGCTTTCGTACAATCATAAGTGTGACTTTTGCTTTTTGTGTCCAGAATATTACTGTGATACAATGTATATGTAGATAAGGTGACCTGAGTATTTCTTCCACCATTTCTGGGAGCAATATTTTGAAGATGTATAAATTAGTATTCGGGGAACAAACAGGTGCACTCTTTGTCTTTGAATATGGAGAATATGCATGTATAGACCATACTGTGAATAAATAATATAACTGGTTCCAACTTCAAATAATGGATTGAATTGAAATGTGAAAATATACAGGAAATCTTATATTGATATACAACCATTCATTCCAACCCGTTTTACATCTAATGGTAATATGAGGATTATGGTTTATCATGAAGAGTGTGTGAGTTTTGCTTAAAATTGATTATGGAAATTGAAAATATTTTTTTTGGAAAAAAGACTCATAAAAAGACCAGTCAAGAAACCTGGAGAAATACATGTGTTCTGAAGCAGGAAGTGACTGAAAGTGAAACAAATGCTTATAAATTTGTGAAATTGTAGATGAAATACATATCCTCTGATGTGCATTCACTGAAGGAATAGTAATGTACCAGTGTTGAGTAAAAATGAACGTCAAAATAAACATCATGTCCCATAGGAATCTTCTTGCATTGATGTTAAACTGAGTCAGTTAATGTAGAAATATTAGGATTTGAATGCACCATTCACTGAATTTAGTTTTCAGTCCTAAGAAACAAATATGTATTTCAGGTGGATGAATATTTCTGAGAATAATCTTGTGAAAATTTGATTATAATTCCACATACATGAACATGAATGAATTTGAAAATTTGATTATAATTCCACATACATGAACATGAATGAATTTTGGGACTGTACATAAGACACATCTATTTCATATTTTGAAATATATGGAGAGTGTGCATATATATATATATATATATATATATATATATATATATATATACAAGAGTGTGTATACACACACACACACACACAAAACAGACATTAAAAAGTAGCAATATATATGCCAATTGAAATTCTTCATGAAATATATATCATCCACAGATCCAAAAATCTTCATTTTACTGAGCGTGGATTTATGTGTAATATTGTTTAACTAGGAAGCTCACCCATAGCTTAAATTTTCAGTTACAACATCGTTTAGAAGGAGTGATCTCTTCTCATAATTTGTATCTGCCAAGTCAGCAACCTCACAAAAATGTACGTGTGATACCAGGTAGGATTCTATATGTGCATATAAAAATACATGTGCTGAATATGCTACAGAGAAAGGGAGACAGGAATTCACATATTTGTCAACTTTAAAAACACATTGAGAGAGGGAGGGGCAGATCTGCCAATCGCTCCTTCAAGGTAGGCGGACCTGCGACCCACCGGCTGAACAGGACCAGTGGCCCGCCACCGTGGAAAACACATCGCCCTGGTTGGGGGAGGGGCAATGCCGCCGGGCCTGCAAGGTAGGCAGACCTGTGACCCACAGCAGGACAGGCCCAGCAATCTGCGGAGGGGCAGAGACGCCCTCTGCGCCTGCAAGGTAGGTGGACCTGCAACCACCGACAGACCAGGCCTATGGCCCGCCAGCATGGTAGACACATCGTCCCGGTTGGGGGAGGGGCGGAGCAGCCACAGGCGCCTGCAAGGTAGACAGACCTGCAAGGGACAGACAAAACAGACCCAGTGGCCCGCGGATGGTCAAAGCTGCCGCCCACGCCTGCAAAGTAGCCCGACTTGCGACCCACTGGCAGAACAGGCCCAGTGCCTGCAGAGGGGCAGAGTTGCTGCTCGCACCTTCAAGGTAGGCGGACCAGCTATCGACTTACAGAACAGGCCCAGCAGCCTGCTGGTGTGGTAGGCACATTGTCCCAATTGTAGGAGGGGCAGAGCCACCACCCGTGCCTGCGAGGGAGATTTTGAAACTATACAAGAGCAATATAAATATATAGGGGAAAAATTCAATAACACAACAGTTTCACCAAGCAGAAAGGAATATGAACAGTATGAAAAGACAAGGAAAGAAAGGACCATAAGCAATGCAGGTAAAGTCAACGTTAGAAGAGGTAATATCTGCAGAAGATGGAATGTCAGATAAAGAACTCAGGATATACATGCTTCAGATGATCTGGAGTCTCAAGGAAGACATTAGAGAGCAAAATCAGACAATGAAAGATCACCTTGATAATGAATTACATAAAAAAAATCCAAGAAGCATAAGATCAACTATACAGGGAGATAAAGATTATAAAATCAAACAAACAGAAATCCTAGGAATTCAGGAATCAATAAACCAACTTAAAAACTCAATTGAGAATACTACCAGCAGAGTAGAACACTTAGAAGATAGAACATCAGACAATGAAGACAAATTATTTCAACTTGAAAAGAACACAGACAGCTCAGCAAGACTTTTAAGAAACCATGAGCAGAACATCCAAGAAATATGGGATAACATAAAAAGACCAAACTTAAGAGTCATTGGGATACAGGAAGGTATAGAGGTCCAAACAAAAGGAATGAGCAATATATTCAATGAAATAAAGGAGAAAACTTCCCAGACTTGTAGAATGAGACAGAATCGCAAATCCTAGAAGCTTACAGGATGCCAAATGTGCAAAATCATAAGAGATCCACACCTAGACATATTATAATGAAGATGCCCAACATACAGAAAAAGGAGAGAATTTTAAAAGCTACAAGATAAAGGAAGTAGATTACATTTAGTGGTAAACCAATCAGGATAACAGCTGATCTTTCAACACAGATTCTGAAAGCTAGAAGATCCTGCAATAACATTTTTCAAACACTGAAAGAAAATGGGTTCCATCCAAGAATTGTGCATCCAGCGAAATTAAGCTTCAGGATAGAAGATGAAATTAAAACTTTCCACGATAAACAAAAGTTAAAAGAATTTGCAGCTAGAAAACGATTTCTTAAAAACATCCTTGGCAAAACATCACAGGAAGGGGAAATGGAAAATAACAATGAAAACCAACAGTGGGAGGTAGAGGAGTAAAGGGGGGAAAATAATCAAGGAGGAAAACAAACCATGCTTAGTAACATAAATATACAAATATGGCTGGAAGAACAACCCATATCTCAATAATAACCCTAAATGTTAATGGCTTAAACTCATCAATTAAGAGACACAGGCTAGTAGAATGGATCATAAAACAAGACCCAACAATATGCTGCCTACTGGAGACACATTTGTTAGGAAAAGATATACATAGACTGAAGGTGAAAAGTTGGGAAAAATCATATCACTCATATGGACTTCGGAAACAAGCAGAAGTGTCCATACTCATATCAAATAAAATAGATTTCAAGCCAAAGTTAATCAAAAGGGATAAAGAGGGACACTACATACTGCTCAAGGAAACCATACACCAACAAGACAAAACAATCATAAATATATATGCCCCAAACATTGGTGCAGCTATGTTCATCAAACAAATTCTTCTCAAGTTCAAGATTCTAATAAACCAATATACAATACTCATGGGAGACTCAAACACACCTCTCTCACTACTGGACTGATCTTCCAAACAAAAGTTGAATAATGAAACTATAGAACTCAATAACACAATTAATAACCCAGACTTATGATATATATATATATAGAATATACCACCCAACATCAAGCAGTTACACTTTTTTCTCAGCAGCACATGGATACTTCTCAAAAAATAAATCATATATTATGTCACAGAGCTACTCTTAGACAATATAAAGGAGTAGATATAATACCAGGCATCTTATCTGATCATAAGGAAATGAAACTGAAAATCAACAATGAAAGAAAGAAGGAAAAATCATGTATCACATGGAGAATGAAAAATAGGTTACTGAATGATCAATGGGTTATAGAAGACATCAAGGAGGAAATTAAAAAATTCTTAGAGATAAATGAAAACACAGACATTACATATCAGAATCTATGGGACACATTGAAAGCAGTTCTAAGAACAAAATTCATTGCTTGGATTTCATTCCTTAAAAAAAGGAAAAAAAAAGACAAATAAATGATCTCATACTTCATCTCAGAATCCAAGAAAAAGAAGAGCAAAACAACAGCAAAAGAAGTAGAAGCCTAGAAATAATTAAAATCAGAGCTGAAATTAATGAAATCGAAACAAAGAAACAATTGAAAAAATTGACAAAACTAAAAGATGGTTCTTTGAAAAAATAAATAAAATCGACCAACCCTTAGCCAAGCTAACAAAGAAAAGAATAGGGAGAATTCAGTATCACAACAGATAGTTCAGAAATACAGAAGATAATCCGAAATTATTTTGAATTCTTATTCTTCAATAAAATAGAAGATAGTGAAGGCATCGATAAATTTCTCAAGTCATATAATCTGCCCAGATTGAGTCAGGAGGATATAGGCAACCTAAACAGACCCATAACAATTGAGGAAATAGAATAAACCATCAAAAGACTACCAACTAAGAAAAGCCCAGGACCGGATGGGTATACAGCAGAGTTTTACAAAACCTTTAAAGAGGAACTAATACCATTACTTTTCAAGCTATTTCAGGAAAAATGCAAAAATCCTCAATGAAATTGTGGCGAATCGGATACAAAAACATATTAAAAAAATTGTGCACCATGATCAAGTAGAATTCATCCCTGGGATGCAAGGCTGGTTCAATATACAGAAATCAATAAATGTTATTCATCACATCAATAGACTTAAAAATAAGAACCATTTGATCATCTCGATAGATGCAGAAAAAGCATTCGACAATGTACAGCATCCCTTTATGTTCAAAACTCTGGAAAAACTAGGGATAACAGGAACATACCTCAATAATGTAAAAGCAATCTATGCTAAGCCTCAGGCTAGCATCATTCTGAATGGAGAAAAATTGAAGGCATTCCCTCTAAAATCTGGAAGAAGATAGGGATGCCCTCTCTCACTACTTCTGTTCAACATAGTTCTCAAAACACTGGCCAGAGCAATTAGAGAGATTAAAGAAATCAAAGGCATAAAAATAGGAAAAGAAGAACGTAAATTATCACTATTTGAAGATGACATGATTCTATACTTAGCAGACCCAAAAAGGTATACAAAGAAACTATTAGAGCTAATAAATGAATTCACCAAAGTGGCAGGATATAAAATCAATACGCATAAATCAAAGGCATTCCTGTATATCAGCAACAAATCCTCTGAAATAGAAATGAGGACAACCACTCCATTCAAAATATCCACACACACACACACAAAAAAAAATACTTGGGAATCAACCTAACAAAAGAGGTGAAAGACTTATAAAATGAAAACTACAGAACCCTAAAGAGAGAAATAGAAGAAGATCTTAGAAGATGGAAAAATATACTATGTTCATGGATAGGCAGAACTAACATCATCAAAATGGCAATATAACCAAAATTCTCTATATGTTAAATGCAATGCCAATCGGGTCTAAAAGCATGCAATGGAGGAAGGATAGCATCTTCAACAAATGGTTCTGGGAAAACTGGAAATTCATATGCAACAAAATGAAACTGAATCCATTTCTCTCGTCATGCACAAAAGTTAACTCAAAATGGATTAAGGAGCTTGATAGCAAATCAGAGACACTGCATCTGATACAAGAAAAAGTTGGCTATGATCTACATACTGTGGGGTTGGGCTCCTAATTCCTCAATAGGACACCCATAGCACACGAGTTAATAACTAGAATTAACAAATGGGACTTACTCAAACTAAAAAGTTTTTTCTCATCAAAAGAAAAAATAAGAGAAGTAAATAAGTAGTCTACATCCTGGGAACAAATCTTTACTCCTCACACTTCAGATAGAGCCCTAATATCCAGAGTATACAAAGAACTCAAAAAATTAAACAATAAGAAAACGAATAACCCAATCAACAAATGGTCCAAGGACCTGAACAGACACTTCTCAGATGAGGACATACAATCAATCAATAAGTACATGAAAAAATGCTCACCATCTCTTGCAGTCAGAAAAATGGAAAACAAACCCACCCTAAGATACCATCTCACTCCAGTATGATTGGCAGCCATTATGAAGTCAAACAACAAGTGCTGGCGAGGATGTGGGGAAAAGGGTACACCTGTACATTGCTGGTGGGACTGCAAATTGGTGCAGCCAATTTGAAAGAAGTATGGAGATTTCTTGGAAGCTAGGAATGGAACCACCATTTTACCCAGCTATTCCCCTTCTCAGTGTATTCCGTAAGACCTAAAAAGTGCATGCTGCATTGACACTGCTACATTGATGTTCATAGCAGCACAATTCAAAAATAGCAAGAGTGTGGAACCAACTTAGATGCCCTTCAATAGATGAAGGAAAAAAAATGTGGCATTTATACACAATGGAATAATACTCTGCATTAAAAAATGTCAAAATCATAGAATTTGCCGGGAAATAGATGGCATTAGAACAGATTATGCTAAGTGAAGCTAGCCAATCCCTAAAAAAAAAAAAAACAAATGCCAATAGTTTTATTTGATATAAAGAGAGTAACTAAGAACAGAGTTGGGAGGAAGAGCATGAGAAGAAAATTAACATTAAACGGGGGTGAGAGGTGGAAGAGAAAAGGAAAGAGAAGGAAAATTGCATGGAAATGGAAGGAGACCCTCATGGTTATACAAAATTACATACAAGAGGAAGTTAGGGGAAAGGGGGGAAAAACCAAGGAGGAGAAATGAATTACAGTAGATGGAGTAGAGAGAGAAGATGGGAGGGGAGGGGATGGGGGATAGTAGAGGATAGGAAAGACAGCCGACTACAACAGACACTACTATTGCAATACGTAAAACAGTGGATGTGTAACAGATGTGATGCTGAAACCTGTATACGGGGTAAAAATGGGAGTTCATAACCCACTTGAATCAAAGTGTGAAATATGATATGTCAAGCAATAGGTAAAGTTTTGAACAACCAACAATAAAAATTAAAGGAAAAAAACACATAGAGAACTATTTCAATGAAAAATGGACTAGATATATAACACCTACCCTTTATCATGCAAAAGGCAAGTCCAACTATACACCATGCTTCCTCTGAACGGCTTGTATTTCTATTCTGTTTGTGTTATTATTCTCCATCATAGTAGGATTAGTAGTCAGAGTCTAGTAGGGTATGGGTTAGTGTCAGGGATTCAGTATTTTGAATGGAAAAAAGGAAAATGAATCCAATGTGCATGCAAATATGGGCTACACAATAAATTTCCCACTCTCATCCAGAACAATGGCTTCACATTACCTTCGCCCCAAATAAGACGCAATTAGAGGAGAAGAGTTGGAAAATCTGTGAATATATATCTGGAATGGAAAATTCAAAGGAGTTCACAACCTTGGATGTGGTAGAGGAGTTTCCAAATGTAAGGGACAAGGTAAACACTCCACATACTTGTAGCTCTTCTGGCCTAAAGTCTTCTTGAGAAACTGCCTCTGATGTTGAGAACTCAAAATATATGTTGTTGTCAGGAGCTTTAGCTTTCTTTCTAGTGAGACCATCAGAGCTGGGTCTACATCTATGTGACCTGGAGGACGTGGTTTCTTATTTTCCAATGAACACTAGGCTACAGTACTGAATTCTCTCTTTGTAAGTAAACTGTGACCACTGGGGTCTAAGAGTCTCCCCGTGTGGACTGTGAAGGCATTTGGTCATTCTCCACTTTTCGTGGTGTTTCTTGCTGCTACACTGGGAGATTGGTATTTTCTACACGAAATACAAGGAGTTGAACTGGGACACAGTGCTGAAGGGAGTTCTGTCATGTGTAGTGGGTCATGGACTGCAGGAGAATGCACCAACCAGGCTTCTAGCCCACACAGATTGTCCCCTTGTCCATAGCAACTTGATTATGAACATTGCCCTAAAAATTCTCCATATACCAATATGCCTTTACATATAAGGGTTTCCTGGCTGCACCACGTCAGTCACATGCCATTTGGAAGCAATGGCAGATCCACATGGCCCCACCACGGATGTTTTATCACAAACCTGCACACCAAAGCTTGCGCCTACAATTGAGGAGTATCCAACTTACTGGCATCTCTGTTCTACACCATTTTAATGAAACTCAGTCAATAAAGGCACTCATGATCAGCAATAGGGCATACAAAGGTTCTCCAGTGCCACCTGGTCATAGGAATTTCAAAAATTTTATGGTATTTATCTAGCCATTTTTTAAGGTGGAAGTTGGAGGCACTGTGGGTTTCAATTCATTTAGGAACCATTAAATTGTGAGGAAGCTCATTTCAATGAAATCTCTGGAGGACACTCAAAAGCAAGTCTTCCCAAAGAGTCGCCAAAAGGTCACATGAAGCCAGGCCCATTGAGGTCTACAGTGTGAGGTCTATGTGTGTTTTGACTATGGCTGCCAAGTCTTTCAGAATAAAATCTTGTGATATCCTCGGTGAGATTCCCAGTGCTCTGTGGAAAGCCAGCCTGGGCCTAGGTCTCAGTTTCCAAGAGCGAATCTCATATGTGGCCTCCTAAAAACTCAACACAATTCATGCCAATACTTCTCTGAGTTCAGTTCCATAACTCAGTCTCTAAGGGGAATCACACCAGATTTCAAGTCCTGGTTGACCTACTCATCTCTTCCAACCCCAACACAAATGACCAAAATTAAACCAAAACATTCCCACATGACCCTCATCTTATTGCATATAGACACTCATCTTAACCTCTGGCTGGAAGTTTCCATGAAGGACACAGCCCAAGACAGTGTCCAAAATAGGCTTCCTTGGCCCTTATTTTCCTAATGTCAGGGTGGCCTGGACACCCTTCCTGTAACCCAGGATTGATCAAATAGGCCTGCTGTAATACTGCTCTGCTTCTCCAATTTGAGGCCTACTGACAGTGGGGTTTAGAATCTTTATGTGAATTGGAGTCATAAGAATACACAAACACCACTGGGCTAGCATGTGCAGGGCTTTGAAGAAATCATTTGACCCAAAGGATCCCTATTCTCACTTGATGGAGTTCAGGAACCTTACAGTGGAAGGCAAGAGACTTTATCCTCAATGACTCCTCTTTTGGGCATTTTGGTTTTGGATTCACACATGGGATCTTTCTTTATATCAATCAGGTGCTAAGAATCTAAGCCACAGCCTCACACAGGGCCAAGAGGCTGATTCAGACACACCCCTTTCTAAAGCAATTAGGCAAAGAGCCACAGGTGAGGCCCATTCATTTCCATTTGAAAAGTGTTTTGTTCCGGCTTCACGAAGGTGTGGCCTGAGGCAAAGAAATTCCTGACATACAGGGGAATAGAACAAAAGGTAAGCAAAAGGCCCAAAGCACGGTTTTTCCACTGAGACTTTACTGGTCACACTGATATCTGAGTTTACTTAGTTGCTCGCCATTCCCTTCAGCTATCCAGTACATGGCCATGTCACAGAGCTTGAAGGTGGTACTTCTCTTGGACACAAAACCATGAGCCTATTCTGGAGAGTGGCCAGAATTCAAAAATAAAACCAGAACTTAGGAAAATAGCAGGTGTTGCCCATCGATAAGGGAAGCCGCAGTGCATTCATATATTCGGCTGGATGAATGCTGGGAAGCTTTCTACCAGACAGGACACATCCATTCATGCATTCTCTTTTCTAATGTCTACAACCACGGACACAATGGGATACACAGACATAGAAACACTTGCTTTATCAAATCACTTATTAGAAACAGTTCACTCCAAACCAAACAAACCGCCATTCCTACCTATTCTGAGAACATGAGACAAAAGCACAAACACACACCCACACCCACAAAGCACCTTCTTCCCCCAAGTAGGTCTCTGACTATCCGGAGTGTCCTCTGACTTTTGGGCCAAACTATGTTCCCCCGAAATTGCCTGTCCTGTTTCAGATCTGGTTTCCTTGGCCAACTCTGTAAAGTTGTCAGGAGGCAGCGGTGATCCACTACCTGCTTTCTCAGGAAAGGCCACTCTTCAGAGCTTTCCTGGCTTTTGGCAATCCTCATATCAGTAGGTACCAACAAAGACTGATTCTGTCCTTGGTAAATCCAAAGAAGTGAGACCACTGCTACTGGGACTGGAATGGGATTTGGGTGCCTGGATTCTTTGATCCCAAATTCAGAGAGTTCTATCACCAAGGATGTGAGGTGAGGTCTGAGGTCACTTCCTTTAGGAACTGAATGAGCTCACACCATTTGCAACCACTTTGTCCTAACAGTTGCTTCCAAGGGTCCCCTGAAATGAAGGCTGCCCCTGCTTCCTGTTACAGTTTCACGAGTTTGAATGGTATATTAACCATAGGCAACCGGGAACAGCTCTCCACACAGCCTGGTTTGGTTCTTCTTCTCTACATTAAGAAGAAAGAGGCTGATTCAGACATATCCCTTCATCCTGACCAGGTTGTTTGCAAGAGAAGATGACTTTTGCTCACTCAGTTCCTTCATAGCTGCCTACAACTTCTCCAGGGATCATTTTTACATGTACCTTTGAGTTTCTTAGCAATAGGAAGTTCCCCTATATTCCTATATTGTAAGACCTACTCTGTCCCTGCTCTTCTGTAAAGTTATATTGAGGGAACAGTGTATGGTTAGGGTTAATAACAGGTTCAATTTGCATTAGGAATCATTCTGCTGGATGAATAATGGTATTGGAAACCTGCGATATTTACAACAATATATAGGTGAAACATAAGTATGAAAACAGAAATCTATTTAAGATTTGAAGCCCAGAAGAGCATTGGGACCTTGATTGTGATACTGAGCTTTGATTTATTTCCTGCACAGATGTCTCAGATACATCAATATACAATGGCAAAGTTCCATGTATTTTGGATGATTGATTGTCAAAGAGAACTTCCAGTCAAAAAGGGATAATCAGTAGGATTAGGAAGATAGTCGGTAGGTTTAGAAAGGAGAGTGAGCATAGGATTTGGACCAAAAGTTCTTTAGCTATAGGGTTTCGGGTATAGAGTGAATGTAAATGTCACCACATGTGAAGAGTCAGTCACAATGATGAACTGGGGAAAATATGTAGGAAAGCAGATATCAATAGAGACATTAGGAAATCTGGCAAAGTGTACTCGGTAGCGAAAGGTTAATATAATAGGTACTTATCACTTCCTGTTTTCTGTATGCTTAATAAAACACTGTTGAAATCTTGAGAACTGTTTGCTAATCTTGTTCCCAGAATGTTCTGTCCTCAACTGCCAAACTGCAGAAAGTACTTCCTCACCCAGTTGCCCACAAACAGCTCACTCGCCCGGACCCATCAATAAACATCCTGCCCTGCCCTCTCAAAGGAAAGTATATAAGCTCTGCTTAAGCTGTTCTCAGGGCTCTCTGCTCTATTCAAGTGAACTCTGAGCCCCAGCATGCTGGACCCATAATAAACCCTTTGCTTTTGCATGAGACAGTCTCTTGGTGGTTTCTTCCCCGGACGCTCGCCCGACCTTTACATATGGAGGTTCCACTGAGATCCAGCAGCGGCAGATGAGAGACCCCAACGGGCTCCTCTCGGGGTATGTAAGGCGCCTCTTTCTGGTTTCAGGTTTCAGGTTAGGGCTTGGCAAAATGGCTGTTGATGAAGAGTGTGAGCTCTCTCCGACGATGGCTGACAGACATGTCATAGAGCCACAGGCCACGTCACTGGGGGACTCCCCAGAGAACTCGGGAAATCGAGGAACAATAGTCTCCTCAACTCAGTGATATTTTGTTTCAGATTCGGCATATCCAGCCCATCAGGTTTTGCCGGCTACTCAGTCCTGGTCTCAGTGTTGGACGTCCATTGCCTGTCTTTATTGTTTTGTCTTGTCTGTGTCGTGTGTCGTTGCTTTTACTGATTGTTTATCTTTCATAATGGGATAGAGCACTTCAATGCCTCTTTCCCTGACCCTTGATCATTGCACCAAAGTCCGCTTAAGGGCTCAGAATCTTTCTTTTTCAGTAAAACGCTGGACCTGGCAGACTCTCTGTGCCTCAGAATGGCCCACCTTTGGATTCAGATAGCCCCTAGAAGGATCTTTCTACTTCCCACTAATTTAAAAAGTCAGAGATATTGACTTTCAGCCAGCGCCACATAGACATCAGGATCAAGAGACATATATCTTAACTTTTCAGGACATCTGCAATTCTCCTCCTCCATGTGTGAAGCTTTTCCTTGCCCCTGCCCCCACTCCTACTCCTTCCCTCATGCTCTCTCAAACCTTCTGCTCCTCCTCCTCCTTCAACCTCTGTTCTCCCTGAGTCACAAGATTTGACTCTACTGGACTCTCATCCTACTACTTATTCCCTGCCCTCGTCCCCCAACCCCCAACACCCTCTAAGTAATTCCCCTGCTGCTGACTCAGCCTGTCCGCCATTGGAGGAAGCTAAGCGAGCCCAGCGCACTCCAAATAACTCCCCTGCAGCAAACACACCCCCTCCTCCCCTGGAGGATGCTGGCCCGGCTAAAGGAATTTGCCGGCGTTGAATGATTGAAATCCCTGGAACTCCCGTGATGCTCCCTCTCCATTTCTAAGGAACAATGATTGATGACAACCATGGGGGAAAAGTGCTTGCCTACCAGTTTTTACCTTTCTCCTCTTCAGACCTAAATAACTGGAAAAATAACAATCCCCCTTTTACTGAGGACCCCACCTGGGTCTCAGGTGTGGTTGAATCATTGATGTTTTCACACCAGCCTACTTGGGATGACTGCCAACAACTCCTAGGGACTCTCTTCATGACAGAGGAACAAAAGAGAATCTTCCTGGATTCTAGAAAAAAATATTCTCGGACCAGATGGGTGACCGACAAAACTTCCCAACATATGCAAAGCCGCCTTTCCCTTGCACAGACCCAACTGGGACCCCAAAACCTGTGAAGGTAATGAGCATCCTTCCTCTTATTGCCGGGCTCTAATAGTGGGTATCTTAGTGGCCGCTAGGCGATCAACTATTTTGGCCAAGGTAAGAGAGATTATTCAAGGGACTGATGAATGTCCCTCCATGTTCCTACAGGGAATTATGGAGGCATATAAGAGATTTACTCCTTTCGATCCTCAGGCAGAGAATCAAAAGGCATCTGTCATGGTGGCCTTTATTGGGCAAGCTGTTCTGGATATTAAAAGACAGTTACAATGCTTAGATGGATTACAAGATATGACTTTGAGAGGTTTAGTCAGAGAAGCCAAGAAGGTATACTAAGAGAGAAACTGAGGAAGAGTATGGAGCAAAGGGAGGATAAAAGAAACAAAAGACAGACTAAGGCATTGACTAAGGTCCTGGTCACAACAACAAATAGACCAGAAATTAAGAAACATGGAGACAGGAAGGGACACCGGGGACCACACTAGAGGCCACCCCTGGCCTCAATTCAATGTGCCTACTCTAAAAAAAAAGGACACTGGGCTAAAGAGTGCCCTAGAAAGAGACAGCCAGGCCAGCTGGACATTCTGACTCTGTAGGATTACTAAGAAAGTCGGGGCTCAGATCCTCTCCTTGAGCTCAGGTTAACTTTTGAAGTGGAGGGGACCCCAGTATACATTGAAGTGGATACAGGGGCAATATATTCTGCCTTTAAGGCCCCATTGGAACCTCTATCAAATAAAAGGTCTCTAATTCAAGGGGCTAATGGCAGTAAATATCAGGCTTGGACAACTAAGAGGACCATGGACCAGGGGAAAGGAAAAATCCATCACTCCTTCCTAGTAATCCCAGAATGCATGGCCCCATTGATTGGCAGAGATCTGCTCACAAAGCTCTGGGCCAAAATAACTTTTAACCCTGAAGGCCCCCAAGTGGAATTTCTAAATCCTTCAGTAAAAACTCCTATAATCACGGCTCTAACTATGTCAGTAGAAAATGAACATCAAATCACTCACCTTGGTTCAAAGAAACTGCATTCATTTTTGAAGGATCAAAAACAGTTTTCCACTAACCGACTCACAGTGAAAGGAAACAACTGAATGGATAACAAAAGCCTGTTGGGTCCATCAATTGGTTAATTCTTACCCTTCCAAGCTTCCTGCAGGAAAGCACCTACGAGGAACCAGACCAGGACAATTCTGGGAAGTGGACTTTACTGAAATTAAGCCAGCAAGGAATGGACTTAAATATCTCCTAGTCTTTGTAGATACATTTTCAGGATGGATTGAAGCTTTCCCCCCCAAAAAAAAGAAAAGAAAAAAAATGAAACAGCGCAAATGGTGGTCAAGAAGATTCTGGAAGATATTTTTCCAAGGTATGGCCTGCCTAAAGTAATAGGGTCTGATAATGGACCGGCGTTCGTGGCCCAGGTAACTCAGAGGTTAGCAAGGACCCTGGGGATTAATTGGAAATTACATTGTGTTTACAGACCCCCGAGTTCAGGACAGGTAGAAAGAATGAATAGAACCATTAAAGAGACCATAACGAAATTAAGCTTAGAGACCGGCATAAAAGATTGCACTATGCTCCTGCTTTATGTACTGTTTCATGCAAGAAATACTCAATCTATTTCTTTGTGTAACCTCACACCCTGTGAAATTCTCTATGGTGTCCCTCCTCCAGTAAGGGTCCTACCCCAACTCTAAGACCTAACGATTCCTTCCACACCCCCTTGCTTAACAGACTTAAAGCTCTTGAAAGAACTCAGAGACACCTGTGAAAACAGATGGCCACTGCCTACCAACCTGGGGATGAGGGGACTCTACAGCGATATCAAATAGAGACTTCATCTATGTAAGACGACATCTGGTGTCATCCCTGGAACTCCCCTGAAAAGGACCATACCAGGTGCTACTTATAACACCTACAGGGTAAAGGTAGTCAAAATCACTTCCTGGATCCCTACCTCTCATCTCAAGCCTGTGCCCTGTCCAGACTCTGGCTGGAAACTGGAAAAGACTGGAAACCCTTTCAAATTGTGGATTCGCTGTGTGGATAAGGCTATAGACTCTCCCCTTGACCACCAGTAGTCCTAACCCTCATAAGCCTGTTCAGCAGCGATGTCTGATCACAAATCCTACTGGAAAGGAAGTATGGTCTATCTTGCATACAGCCCGCTTAGGGACCTGGTGGCCATCTCTCCAGCCAGACATTTGTCAGCTGCGTATAGGTCTTCCCTATTGGGATATCCCTAATGAAGAGGATCCCACTAAAATTCCATTAAATTCCTTCCATACCATAGATAATGGAAACAAACATTATTGATGTAGGGACACGCGAGCCAGATGCTGGTTGGCTAGCCTAGATTACTATGTTTGCCCAGTGTACTTTCAAAGCCACAAACAGTCAAGGCTGTGTGCTGGAAACGCCAACATCTTCTGTAAGTCATGGGGATGTGAGCATACAGGGACTGCCACATGGAACCCAAACTCCTCATCAAATTCTGTACACAGCATTGGCCATATTACCAATTAGACAACCAAAACTGATGGCCCCCTGAGGGGTCTCTAGATCTTCAAATTCTGTGTGACCTTTTTAACTTCTGCAAGTGCTCAAAAGGGTGAAAGGAGATTCCTCTATGTGGAGGCCTTTTCTCTCCTTTGCTCACATCGTGAACTATGCTTCTCCAATACATGCTCACCCTCAGCCTTCTGCTCTAGACTCTCTGTTGTCACTCCCACATCATCAACTTGATTTCTCCCCTCCAATTACTATATTAAAAACCCAAACCTCCACCGTTTCTCAGACCATTGCCCCCTTTCTGAGGTAGCAGGTACTGAGGTAACCCTCCACTCACTCACTCCTCTCTTCTCCTGTCAGTGCCCACACTAGGTCCCACCAGGTCCTCTTACCAGCTAACCCAAAGCTCAAACCAGCTGAGAAGAGCCCTCAGACCCCTATCCAAGATGTAATGAAAATGGCCTTTAAAGTTGCTTTGTCATCACTGAAAACAGGTTACTAAGAATTTAAAGTCCCTTACAGGCTTTTTGGGATACTCACTCCCATCTCCCTCTCTGTTCTACCCGTTCTACTACTCATGTTTTTGGTGCTAGGAAGATCTCAAAACCCTTTTCCATTATTCTTTTACATCTCTCCTTCCTCATTCTCAGATCCAAAGAGCTGCGCTCAGCCCTGCATTTCCCGTCTTCCCCCTCTGTACCAGGCCCACAGGAAAGTCTTAACTGACCTTATCCAGAAGTTTTCACCATGGCTAACTTTAGGACTTTCAGCAAAAGAGTCCCTATAAAAGAGTTCAGTGTAGATAAACTTCCTCTTTTTGTGTTGCCCTGGTCTACCTGGCAACTGGCTGAAAAAAATCAGCACTCCTGAGCTAGACACACCCTTACTAGTTTTTCACAACATATGTGATCAAGGCCTCTGGCCTTGAGCTGGGGCTTCATAGAGATGGCTATATTTGTAAGATGGATAAGTTGCAAACTGGGCTCCGTGGAAACAGCTGGCAGAGGGAAAAAAAGGGGAAAAAAAAGCTCTCCCGCACCCAGGTGTCCTTGAAAATTTAACTTGCCCAGAACTGAGGAAAAATCAGAAACAAAAACTGCTCTTTGTGAACTTCTGCAGACTGTGAACTTCAGAGCCCCTTCCGTTACATGTTGGGTACAAAATTCTGAAACTACCTAAACTTGGGTTTCAGGGGATTAATTGATTACAACAGAAGCAATGCCCTCTGAATCTGGTTGCAACCAAATATGACTGTTTCCTTGTCTTTGGTGCTATCTTAGGTGCCTTGCCTTTTCCGTCCCTACAACAATATAATTCTATATACTTAAACGTTGTTTATGTTTTTATGAAATGGTCAACAGAAGTGATTAATTGTGTAATGGTGCAGATGTTTCCCAGAGTGCTCTATTATGACGCAGGTTCATTTGAAGATCAAATAGAGGGGCATACAACCCGGTTCAGGTGGGAACATATATCTCTCACCTTAGCCATTCTATTATGAATAGGAGTTGCTGCCCGGGTTCGCACAGGAACCACTGCCCTGGTCCATGGGACACAACAAATGACCCAATTAGAAGCAGCAATAGATCAAAACTTAAAGATATTAGAAAATTCCATCACAGCTTTGCAGGAATCTTTTACCTCTCTCTTTGAAGTTTGCTGGGAGCCATCAGCCAAGTAGGTATGACAAATTCCTTGCCAGCTTACTCCCATGCTGTCTAGTGGAAGGACTTCTGAAAGGTGACCTTGCTCAAGGACCAGGGCAGGATCCGTGTTTAGAGTGTTCCCCCTTTAGAATAGGGCGGTTTAGCATAATAGGAGATTAGGGTGTTCCCCCTTTAGAATAGGGCAGTTTAGCATAATAGGAGATTAGGGTGTTCCCCCTTTAGAATAGGGCGTATCCTGCTGCTGAGTTCCTCTTGAGTGCTTAGGGTCAGACAGTATATTTTGGGAGACAGAAGCCCATGCAGAGTGGATTTGGGAGAGAGTGGATTTGGGCAGAGAACGTGGATTCCCCCAGAGCGTGTTTGTAGACGGCCGGTGTGAGTTCGGGAATAAAGAATTGCTGTTTGAATCTACAAGCTGTGTGGAGACTCGTGATTTGTGCCCAGCCAAAGACTGCGCCAGAAGTTGTTTTACAGAAAAGTCGAGGGTTGGACCTCCATTTTATGAGAGAAGGGAGCCTTTGTGCTGCATTGAGGAAAGAATGTTTTTTTTTTTTTTTTTTATGTCGACCATACTGGAGTTGTAACAAACTCTATGAGTAAATTAAAAAGATGCCTTGAAGAGCATCAAAGAGAGATAGAGACCCAAAATTGGTGGTTTGAGTCTTGGTTTACACAGTCCCCCTGGTTAACTACATTTTAATCAACCCTGGCCGGTCCAATAATAATCCTCATTTTATTGCTTACTATAAAACCCTGTTTCTCAACCATGTAATTTCTTTTCTCCAAGCTCAAATTGGACAAGTTAAACTTATGTTAATACCCCACTAGCATACATAAAATGTGACACCCCCCAACAATCACTTTTATGATTAAAAGTAGCCAGAAGAAGAAGTGGGGAATGAAATGTTAATAAAATATGTACTTGTCACTTCCTGTTTTTCTGTACGCTTAACAAAACACTGTTGAAATGTTGAGAAATCTTTCCTAATCTTGTTCCCAGAATGTGCTGTCCCCAACTGCCAAACTGCAGAATGTACTCCCTCACGCGTTTACACACAAACCGCTTACTCGCCCTGACCCATCAATAAACTTCCCTCCCTGCCCTCTCCAAGAAAATTATATAAGCTCTGCTTAAGATGTTCTCAGGGCTCTCTGCTCTATTCAAGTGAGCTCTGAGCCCCAGCATGCTGGACCCCAAATAAACCCTTTCTGTTGCATGAGATAGTCTCTTGGTGGTCTCATCCTCTGACACTCACCCTACATTTACTTGGATGATTGAATGTAGATGAGAACATCCATTCAAAAGTGATAGTCGGTAAAATTAGGAAGATAGTCAGTAGGTTTAGGAAGAAGATTTAGTATAAAATTTGGAACAAAATTTATTTAGCAATAGGGTTTCGGTTACAGAGTGAATGTAAATGTCAACACAAGTGAAGAGTCAGTCACAATGATGAATTGGAGAAAATATGTTGGAAAGCAGATATCAATACAGACATTACAAAATCAGGCAAAGTATAAAGTCAGTGATAGGATTAGACATTTTCAACAGGGTTGAGTTTGAATATATAATCTTAGGAAGAAACGAATATGTAGTCATCAATAGGATTGATATTTGAAAGCATTAGGCAAATTGGAAATTGATGATTTTAGTAATCCATGTTCACTTTCCATTTAGGCTTTGGTACAAATAAAAGTTTGACCTTTGAATTTTGTGTCCAGAATATCACTGTGATAAAATGTATATATAGATCGGGTGACATAAGAATTTCTTCCACCATTTTTGGGAGCAATATTTTGAAGACTTATAAATTAGTATTTGGGGTACAAACAGGTGTACCCTGTGTCTATGAATATAGAGATAATGCATGAATAGACCAACTGTGAATAAGTAATATAACTGGTTCCACTTTAAATGGTGGATTGAATTGATATCTGAAAATATGAAAAATCTTATATTGATATACAATCATTCATTCCAACAAGTTATACATCAATGTTAATATTAGGGTTATGGTTTATCATGAAGGGTGTGTGAGTTTTGCTTCAATGTGATTATGAAAATCGAAAATAATGTGTTTGGAAAAAAGAATCTTGAGAAGACCAGTTAAGAAATATGGAAGAATACATGTGTTCTAAAGTAGGAAGTGATTGAAAGTGAAAAAACACCTATAATTTTGTCATCTTTTTGATGAAATATATATCCTATGATGTGCATAAACTGAAGAAATAGTAATGTACCAGTGTTGAATTAAAATGAACATCAAAATACACATCATGTTCCATTTGAATCTTCTTGCATTGAGGTTAAACTGGGTCAGTTACTCTAGATATATTAGGATTTGTATGCAACATTCACTGAAGTTAGTTTTCAGTACAAAAAACAAAGAAGTATTTCAGGTGGATGAATATTTCTGAGAATAATATTTAGAAAAGATCATCATAAATCCACATACATGAATATGAATGAATTAAGGGAGTGTATATTAAGATACAAATATTTCATATTTTGAAAAATCTGGAGAATGTGTGTATGTATATATATACACATATATATACATACACACAAACACATTAAAAACTCGCAATATATATGCTATTCGAAATTCATCATGAAATATATATCATTCACAGATCTAAAATATTCATTTTACTGAACATGGATTTATGTATAATGTTGTAAAACTAGGAAGCTCATCCATTGGTTATATTTTCAGTTCCAACGGTGTTTAGGAGGAGTGATCTTCTCTCACAATTTGTATCTGCCAAGTCGTTCACCTCACAAGAATGTAGGTGTGGTACCAGGTAGGATTCTATATGTGTTTATTGCTGTTGCATTGGGAGTTTAGTAATTGCTTCATGGAATCCAAGGAGTTCAACTGGGACACAGTGCTGGAGCGAGTTCTGTCAGGCGTGGTGGGTCAGGGTATGCAGGAGAATGCACCAACCAGGCTTCTATCCCACATTGCTTGCCCCCTTAAACATAGCAACCTGATTGTAAACATTGCCCTGAAACCTCACCATATAACAAGATGCCTTTGCATAGGAGGGTCTGCTGACTGCACCATGTCAGTCACAAGCCATTTGGAAGCCAATGGCAGATCCACATGGCCCCACCACAGATGTTTTTCACACACCTGCCAACCACTACTCTAGGACAACTACTCAGCAGGCTCCAACTTATTTTCATGAAACCCAATCAATCAAGGCACGGTCTGGTACACTCATGATCAGCAACAGAATGTCCAATGGTTCTCCAGTGCCACCTGGTCATGGGAAATTGAAAATTTTCATGGTATTTATCTAGCCATTTTTCAAGGATGAAGTTGGATGCACTGTGGGTTTCAATTCATTCAGGAACCATTAAATGTTGAGGAAGCTCATTTCAATGAAAGTTCTGGAGAATTCTCACAGGCAAGGCTTCCCAAAGAGTGGCCAAAAGGTCACATGAAGCCAGGGCCATTGAGGTCTAAAATGTGATGTCATTGTCTGTTTTGACTCTCAACAATGGCTTCCAAGTCTTTCAGAATAAAATAATGTGATATCCTGGTTGAGATCAGAGTGCCCTGTGGAAAGCTACCCTGGGCCTTGATCTCAGTCTCCAAAGATGACTCTCATGCGTGGCTTCCTCAAATCCCAACACAATTCATGGCAATACTTCTCTGAGGTGAGTTCCAGAACTCAGTCTCTAAGGGGAATCACACCAGAGTTCAAGCCCAGGTGGACCCAGTCATCTCTTCCAACTGCCACACAAATGACCACAATAAAACCGATATTCTCCCACATGGCCCTCATCTTTTTCCATATTGACACTCATCATAACCTCTGGCTGGAGGTGTCCATGAGGGACGCAGCCCAAGACAGTGTCCAAAATAAGCTCCATTGCTCCTCATTTGCCTAAATTCGGGGTGGCCTGGACACCCTTCCTTTGTACCAGGAGTGATCAAAGAGGCCTGCCCGTAATACTGCACCACTCTTCCCATTTGAGGCCTATTGAGTGTCGGTTAAAGATACTTTATGTGAATTGGAGTGATGAGAAAACCTAAGCACCTACGGGATAGCCTCTGAAGGGCTTTGATGAACTCATCTGACCCAAATGATCCCTATTCTCACTTGATGGAATTCAGGAACCTTACAGAGGAAGGCAAGAGACTTCATCCACAATGACAGCTCTTTTTGCCATTTTTGATTTGGATGCACACATGGGATCTTTCTTTAGATCCATCAGGTGCTGAGAATCTAAGTCAAAGAATCACACTGGGCCAAGAGGCTGATTCAGACACAACTCTTTCCAAATCAATTAACGAAAGAGCCAAAGGTGAAGCCTATTTATTTCCATTTGAAAACTATTTTGTTCAGGATTCACAAAGGGGTGGCTTGAGACAAAGACTTCCTGACTCTCAGGGCAACAGAACAATAGGTAAGCAAATGGCCCAAAGCAGGGTTTCTCCACTGAGACTTTCCTGGTCAACTGATATCTGAGTTTTCTCAGATGCTCGTCATTTCCTTCAGCTATCCAGAACATTGCCTTGTCACAGAGCTTGGAAGTTGTACATAACTTAGACACAAAACCATGAGCCTATTCTGGAGAGTGTCCAGAATTCTGGAAGAAAACAGCAAATTAGGAAGGTAGCAGGTATTGCCCATTAATAAGGCAATCCACAGTCCATTCATAAAATGGGCAGGATGAATGCTGGGAAGCTTTCTACTAGACAGGACATATCCATTGATGCATTCTCTTTTCTAATGTCTACAACCACGGACACAGTGTGATACACAGACCCAGAAACACTTGCCTTATCAAACTACTTACTAAAAACAGTTCACTCCAAACCAAACAAACTGACTTTACTTCCTATTCTCAGAACATGAGACAAAACCACAAACCCACACCCACACTGACAATGACACCTTCTTCCCCCAAATAGGTATGAGACTATCCGGAGTATCCTCCGACTGGTGGGCCATACTATGTTCCCCCAAAATGTCCTGTTCTGTCTCAGATCTGGTCTCCTTGGCCAACTCTGTGAAGTTGTCAGGAACCAGGAGTGAGCCGCTACCTGCTTTTCAGGAAAAGCCCATCTTCCAAGCTTTCCAGGCATTTGGCCTCCTCACCTTAGGAGGAACCAAGAAAGACTGATTCTGTCCTTGGTAAATCCAAACAAGTGAGACCACTGGGACTGGGACTGGGACTGGATCTGGGTGCCTGGCGTCCTGGATCCCATGTTCAGAGAGTTCCATCAATAAGGAAGTGAGTTGAGGTCACTTTTTTCAGGAACTGAATGAGATCACTGCCTCGGCAACCACTTTGTCCTAAGAGTTTCTTTCAACGGTCCCATGAGATGGAGGCTGCCCCTACTTCCTGTGACACTTTCACAAATTAGAATTGTATATCAACCATAGGGAACCAGGAACAGCTTTCCACACAGTCTTGGTTTGGTCCATATTCTCTACATTAAGATGAGAGAGGCTGATTCAGAATCATCCCTTCATCCTGACCAGGTTGTTTGCGATGGAAGATGACTTTTGCTCTCTCAGGTCTTTCATACCTGCCTACATCTTCTCCAGGGATCATTTCTGCATGGCGCTTTGAGGTTCTCAGCAGATGGAAGATCCACTACATTCCTGTATTGTAAGATCAACACTGTCCCTGCTCTTCTGTAAACATGTTATTAACACAAACAGTGTATGGTTAGTGTTAATAACATGTTCCATTTGGGTTAGGAATTATTCTGCTGCATGAATAATGGTATTGGAAACTTGTGATTATTTTAAGAATATAGAGATGAAATATATGTATGAAAAAAGAAATCTAAGTAAGATTTGAAGCCCAGAAGGGCATTGGGCCCTTGATTGTGATACTTAGCGTTGAATTACATTCTGCACCGATGTCTCAGATAAATCAATACACAATAGCATAAGACCTTGTTACTTGAATGATTGAATGTAGAAGAGAACATCCAGTCAAAAAGGGATACTCGGTAGGATTAAGAAGATAGTTAGTATGTTTAGGAAGAAGAGTGAGTATAGGATTTGGAACAAAAGTTCTTTATCAATAGGTTATTTATTAGAGTGTGAAAGTAAATGTCAGCACATGTGAAGAGTCAGTCACAATGATGAACTGGGGAATATATGTAGGAAAGCAGATAGCAATAGAGACATTATGAAATCAGGCAAATTATAAAGTGAGGGATAGGATTAGACATTTTCCATTGGGTTGAGTTTGAATATATAATTTTAAGAAGAAACACATGTGTAGTCACCAATAGAATTGACATTTGAGAGCATTAGGGAACCTGGACATGGATGTTTTTAGTAATCCATGTTTTCTTTCCATTTGGGCTTTTATACAATCATAAGTGTGACCTTTGCATTTTGTGTCCAGAATATTTCTGTGATTAAATGTATATAAAGATCAGGTGACATGAGTCCACTTCCACCATTTCAGGGAGCAATATTTTGAAGACGTATAAATTAGTATTGGGGGTACAAAGAGGTGTACACTGTGTCTATGAATATAGAGATAATGCATGAATAGACCATAGTGTGAATAAATAATATAACTGGTTCCACTTTAAATAATGGATAGAATTGATATCTGAAAAGATATAAGAAATCTTATATTGACATACAATCATTCATTCAAACCAGTTATACATCTAATGGTAATATCAGAGTGATAATTAATATGAATGGTATGTGAGTTTTGCTTCCAAAGTGATTATGGAAATCAAAATTAATGTGTTTGGTATGAAATCTCATGAAAAGACCAGTCAAGAAACTTAGAGGAATACATGTGTTCTGAAGCAGGACGTGATTAAAAGTGAAACAAATGCCTTTAAATTTTTGAACTTGTGGATGAAATCATATATCCTATGATGTCCATAAACTGAAAAAATAATAATGTACCAATATTGAATAAAAATGAACTTCAAAATACACATCATGTCCCGTAGGATTCTACTTGCATTGATGTTTAACTGATTCAGTTACTGTAAAAATATTAGGATTTGTAAGCTCCATTCACTGAAGTTAGTTTTCAGTACTAGGAAATAATTATGTATTTCAGGCAGATGAATATTTCTGAGAATTATCTTGTGAAAAGTTGATTATAAACCACATATAGAAACATGAGTGAATTTAAGGAGTGTATAATAAGAAACATATATTTCACATTTTGAAAAATCTGGACAGTATATATATATATATATATATATATATATATATATATATATATATATAGATAGATAGACACACACAGACATTATAATGTAGCAATCTATATGCTAATCGAAATTCACCGTGTAATACATATCATCCACATATCCAAAAATATTCATTTTACTGAACATCGATTTATATATAATGTTGTTCATCTAGGAAATTCACCAATAGGTTTAATTTTCAGTTCCATCATGATTTAGGGGGATTGATATCTTATCAAAATATGTATCTTTCAAAATCAGTGAGCTTACAAAAATGTACTTGTGATACCAGGTAGGATTCTAAATATGCATAAAAAATACATGTGATGAATAGGCTACAGAGAATGGGAGACAGAAATTTACATATGTGTTAACTTTAAAAACTCATTGAGAACTATTACAATGAAAAGTTGACTAGATTTATAACACATACCCTTGATAAAGCAGAAGGGAAGTCCAAGTATGCACCATGCCTCCTATGAACGGCCTGTATTTCTATTCTGTTAGGTTTCTTGTTCTCCATCATATTAGGATTAGTAGTCAGAGTCTAGTAGGTTATGGGTTAATGTCAGGGATTCATTATTTCAAATGGAAAATATGAAAATGAATCTAATGTGTATGCAAATATGTGCTACACAAAAATCATCCCACTCTCATCCAGAACAATGCCTTGACATAACCTTCGCCCCAATTAAGACACAATTAGTGGAGAAGAGTTAGAAAATCTGTGAATACATATGTGGAAATGAAAATGCTCAGGAGTTCACAGCCTTGGAGGCGGTAGAGGAATTTCCAAAAGTATGGGATAGGGTAAATACTCCACAAATATGGAGTTCTGCTGGCCTAATGACTCTTTGAGAAACTGCCTTTGAGGTTGGGCCCTTGTAATATATGTTGTTGTCAAGAGCTTCAGCTTCCTTTGTAGTGAGACAATCAAAGCTGGATCTGCATATATGTGACCTGAAGGACATGGTTTCTTCTTTTCTAGTGAACATGAGGCAGCAGTTCTAAATTCCCTCATTGTAGGTAAACTGTGGCCACTGGGAGCTAAGTGTCTCCTCGTGTGGACTGAGAAGCCATTTGGTCATTCTCCACTTTTCCTGGTGATTCTTACTGCTGCACTGGGAGTTTGGTATTGGCTTCAGTAAATACCATGAGTTCAACGGGGACAGAGTGCTGGAGGGAGTACTCTCACGTGTGGTGGGTCAGGGTGTGCAGGAGAACGCCCCAACCAGGCTTCTATTCAACAAAGCTTTCCCCCTTGTCTGTAGCAACCCAATTCTGAACATTGCCCTAAAACCTCTCAATTAACAAGATGCCTTTACATATAAGGGTCTGCTGGCTGCACCATGTCAGTCAAAAGGCATTTGGAAGCCAATGGCAGATCCATGTGGCCCCATCACAGATGTTTTATCATACACCTGCAAACCACTGCTCTAGGCCCACTACTAAGCAGGTTCCAACGTACTGGCATCTTTGTTCTACACCATTTTCATGAAACCCAGTAAATCAAGGCACTGTCTGGTACACTCATGATCAGCAACAGAACATCCAATGATTCTCCAGTGCCACCTGCTCTTGGGAATTATTCCATGGTATTTATCTAGCCATTTTTTAAGGATGAAGTTGGTGTCACTGTGGATTTCAATTCATTCAGGAACCATTAAATGGTGAGGAAGCTCATTTCAATGAAAGCTCAGGAGAACTCTCACAGGCAAGTCTTCCCAAAGAGTGGCCAAAAGGTCAAATGAAGCCTGGCCCATTGAGGTCTACAATGTGAGTTCCATGTGTTATTTGACTCTCAAGTATGGCTGCCAAGTCTTTCAGAATGAAATCATGTGATATCCTAGCTGAGATTCCCAGTGCTCTGTGGAAAGCCATCCTGGGCCTAAATCTCAGTCTCCAAGGGCAACTCTCCTGCATGGCCTTCTAAAATCCCAACAGAATTCATGGTAATACTTCTCTGAGTTCAGTTCCAAAACTCAGTCTCTAAGGGGAATCACACCATAGTTCAAGCCCAGGTTGATCCAGGAATCTCTTCCTACTGCCACACAACTGACCACAATTAATACCAAAACACTCCCACATGGCCCTCATCTTCTTTTATATAGACACTCATCATAACCTCTGGGTTGAGGTTTCCATGAGGGGTGCATACCAAGACAGTGTCCAAAATAATCTCCCTTGCCTCTAATTTGCCTAAAGTCAGGGTGGCCTGGAAACCCTTCCTGTTAACCAGGAATGATCAAATACGCCTGCCATTAATACTGATGTACTTCTCCAAATAATCACACTGGGCCAAGTGGCTGATTCAGACACATCTCTTTACAAAGCAATAAAACAAAGAGCCACAGGTGATGCCTATTCATTTCCATTTGAAAACTCTTTTCTTCAGGATTCACAAAGGGGTGGCCTAAGGCAAAGACCTTCTAGATATTCACAGCACCAGAACCATAGGTAAGCAAAATTCCCAAAGCAGGGTTTCTCCACATAGACTTTACTGGTCACACTGATATCTGAGTTTCCTGAGATGCTCCCATTTCCTTCAGCTCTCCAGTACATGGCCATGTCACAGTATCTTGAACAGAAAACCATGAGCCTATTCCGGAGAGTGCCCAGAATTCAGGAATAAAACAGGAAATTAGGAAGATAGTAATTGCTACCCATCCATAAGGAAAGCTGCAGTCCAATCATAAATTGGGCAGTATGAATTCTGGGAAGCATTATACTAGACAGGACACATTCATTGATGCATTATGTTTTCTAATGTCTACAACTACAAACACAGTGGATACATAGACATAGAAACACTTGCCTTGTCAAACGACTTACTAGAAACAGTCCACTTCAAATCAAACAAACTGCCTTTCCTACCAATTCTCAGAACATGAGAAAAAACAACAAACTCACACCCACAACAACATAGGACTTTCTTCCCCCAAGTAGGTCTTTGACTCTCCGGAATTACCTCTGATTGTTGTACCATACTATGTTCCCCCAAAATGCCCTGTACTGTCTCAGATCTGGACTCCTTGGCAAACTCTTTGAAGTTGCCAGGAGCCAGCTTTGAGCCACTACCTTCTTTCTCAGGAAAGGCCACTCTCCAAAGCTCTCCTGGCATTTGGCCATTCTCAAATCAGTAGGTACCAAGAAAGACTGATTCTGTCCTTGGTAAAACCAAACAAGTGAGCCCAGTGGGACTGGGTCTGGGACTGGTTCTGTGTGCCTGGCTTCTGGGATTCCAAGTTCAGAGTGTTCCAAGACCAAGGAAGTGAGATAGGTCACTTCCGTTCGGAACTGAATGAGGTCACTGGTTTGGCAACCACTTTGTCCTAACAGTTCCTTCAAAGGGTCCCATGAGATGGAGGCTGCCCCTACTTTCTGTGACACTTTCACAACTTAGAACGATATATCAACCATAGGCACCCGGGAACAGCTCTCACACAGACCTGGTTTGGTCCATCTTGTCTACATTAAGAAGAGAGAGGCTGATTCATAAACATCCCTTCATCCTAACCAGGTTGTTTGCCTTACATGATGACTTTTGCCCTCTCAGGTCCTTTATAGCTGCCTTCATCTTCCCCAGGGATAATTTCTGCATGGACCTTTGAGGTTCTCAGAGGGTGGAAGATCCCCTATATTCCTCTATATTAAGACCAACTCTGTCCCTGTTCTTCTATAAAGTTAGATTGAGGGAACAATGTATGGTTAGGGTTAATAACATGTTCTATTTAAGTTAGGAATCATTCTGCTGGATGAATAATGGTATTGGGAACCTGGGATATTTATAAGAATATAGATTTGAAATATAAGTATGAAAACAGAAATCTAGGTAAGATTTTAAGCCCAGAAGCGCATTGGGCCCTTGATTGGAATACTTAGCATTGAATTTCGTTCGCACAGATGTCTCTGATAAATCAATATACAATGGCATATCATCTTGTACCCTGGATGATTGAATGTAGAAGAGTTCATCCAGTCAAAAAGGGATAGTTGTTAGGATTAGGAAGATAGTCGGTCTGTTTCGGAAGAAGAGTGAGTATAGGATTTGGACCAAAAGTTCAATAGACCTAGGTTTTCGGTTAGAGAGTGAATGTAAATTTCAGCACATGTGGAGAGTCAGTCACAATGATGAACTGGGAAAATTATGTAGGAAATCAGATATCAATACACACATTATGAAATCAGGCAAAGTATAAAGTGAATGATAGGATTAGACATTATCAACAAGGTTGAGTTTCAATATATAATCTTAGGAAGAAACAAATATTTAGTCACCAATATGATTGACATTTGAGAGCATTAGGAAACCTGGACATGGATGTTTTTAGTAATCCAGGATCACTTTCCATCTAGGATTTGCTACAATCAGAAGTGTGACCTTTGCATTTTGTGATCAGAATATTACTCTGATAAAATGTATATGTAGATCAGGTGACATGAGTATTTCTTCTAACATTTTGGGAGCAATATTTTGAAGAGGTATAAATTAGTATTGGGGGTACACAGAGTTGTACCCTGTGTCTATGAATGTTGAAGAAATGAATGAATTGACAATACTGTGAATAAATAATATACTGTTTCCACTTTAAATCATGGATTGAATTGATATCTGAAAATATATAAAAATCTTATATTGATATACAATCATTCATTCCAACGAGTTATACATCTAATGGTAATATTAGGGTTATGTTTTATCATGAAGGGTGTGTGAGTTTAGCTTCAAAAGTTATTATGGAAATGGAAAATAATGTGTTTGGAAAGAAATCTCATGAAAAGATGAGTCAAGAAATATAGAGGAATTCATATGTTCTGAAGCAGGATTTGATTGTAAGTATAAAAAAAGCCTATAAATTTCCTAACTTGTGGATGAAATATATATCCAATGATGTGCAAAAACTGAAAAAATAGTAATGCACCAGTTTTGAATGAAAATGAACGTCAAAATACACATCATATCCCATAGGAATCTACTTGCATTGATGCTAAACTGGCTCAGTTACTGTAGAAATATTATGATTTGTATGCACTATTCACTGAAGTTAGTTTTCAGTACTAGGAAACGAATACGTATTTCAAGTGGATGAATTTTTATGAGAATAATCTTGTGAAATGTTGACTATAAATTTACATATATGAACACGAATGAATTTAGGGAGTGTATAATAAGAAACATATATTTCATATTTTGAAAAATCTTGAGAGTTTATATATATAGATAGATAGATAGATAGATAGATAGATAGATAGATATAGATATGTGTGTGCATTTATGTATTTATATATATATATATACACACACACACACACACACACACACAGACACTAAAATGTATCAATATGCATGCCAATCGAAATTCACTATGAATCATATATCATCCACAGATCCAAAAATAATCATTTTACTGAACATGGATTTATGTATAATATTGTTCAACTAGGAAGTTCACCCATAGGTTGAAGTTTCAGTTCCAACAGCGTTTAGGAGGAGTGATCTCTTCCCACAATTTGTATCTCCCAAGACAGCCAAACTCACAAGGATATACGTGTGATACCAGTTATGTTTCTATATTTGCATATAAAAATACATGTGCTGAACAGGCTGCAGAGAAAGGGAGACAGGAATTCACATATTTGTTAACTTTAAAAACACATGGAGATCAATTTCAATTAAAAATTGACTAGATTTATAACACCTACCCTTTATCATTCAAAAGGAAAGTCCAACTATACACCATGGCTTCTCTGAACTGCTTTCATTTCCATTCTGTTTGGTTATTTTTGTCCATCATTTTAGGATTAGTAGTCAGAGTCTATTAGGGTATGGGTTAATGTCAGGAATTCAGTAATTCGAATGGAAAATAGGAAAATGAATCCAATGTGTATGCAAATATGTGCTACACAAAAATATTCCCACTCTCATCCAGAACATTGCCTTTACATTACCTTTGCCCCAAATAAACACAATTAGAGAAGAAGAGTTAGGAAATCTGTGAATACATATCGGAAATGGAAAATATTCAGGAGTTCACAATCTTGGATGTGGTAGAGGAGTTTCCAAAAGTGAGGGACAGGGTAAACACTCCACAAACATGGAGCTCATTGGGCCTAAAGACTCTTGAGAAACTGCCTCTGAGGTTGGGCACTTGAAATATATGTTGTTGTCAGGAATTTTAGCATCCTTTCTAGTGAGACCAACAAAGCTGGGTCTGATCTCTGTGACCTGGAAGATATGGTTTTTTATTTTCCAATGAACATGAGGAAGCAGTGCTGAATTCTCTCTTTGTAGGTAAACTGTGGCCACTGGGGTCTAAGTGTCTTCCCATGTGGACTGTGAAGCCATTTGATCATCTTCCACTTTTCGAGGTGTTTCTTGCTGCTGCACTGTGAATTTGGTATTTGCTTCAGGAAATACAAGGAGTTCAACAGGTACCAGTGATGGAGGGAGTTCTGTCACATGTGGTGGGTCAAGGTCTGCAGGAAAATGCACCAACCAGGCTTCTACCCCACATAGCTTGCCCGCTTGTCCATAGCAATCTGATTCTGAACATTGCCCGGAAACCTCTCCATATAACAAGATGCTTTTATATAATAGGGTCTGCTGACTTCACCATGTCAGTCTCAAGCCATTTGGAATCCAAGGGCAGATCCACATGGTACCACCACAGATTTTTTATCACATACCTGCACACCACTGCTCTAGGCCCACTACTCAGCAGTCTCCAACTTACAGGGATCTCTTTTCTACACTGTTTTCATGAAACCAAGTAAATCCAAGCACAGTCTGGTACACTCATGACCAGCAACAAGTCATCCAAAGTTTCTCCATTGCCACCTGGTCATTGAAATTTCAAAAAATTCATGGTATGTATTTAGCTATTTTTCAAAGATGAAGTTGGAGGCACTGTGGGTTTCAAATTATTTAGGAAACATTAAATGGTGAGGAAGCTCATTTCAAAGAAATCTCTGGAGAACTCTCACAGGCAAGGCTTCCCAAAGAGTGGCCAATATTTCACATGAATCCAGGCCCATTGAGGTCTAAAATGTGAGGTCTATGTGTGTTTTGACTCTCAATTATGGCTGCCAAGACTTTCAGAATAAAATCACGTGAAATCCAGGCTGAGATTCCCAGTGCTCTGTGGAAGCCACCTTGGCCAGGATCTCAGTTTTCAGGATGACTCTCATGTGTTGCCTCCTAAAATTCCAACACAATTCATGGCAATACTTCTCTGAGGACAGTTCCAGAATTCAGTCTCTAATAACACCAGAGTTCAAGCCCAGGTGAACTAAGTCATCTCTTCCAACCGCCACACAAACGACCAGAATTAAAACCAAAACACTCCCACATGGCCCTCAACATTCTCCATATAGACACTTATCATAACCTCTGGCTGGAAATTTCCATGAGGGGCACAGACAAAGACAGTATCCAAATAAGTTCCCTTGCCCCTCATTTGCCTAAAGTCAGGGTGGCCTGGACACCCTTCCTGAGAACCAAGAGTGATTAAATAGGCCTGCACTTAATACTGCTCTGCATCTCCAATTTGGGGCCTACTTACTTTCAGGTATAGATTCTTTATGTGATTTGGAGTCATGAGAAAAGCCAAGCACCTCTGGGCTAGTCTCTGCAGGGTTTGAAGAACTCATTTGACCCAAAAGATCCCTATTCTCACTTGATGGATTTCAGGAACCTAACGGAGGAAAGCAAAAGACTTAATCCACACTGACTCCTCATTTGGCCATATTGGTTTTGGATGCACACATGGTATCTTTCTTTAGATCCATCAGGTGCTAAGAATCTAAGCCACAGCATCACACAGGGTCATGAGGCTGATTCAGACACATCCCTTTCCAAAGCAATCAAGCAAAGAGCCACAGGTGATGCCCATTCATTTGCATTTGAAGACTCTTTTCTTCAGGCTTCACAAAGGAGTAGTCTGAGGCAAAAAGCTTTCTGAAATTCAGGGCAACAGAACAATAGGTAAGCAAATGGCCCAAAGCAGGATTTCTCCACTGAGACTTTCCTGGTCACACTGATATCTGAGTTTTCTGAGATGCTCGCCATTCCCTTTAGCTATCCAGTACATGGCCATGCCACAGAGCTTGGAGGTGGTATATATATTGGACACATAACCATGAGCCTATTTTGGAGAGTGGAATGAATTCAGGAACAAAATAGAAACTTAGGAAGATAGTAGGTGTTGCCCATTCATAAGGCAAGCCGCAGTCCATTCATAAATTGGCAGGATGAATGTTGGGAAGATTTCTACTAGACAGGAGTCATCCATTGATGCATTCTCTTTTCTGATGTCTAGAACCACGGACACAGTGGGATACACAGACTTAGAAACACTCGCCTTTTCATAAGACTTATTAGAAACAATTCACTTCAAACCAAAAAACCGCCTTTATTACCTATTCTCAGAACATGAGACCAAACCACATACCAACAGCCACATCCACAAAGACAATTTCTTCCCCCAAGTCAGTCTGAGAGTATCCATAGTGTCCTCTGATTGGTGGGCCATACTATGTTACCCCGAAATGTCCTGTCCTGTCTCAGATCTGGTCTCCTTGGTCAACACTGTGAAGTTCTCAGGAGCCAGCGGTGATCCACTAACTGCTTTCTCAGGAAAGGGCACTCTTCAGAGCTTTCCTGGCATTTGGGCATCCTCACCTCCGTAGGTACCAAGAAAGACTGACTCTGTCCTTGGTAAATCCGAACAATTGAGACCACTTGGACTGGGACTGGGACTGAAACAGGATTTGGGTGCCTAGATTCCTGGATCTCAAGTTCAGAGTGTTCCATCACAAAGGATGTTAGGTGAGGTCACTTCCTTCATGATCTGAATGAGGTCACTGCCTTGGCAACCACTTTGTTCTAACAGTTGCTTCAAAGTGTCCCATGAAATGGAGGCTGCCCCTACATCCTGTGACACTTTCAAAAGTTCGAATGGTATATCAACCATAGGCACCCGGAAAGTGCTCTCCACACTGGCCTGGTTTGGTCCTTCTTCTCCATATTAAGAAGAGAGAGGCTGATTCAGACACATCCCTTCATCCTGACCAGGTTGTTTTCAATGGAAGATGACTTTTGCTCTCTCAGTTCCTACATATGTGCCTACAACTTCTCCAAAGATCATTTTGCGTGGACCTTTGAGTTTCTCAGCAGTTGGAAGAAACCGTACATTCCTGTATTTTAAGATCAACTCTGTCCCTGCTCTTCTGTAAAGTTAGATTGAGGGAAGAGTGTATGGTTAGGGTTAATAACAGTTTCGATTGGGGTTAGGAATCATTCTGCTGAATGAATAATGGTATGGCGAACCTTCGATATTTTCAAGAATATATAGGTAAAATATAAGTACGAAAACAGAAATAAAGGTAATATTTGAAGCCCAGAAGGGCATTGGGTCTTTGATTGCAATATTTAGCTTTGATTTATTTTCTGCACAGATGTCTCAGATAAATCAATATACAAAGGCATAGGACCTTGTACTTTGAATGATTGATTGTCAAAAAGAACTTCCAGTCAAAAATGGATAGTCGGGGGGCTGGGGATGTGGCTCAAGTGGTAGCGCGCTCGCCTGGCATGCGTGCGGCCCGAGTTCGATCCTGAGCACCACGTACAAACAAAGATGTTGTGTCTGCCAAGTACTAAAAAAACTAAATGTTAAAAATTCTCTCTCTCTCTCCCTCTCTCTCTAACTCTTTCTTTAAGAAAAAAAATTAAAAAAAGCATAGTCGGTAGGATTAGGACGATAGTTGGTAAGTTTAGAACGGAGAGTAAGTATAGGATTTGCACCAAAAGTTCTTTAGCTATGGGGTTTCGGGTATAGAGTGAATGTAAATGTCAGCACTTGTGAAGAGTCAGTCACAATGATGTACTGGGGAAAATATGTAGGAAAGCAGATTTCAATAGAGACATTAGGAAATCTGGCAAAGTATATTCGGTAATGAAAATTTAGTAAAATAGGTAAATGTCGCTTGCTGTTTTTCTGTATGCTTAACAAAACACTATTGAAATCTTGAGAACTGTTTGCTAATCTTGTTCCCAGAATGTGCTGTCCCCAACTGCCAACCTACAGAATGTACTCATTCACCCGGTTGCACGCAAACTGCTCACTCGCCCAGACCAAACAACAAAGTTCCCTCTCTGCCCTCTCCAAGGAAAGTATATAAGCTCTGCTTAAGCTGTTCTCAGGGCTCTCTGCTCTATTCAAGTGAGCTCTGAGCCCCAACATGCTGAATCCCCAATAAACCCTTTGCTTTTGCATGAGACAGTCTCTTGGTGGGCTCTTCACCCGATGCTCGCCTGACCTTTACATATGGAGGTTCCACTGAGATCCGGCAGCGGCGAACGAGAGACCCCAACAGGCTCCTCTTGGGGTATGTATGGTGCCTCTTTCTGGTTTCAGGTTTCAGGTTAGGGCTTCGCAAAATGGCTGTCAATGAAGAGTGTGAGCTCTCTCCGACGGTGGCTGACATACGTGTCACAGAGCCACAGGCCACATCCCTGGGGGATGCTCCAGAGTATTCGGGAAATCAGGGAGCAATAGTCTCCTCAATTCAGTGATATTTTGTTTCAGATTCAGTATCGCCAGCCCATCGGGTTGGGCCAGATACTTAGTCCTGGTCTCAGTGTTCGAAGTTCCATTGTCTGTCTTTATTTTCTTGTCTTGTCTGTGTCGTGTGTCGTTGCTTTTATTGTTTGTGTATCTTTCATTATGGGACAGAGCACTTCAATGCCTGTGTCCCTAACCCTCGATCACTGGACCAAAGTACCCTTAAGGGCTCAGAATCTTTCTTTTTCAGTAAAATTCTGGACCTGGCAGACTCTCTGTGCCTCAGAATGGCCCACCTTTGTATTCGGATGGCCCCTAGAAGGATCTTTCTACTTCCCACTAATTTAAAAAGTCAGACGATATTGTCTTTCAGCCAGGGCCACATAGCCATCTGGATCAACAGCCATATATCTTAACTTGGCAGGACCTCTGCAAATCTCCTTCATGGGTGAAGCATTTCCTTGCCCCTACCCCCACTCCTACTGCTTCCCCCATGATCTCTCAAACCCTCTGCTCCTCCTCCTCCTCCAACCTCTGTTCTCCCTGAGACACAAGATTTGACTCTACTGGACTCTCGTCCCCCTCCTTATCTCCTGCCCAAGTCCCCCAAAGACCAACACCCTCTAAGTGATTCCCCTGCTGCTGACTCAACCTCTCCACCATTGGAGAAAGCTAAGCCAGCCCAGCGCCCTCCAGATAATTTCCCCGAGGCACACACAGCCCCTCCTCTTCTGGAGGAAGCTAGCCCGGCTAAAGGTACTCACCAGCGGTGAATGATTGAAAAACCTGGAACTCTAATGATGCTCCCCCTCCATCCCTAGGGGCCAATGATTGACAACGGCCTTGGGGGAAAAATGCAAGCCTACCAGTATTTACCTTTCTCCTCTTCAGACCAATATAACTGGAAAAATAAAAATCCCCGTTTTACCGAGGACCCCAACCGGCTCCTAGGTGTGGTTGAGTCATTGATGTTTTCACACCAGCCTACTTGGGATGACTGCCAACAACACCTAGGGTTGTCTCTTCATGACAGAGAAACAAAAGAGAATCCTCCTGGATGCTAGAGAAAAATATCCTCTGACCAGATGTGTAACCGACAAAACTTCCCAACATATTTAACCCGGCTTTCCCTTGAATCGACGAAACTGGGACCCCAACACCTTTGAAGGTAGGGAGCATCTGTCCACTTATCACTGGGCTCTAATTGTGGGTATCTTAGTGGCCGCTAGGCGACTTACAAATTTTGCCAAGTTAAGAGAGATTATTCAAGGGCCTGATGAATCTCCCTCTATGTTTTTAGAGAGAATTATGGAGGCATATAGGAGATATACCCTTTCGATCCTCAGGCAGAGGATCAAAAGTCATCTGTCAAGATGGCCTTTATGGGCAAGCTGCCCTGGATATTAAAAGAAAGTTACAATGCTTAGATGGATTACAAGATATGACTTTGAGAGATTTAGTCAGAGTAGCCGAGAAGGTATACTATAAGAAAGAAAGTGAGGAAGAGTAGGGAGCAAAGGAAGGATAAAAGAAACAAAAGAGAGACTAAGGCATTGACTAAGGTCCTGGTCACAACAACAAATAGGCCAGAAATAAGAAACATGGAGACAGGAAGGGATACTGGGGCCCAGACTAGAGGCCACCCCTGGCCTCAATTTAATGTGCCTACTGTAAAGAAAAAGGACACTGCTTCAAAGAGTGCCATTGAAAGAGACAGCCACTCTAGCCAGCCATTCTGACTCTGGAGGATGATTAAGAATGTTGGGTCTCAGATCCCCTCCGAGAGCTCAGGGTAAATTTTGAAGTGGAGGGGACCCTAGCAAACTTTGAAGTGGATACAGGGGCAATATACTCTGCCCTTATGGCCCCATTGGTCTCTCTATCAAATAAAAAGGTCTCTAATTCAAGGGGCTAATGGCAGAAAATATCGGGTTTGGACAACTAAGAGGACCATGGATCAGGGGAAAGGAAAAATCCATCACTCGTTCTTAGTAATCCCAGAATGCCCGGCCCCATTGATGGGCAGAGATCTGCTCACCAAGCTCCGGGCCAAAATAACTTTTAACCCTGAAGGCCCACAAGTGGAATTTCTAAATCCTTCAATAAAAACTCCTATAGTCACGGCTCTAAATATGTCAGTAGAAAATGTATATCAACTCACTCACCTTGGTTCAAAGAAATTGCATTCATTCCTGAAGGATGAAGAACAGAGTTTTTTACTAACCGACTCAAAGCAAAAGGAAATAACTGAATGGGTAACAAAAGCCTGTCAGGTCTGTCATGGTTAATGCTTACCCTTCCAAGCTTCCTGCAAAAAAGCACCTACGAGGAACCAGACCAGGACAATTCTGGGAAGTGGACTTTACTAAAATTAAGCCAGCAAGGTTTGAAATTAAATATCGCCTAGTCTTTGTAGATATATTTTGAGGATGGATTGAAGCCTTTTCCAGGAAAAAAGAAAAAAAACGAAACAGCGCAAATGGTTGTCAAGAAGATCCTGAAAGATATTTTTACAAGATACGGCCTGCCTAAAGTAATAAGGTCTGATAATGGACTGGCGTTTGTAGCCCAAGTAAGTCAGGGGTTAGGCAAGACCCTGGGGATTAATTAAAAGTTACATTGTGCTTATAAACCACCGAGTTCAGGACAGGTAGAAAGAATGAATAGAACCATTAAAGAGACCATAACGAAATTAAGCTTAGAAACCTGCATAATAGATTGTACTATGCTCCTTCCTTATGCACTATTTCATGGAAGAAACACTCCCTCTGTTTCTTTGTGTAACCTTACCCCCTATGAAATTGTCCATGGTTCCCCTCCTTCAGTAAGGGACCTAACCCCAACTCTAAGACCTAACGATTCCTTCCAGACCCCATTGCTTGACTGAATTAAAGCTCTTGAAAGAACTCAGGGATACCTGTGAAAACAGATGGCCAATGCCTATCAACCTGGGGACGAATGGACTCTACATCAATATCAAGTAAGAGACTTCATCTACATAAGTCGACATCAGGTGTCATCCCTGAAACCCCACTGGAAATGACGATACAAGGTGCTACTTATAACACCTACAGCGGTAAAGGAAGACAGAATCACTTCCTGGATCCATACCTCTCATCTCAAGCCTGCGCCCTGCCAGACTCTGGCTGGAAAATGGAAAAGATTGGTAAAACTTTCAAATTGTGTATTTACCCTGTGTCTAAGGCTATAGACTCTTCCCTTGACCACCAGTAGTCCTAAACCTATTAAACCCGTTCAGCAGCGATGGCTGATCACAAATCCTACTGGTAAAGAAGTATGATCTATCTCGCATGCAGCCCACTTAGGGACTTGGTGGACATCTATCCACCCAGACATTTGTCAGCTGGCTATAGGTCTTTCCTATTGGGATATACCTGATGAAGAGGATCCCACTAAATTTCCATTAAATCCATTCTGCACCATTGATAATGGAAACAATCATTATGGATGTAGGGACACGTGAGCCAGATGCAGGTTGGCTAGCCTAGATTACTATGTTTGCCCGGTGGACTACCAAAGCCACAAACAGTCACGGTTGTGTGGGGGGAATGCCGACTTCTTCTGTATGTCTAGGGATGTGATCATACAGGCAGTGCATGATGGAACCCAAACTCCTCATCAAATTCTGTACACAGCATTGGCCCTATTACCAATTAGATCACCCAAACTGTTGGCCCCTAGAGGGGTCTCTAGATCCTCAAATTCTGCATGACCTTTTTAACTTCTGAATGTCCTCAAAAGGGTGAAAGGAGATTTCCCTATGTGGAGGCCTTTTCCCTCCTTCGCTCACATCCTGAACTATGCTTCTCCAATAGGTCCTCACACTCAGCCTTCCGCTCCAGACTCTCTGCTGTCACTCTCACCTCAGCAACATGATTTCTCCCCTCCAATTACTAGATCAAAAACCCAAACCTCCGCCGGATCTCAGACCATTTCCCCCTTTCTGAGGTAGCAGGTACTGAGGTAAACCTCCACCGAATCACTCCTCTCTTCTCCAGTCAGTGCCCACACCGGGTCCCACCAGTTCCTCTTAACAGCTAACCCAAAGCTCAAACCAGCTGAGGAGAACCCTCAGACCCCTATCCAAGATGTAGTGAAAATGGCCTTTAAAGTTTCTTTGTCATTAGTGAAAACAGGTTACTAAGAATTTAAAGTCCCTCACAGGCTTTTAGGGATACTAACTCCTATCTTCTCCTCTGTTCTACCTGTTCTACTGCTCACCTTTTTGTTGCTAGGAAAATCACAAACACCTTTGCCAGTATTCTTTCACATCTCTGCTACCTCATTCTCAGATCCACGGAGCTGCTCACAGCCATGCCTTCCCCATCTCCCCCCTCTGTTCCAGGCCCACAGAAAAACATTAATTGACCTTCTACGGAAGTCTTCAGCATGGCTGACTTTAGGACTTTCAGGAAAAGAGTCCCCATGAAAGACTTCAAAGTAGATAAACTTCCTCTTTCCATGTTGCCCTGTTGTACTTGGTCACTGGCTAAAAATATCAGCACTCCTAAGATAGACACCCCCTTACTAGTTTTTCACAAAATATGTGAACAAGGCCTTTGGCATTGATCTGGGGCTTCACAGAGATGGCTACATTTCAAAGATAAAGAAGTTACCAACTGGGCTCCATGGTAACAGCTGGAAGGGGGAAAAATAAAGGGAAAAAAAAGCTCTCCTTCACCCAGGTGTCCTTGAAAAGTTAACTTGCCCAGAACAGAGGAATAAAACAGAAAAAAATCTGCTTTTTGTGAACTTCTGCAGGCTGTGAACTTCTGCGCCCCTTCCCTTATATGTTGGGTACAAAATTCTGAAACTACCTAAACGTGAGTTTCAGGGAATTAATTGATTATAACAGAAGTAATGCCCTCTGAATCCGGTTGCTAATAAAATGGAAAGTTTCCCTGTTTTTGGTAGTATCTTAGGTGCCGTGCCTTGTCCGTCTCTACAACAGTATAATTCTATAGACTTAAACATTGTTTATGTTTTCAAGAAATTTTCAAGACGATGTGATTAAATGTGTAAAGGTGCAGATGTTTCCCAGAGTGCTTTATCATAATGCAGGTTCATTTGAAGTTCAAATAGGGGGGCATAAAACTCGGTTCCACTGAGAACATATATCCATCACTTTAGCCATCCTATTAGGAATAGGAGTTGCTGCAGGCGTGAGCACAAGAACCACTGCCTTGGTCCATGGGATACAACAAATGACACAATTAGAAGCAGCAATAGACCAAAACTTAAAGATATTAGAATCCTCCATCTTGGCTTTGCAGGAATCTTTAACCTCTCTCTCTGAAGTTATTTTACAGAAAAGGCGAGGGTTGAACCTCCTCTTCATGAAAGAAGGGGGCCTTTGTTCTGCATTGATGGAGAATGTTGTGTTTTTGCCAACAATACTGGAGTTGTAAAAAAATCTAGGAGTAAATTAAATAGATGCCTTGAAGAGTGTCAATGAGAGAGAGAGGCCCAAAAAGTGTGGTTTGAGTCTTGGTTCACACAGTCCCCCTGGTTAACTACGCATTTATCAACCCTGGACAGTTCAATAATAATCCTCATATTATTGCTAACTATAAAACCCTGTTTGCTCAACCGTGTAATTTCTTTTTTCCAAGCTCAAATTGGATGAGTTAAACTTATGGTAATACCCCACTAGCAAACATAGAATGTGACACCCCGCAATGATCACTTTTATGATTAAAAGTAGCCAGAAGAAGAAGTGGGGAATGAAAGGTTAATTGAATAGGCACTTTTCACTTCCTTTTTTCCTGTATGCTTAACAAAACACTGTTGAAATCTTGAGAAATGTTTGCTAATCTTGTTCCCAGAATGTGCTGTCCCCAACTGACTAACTGCAGAATGTGCTCCCTCACTGGGTGCATGTAAACTGACCACTCGCCCTGACCTATCATTAAACTTCCCTCCCTGCCGTCACCAAGGAAAGTGTATAAGCTCTGCTTAAGCTGTTCTAAGGGCTCTCTACTCTATTCAAGTGAGCTCTGAGCATCAGCATGCTGGACCCCCAATAAACACTACGCTGTTGCATGAGATAGTCTCTTGGTGGTCTCTTCTTTCGACCTCATCCGACCTTTACTTGGATAATTAAATGTAGAAGAGAACATCCATTCAAAAAGGGATAGTCGGTAGGATTAGGAATATAGTTGGTAGGTTTAGGAAGAAGACTGTGTATAGGATTTGGAACAAAAGTTCCTTAGCAATAGGGTTTCGGTTAGAGAGTGAATGTAAATGTCAGCACATGTGAAGAGTCAGTCACAATGATGAACTGGAGAAAATATGTAGGAAATCAGATATCAATACACACATTATGAAATCAGGCAAAGTATAAAGTGAATGATAGGATTAGACATTAACAACAAGGTTGAGTTTCAATGTATAATCTTAGGAAGAAACAAATATGTAGTCAGCAATATGATTGAAATTTGAGAGCATTAGGCAACCTGGACATGGATGTTTTTAGTAATCCAGGATCACTTTCCATTTAGGATTTGCTACAATCATAAGTTTGACCTTTGCATTTTGTGATCAGAATATTACAGTGATAAAATGTATATGTAGATCAGGTGACATGAGTATTTTTTCTAACATTTCTGGGAGCAATATTTTGAAGACGTATAAATTAGTGTTGGGGGTACACAGAGTTGTACCCTGTGTCTATGAATATAGAAGTAATGCATGAATTGACAATACTGTGAATAAATAATATAACTGTTTCCACTTTAAATCATGGATTGAATTGATATCTGAAAATATATAAGAAATCTTATATTGATATACAATCATTCATTCCAACGAGTTATGCATCTAATGGTAATATTAGGGTTACGTTTTATCATGAAAGGTGTGTGAGTTTAGCTTCAAAAGTGATTATGGAAATGGAAAATTATGTGTTTGGAAAGAAGTCTCATGAAAAGACGAATCAAGAAACCTAGAGGAATACATGTGTTCTGAAGCAGGAAGTGATTGTAAGTATAAAAAAACGTATAAATTTCCTAACTTGTGGATGAAATATATATCCTATGATGTGCAAAAACTGAAAAAAATAGTAATGTACCAGTGTTGAAAGAAAATGAATGTCAAAATACATATCATGTCCCATAGGAATCTACTTGCATTGATGTTAAACTGGGTCAGTTACTGTAGAAACATTAGGATTTGAAAGGACCATTTACTAAAGTTAGTTTTCAGTACTAGGAATCAAATATATATTTCAGGTGGATGAATATATCTGAGCATAATCTTGTGAACATTTTATTATAAATCCACATTCATGACATGAATGAATTTAGGGAGTGTATATAAGACACATATATTTCATATTTTGAAAAATCAGGAGGGTGTAATATATATATATATATATATATATATATATATATATATATATATATATATCACAGATACATTAAAAAGTAGCAATATATAAATATATATGGGTATCAAAATTTATCTTGAAATATATATCATCCACAGATTAAAAAGTATTCATTTTAGTGAACATGGATTTATGTATAATGTTGTTCAACTAGGAACCTCACCCATAGGTGGAATTTTAAGATCCAAAAGCGTTTAGGAGTAGTGATCTCTTCTCACAATTTGTATCTGCAAATTTAGCCACCTCACAAAAATGTACGTGTGATACCAGGTAGGATTCTATATGTGCATATAAAAATACATGTGCTGAATAGGCTCCAGAGAAATGGAGACAGAAATTCAGAAATAAGTTAACATTAAAAAGAATGGAGAACTATTTCAATTAACAATTGACTATATTTTTAACACCTACCATTTATCATGCAAATAACAAGTCCAACTATACACCATGCCTCCTCTGAACTGCTTGTGTTTCTATAATGTTTCGGTTACTTTCCTCCATTATATTAGGATTAGTAATCAGAGTCTAGTAGGGTGTGAGTTAGTGTCAGGGAATCAGTATATTGAATGGAAAATAGAAAAATGAATCCAATGTGTATGCAAATATGTGGTACACAAAAATCTTCCCACTCTCATCAAGAACAACACCTAGATATCACCTACGCCCCAAGTAACACACAATTAGAGGAGAAGAGTTAGAAAATCCATGACTACATATCTGGAATGGAATACGATCAGGAGTTCACAACCTTGGAAGTGGTAGAGGAGTTTCCTAAAGTAAGGGACAGGGTAAACACTCCACAAACATGGACCTCTGCCTGCCTAAAGACTTCTTGAGAAACTGTCTCTGAGGTTGGGCACTTAAAACATATGTTGTTGTCAGGAGCTTTAGCTTCCTTTCTAGGGAGACCATCAAAGCTGGGTCTTCATCTCTGTGACCTTGTGGATATGGTTTCTTATTTTCCAATGAACATGAGGCAGCAGTGCTGAATTCTGTCTTTGTAGGTAAACTGTGGCCACGGGGGGCTAAGTGTATCCACATGTTGGCTGTGTATCCATTTGGTCATCCTCCAAATTTCGCCGTGATTCTTGGTGCTGCACTGGGAATTTAATATTTGCTTCATGGAATACAAGGAGCTCAACTGGAACACAGTGCTGGAGGGAGTTCTGTCATGTGTGGTGGGTCAGGGTCAGCAGGAGAATGCACCAACCAGGTTTCTATCTCACACAGTTTGCCCCCTTGACCATAATAACCTGATTGTTAAGATTTCCCTTAAACCTCTACTTATAAAATGATGCCTTTACATATAAGGGTCTGCTGGATGCACCATGTCAGCCACAAGCCATATGGAAGTCAAAGGCAGATCCACAAGGCCCCACGACAGAAGTTTTATCACAAAACTGCACATCTCTGCTGTAGGCCCACTAATCAGCAGGCTTGAACTTACTGGCATCTCTGTTCTACACCATTTTCATGAAACCCAGTCAATCAAGAAACTGTCTGATACACTCATCGTCAGCAACAGTATATCCAAAGGTTCTCCTGTGCAACCTGGTCAAGGGAATTTTAAGAATTTCATGGTATTTATCTAGCCATTATTCAAGCATGAGGTTGGAGGCACTGTGGGTTTCAATTTTTTCAGGAAACATTAAATGGTGAGGAAGCTCATTTCAATGAAACCTCTGGAAAACTCTCACAGTCAAGTCTTCCCAAGGAGTGGCCAAAAGGTCACCGAAATCCAGGACTATTGAGGTCTACAATGTGAGGTCCATGTGTGTTTTGACGCTCAAGTATGCCTGCCATGTGTTTTAGAAAAAATCATGTGATATCCAGGCTGTGATTCTCAGTGCTCTGTGGAAAGCCACCCTGGACCTAGATCTCAGTTTATAAGGGGGACTCTCATGTGTGGCCTGCGAAAATCCCAACACAATTCATGGCAATACTTCTCTGAGTTCAGTTCCAGAACTCAGTCTCAAAGTCCCCTTGAACTCACACCAGAGTTCAAGACCAGTTGGACCCATTCATTTCTTCCAACCGCCACACAAATGACCAAAATTAAAACCTAAACACTCCCACAAGGCCCTCATGTTCTCCATATAGACACTTATCATAACCTCTGGCTGAATTTTTCCAAGAGGGGCGCAGCCCAAGATAGTGACCAAAATGAGCACCTTTGGCCCTCATTTGCCTAAAGTCAGGGTGGCCTGGACACCATTCCTGTGAACCAGGAGTGATTAAAAAGACCTGCCGTTAATACTGCTCTGCTTCTCCATTTTGAGGCCTACTGAATGTCAGGTATAGATTCTTTATGTGGTTTGGAGTCATGAGAAAACCCAAGCACTTCTGCAGGGTTTTGAATAACTCATTTGACCCAAAGGATCCCTATTCTCACTTGATGGAGTCAGGAACATCACAGAAGAAGGCTAGAGACTTCATCCACAATGACTGATCTTTTTGCCATTTTGGTTTTGGATGCACACATGGGATCTTTCTTTAGATCCATCAGGTGCTGAGAATCTAAGCTGGAGCCTCACACAGGGCCAAGTGGCTGATTCAGACACCTCCCTTTCCAAAGCAATTATGCCAAGAGCCACAGGTGATCCTCATTCATTTCCATTTGATAACTGTTTTTTTCAGTCTTCACAAAGGGGTGGCCAGAGGCAAATACCTTCCTGACATTCAGGGCAACAGAACAAAATGTAAGCAAAAGGGCCAAAGCAGGGTATCTCCACTGAGAGTTTCCTAGCCACACTGATATCTGAGTTTTTTGAGATGCTCGCCATGCCAATTCCTTCAGCTTTTCAGTACATGGTCATGTCACAGTGATTGGAGGTGGTACATATCATGGATAAAAAACAATGAGCATATTCTGGCTAGTGGCCAGAATTCTGGAAGAAAACAGGAACTTAGGAAGGTTGTAGGTGTTTCCCATTGGTAAGGCAAGCCGCAGTCCTTTCATAAATTGGACAAGTTGATTGCTGGGAGGCATTCTACTACACAGGACATATTCATTGATGCATTCTCTTTTCTAATGTCTACAACCACGGACACAGTGGCATACACAGAAATAGAAACACTCACCATGTCAAATGACTTATTAGAAACAGTCCATTCCAAAAGAAATAAATCACGTTTTTTCTACCTATTCTCAGAACATGAGACAAAACCACAAACTGACATCCACACACCCAGGCACCTCCTTCCCCCAAGTAGGTCTGTGAATCTTCTGAATGTCCTCTGACTGGTAGGCCATACGATGTTCCTCTGAAATGGCCTTTCCTGTCTCAGATCTGGTGTCATTCACCAACTCTGTGAAGTTGTCAGGAGGCAGTGGTGAGCCAATTCCAGTCTTGTCAGGAAAGGCCCCTCTTCAGAGCTTTCTTGGAATTTGGCCACCGTCACATGAAGAGGTACCTAGAAAGACTGATTCTATCCTTGGTAAATCCAAACAAGTGAGACCACTGGGACTTGGACGGGTAATGGCTTTGGGTGCCTGGCTTCCTGGATCCCAAATTCAGAGAATTCCATCACCAAGGAAGTAGGTGAGGTCACTTCCTTCAGGAACTGAATGAGGTCACTGACTTGGCCACCAATATGTCCTAACAGTTGCTTCCTAGGTTCTCATAAGATGGAGGCGGCCCCTACTTCTTGTGACACATTCACAAATTAGAATGGTATAGAAACCATAGGCACCTGGGAACAGCTCTCCACAAAGGCCTGGTTTGATCCGACTTCTCTACATTAAGAAGAGAGAGGCTGATTCAGAAACATCCCTTCATCCTGACTAGGTTGTTTGCCATGGAAGATGACTTTTCCTCTCTCAGGTCCTAAATAGCTGCCTAAATCTTCTCCATCGATCATTTCTGCATGGACTTTTGAGGTTCTCAGCAGGTGGAAGATCCCCTACCTTCCTGTATTGTAAGACCAACTCGGTCCCTCCTCTTCTGTAAAGTTAGATTGACGGAACATTGTATGGTTAGGGTTAATAGCATGTTCGATTTTGGTTAGGAATCATTCTGCTGGATGAATAATGGTTTGGGAACCTCTGATACTTATAAGAATATAGACGTGAAATATAAGTACGAAAAAAGAAATCTAGGTAAGATTTGAAGCCCAGAAGGGCATTTGGCGATTGATTGGAATACTAAGCTTGAATTATGTTCTGCACCGAGGTCTCAGATAAATTTATTTACAATGGCATAGGTTGCTGTACCTCAGATGACTGAATTTAGAAGAGATCATCCAGTCCAAAAGGGATAGTCCATAGGATTAGGAAGATTGTCTGTAGGATTAGGAAGAAGAGTGAGTCTAGGAGTTGGACCAAAAGTTCTTTAGCAATAGGGTTTCAGTTAGAGAGTGAATGTAAATGTCAGCACATGTGAAGAGTCAGTCACAATGATGAACTGGGGAAAATATGTAGGAAAGAGAGTAAATATGTATCAATAGAGACATTAGGAAATCAGGCAACATATAAAGTGAGTGATAGGATTAGATATTTTCAACAGGGTTGAGGTTGAATATATAATCTTAGGAAGAAACAATTATTTAGTCACCAATAGGATTGACATTTGAGCGCATTAGGGAACCTAGACATGGAGGTTTTTAGTAATCCATGCTCACTTTAAATTTAGGCTTTAGTACAATCATAAGTGTGACCTTTGCATTTTGTGTCAAGAATATTACTGTGGTAAAATATATATGTAGATCAGATGACATGAGTATTTCTTCCACCAATATGAGGAGCAATATTTTGAAAACTTATAAATTAGTATTGCGGATAAAATAGGCCTACCCTGTGTTGATGAATAAGAGATGATGCATGAATAGACCATATTGTGAATAAATTATATAACTGGTTCCAACTTTAAATAATGCATTGAAATTATATTTGAAAATATATAGTAAATCTTATATTGATATATATACATTCATTCCAACCAGTTATACATCTAATGGTAATATTAGGGTTACGGTTTATCATGAAGAGTGTGTGAGTTTTGCTTCAAAAATGAGTATAGAATCGAAAATAATGTTTTTAGAAAGAAGTCTAGTGAAAAGACCACTAAAGAATCATAGAGGAATACATGTTTTCTGAAAGAGGAAGTGATTGATAGTGAACCACATGCCTATAAATTTGTGAATTTGTGGATGAAAGGACATATCCTATGATGTCCATAAACTGAAGAAATAGTAATGTACCAGTGTGGAATAAAAATGAACTTAAAAATACATATCATGTCCCATAGGAATCTAACTGCATTGATGTTAAACTTGGTCAGTTACTATAGAAATATTAGGATATATAAGGACCATTCACTGAAGTTAGTTTTCAGTACTAGGAAACAAATATGTATGTCAGGTGGTTGAATATTTCTGAGAATAATCTGTTGAGAGCCACAGCCAAAGGAGCCCCAGCAAACTTGCAGCTGCCAGCAAACTTCCATCTGCCGGCTGATGATTGGCTCACAGCGGCCCCAGCATCATCTAGCTGATTTGCTTGTCTGTGGTGATGCTCATTGAGATGCTCAATGAGCGGTTTCCCCGACCTTTCAGACTGCCAGCGGATGATTGGCTCACAGCGGCCCCAGCAACATCTAGCTGATTGGCTCCTCTGTGGTGATGCACATTGGGCTGGTTCCCTGCCCTTTCAGACCATGGAACTGCTCATTGGGGGACATTTTGGCTTCGCCCACGTGACCCAGCGAATCGGCCTCAAGAGGAGGAGACTTGTGTTTGAGGGAGAGGCTTGTGGGAAGCCTGTGGTGGCAGTTGGGCTCTGACGGCTTTTCCTGAGGAGCTGTTTTGTTTGGTGTCATCTTGTTGGGTTGTATTATAGTAGAAATACGGGATCAGAAATTAGTAAAAAAAAAAAAAAAAAAAAAAAAAAAAAACTGAAAGAGTGTTCAGTAAATTGTTAGAGGAAGGAGGCATCTCAGTAAAATCAAGAAAAGTCAGGGCATACGTTGATACAATACAAAAATGTAGCCCATGGCTTTTTCAGGAGGAGTTGTTAAATATATCACAATGGAACCATCATGGTGAAGATTTAAAAAGAATAGGAAAGAAAAGCCCAGGGACTCTGCCAGTTGGCACATTGCTATTGTGGACGTTTGTACCTTGTTTGCTTAGTGGAAAGCCTTCAGTTCAGACAATGGTAGAGGAAGGAGAAGACATATTGATTCAAGTAAAATAGAAGGTCTCTCAAGTTAGTCAGATAGAGGAAAAAATTCAAGTAAAAGAAAAGGTCTCTCGAACTAGTCAGACAGAGGAAAAAAATCAAGTAAAAGAGAAGGCCTTTCAAGCCAGTCAGACAGAGGAAGAAAGTGTAAAACAGAAAAAGCCATCAGGGGGAAAGTTACAACAGGAGACTACTACTAACACCTTTCTATCACCAGAGGGTGTAAGTGTCCAACCAACAGCACAACCTCTACAGGAGACTGCTACTAACACCTTTCTATCACCAGAGGAAGTAAGTGTCCAACTAACAAGGCCACCTCCATATGCTGGGAGGCCCCCAACCCCCACAGTTGATAGTTGGAATCCTGAGACAAGATCTCAAATATTAACATGCCCAGTATTTGAGGCAGGAGGGCAGTGAGATTACCATGCTTTAAATTTCAAAACAGTGAAGCAGCTAACAGAGGCTGTAACAACCTATGGTCCTCAAGCACCCTTCACTGTAAGCATTATCAAATCCATTAACAACATGAACATGAAGCCAGCAGATTGGGCTAATATGTGTAAAGCTGTGCTAAATGGAGGAAATACCTGTTATGGAAGATTGCCAATGAGGAATTTTGCAAGGAGACGGCTAGGCAAAATGCAGCAGCTAGTTATCCTCAGAGAAATCTAGATATATTGTTAGGAAAGGGACCTTATGAGGATCAGCAGCAGCAATGTGCATATGATCCTGGTGTATATGCACAGATTGCTATAGATGCAATTAAGGCATGGAAGACTTTTCAAGGAAATGGAGGTTTACAAGGTCAGTTATCTAAGGTAATACAAGGAGCTAACGAACCTTATGCTGAATTTGTAGATAGGCTTATTCAAACAGCTACCAGAGTTTTTGGAAATACACAACAAGCAATGCCATTACTAAAACAACTGGCTTATGAGCAAGCGAATCGTTGGTGCAAAGATATCATTAGACCATGGAAACATGAAGATTTAAACACATATATTAAATTATGTAGAGACATTAAAGAACAAGAGCAAGTCGTGGAAGCTGCAGTAAAACAGGCTTTAGATGCCAGAGACATTAATGAACAAGGGCAAATTGTGGCAGCTGCAGTAAAACAGGCTTTAGATGCCAGGCCAAGAACATGCTACAATTGTGAAAAAACAGGACATTTTAAAAGGAATTGTCCCATAGGAGGAGGGTTTAACAAAACTAGGTATCAAAGGAGTAGAATACCAGGTATTTGTCCACGATGCCATAGAGGGAGACTTTGGGCTAATGAATGCTGTTCTCAAACCACCATAGAGGGTACACCATTATCAAAAAACGAACAAGGACCAGGTGTTTATCCACAATATCGTGGACAAAAACATGGAGCTCCTTTGCCAAAAAATGGACAAGGGGGCTCAATTCTCCGGGGCCCAAAACCACAAATATACGCAGCACTGGAGAAACCCATCAACCACATCAGGGTAGTGCCCAGGACACATAGTCCATCAGATCCCTCATCAGAAAAAACAGAGGGAGCGCAGGGTTAGACATCTGTGACTCTGCCAGAGCAGTACTAACTGCAGAGATGGGAGTTCAATTCATTTCCACAGGGGTAAAAGGACCTCTTCCCAAAGGAACAGTAGGCTTATTATTGGGACGCAGCTCTTCTACTCTAAAAGGACTTATGATAAGTCTGGGGTAATTGATCTCGACTATGAAGGTGAAATAAAAATTATAGCCAGTTCTCCAAAGGGTATATTAGTAATTTCACCAGGAGATAGAATAGCACAGTTACTAATAATACCCAGCCTACGTGAAAAATTTTCCAGTCGTACTGTAGAAAGAGGTTCCAAGTGATTAGGCTCCACAGGTGTAGATTGGGCTCTGCTTTCTTTAAATTTAGATTCTGGCCCCATGCTTAAACTAAATATTCAAGGGCATGAATTTAATGGGCTACTGGATACAGACGCAGACCTTAGCATCATCTCTCGTCAAGAATGGCCAAAACATTGGCCATTACAACAAGCCACTCAAACGCTTCAAGGCCTCGGAGTAGCGTATAATCCCCATAGAAGTGCAATGGTATTAGATTGGAAGGATCCTGAAGGATGTGAAGGAACTCTACAGCCATATGTATTGGATCATCTTCCCGTAAATTTATGGGGACGAGATAGTCTCCTGGACTCATTGATATTTTTTTTCGGATTTGGTATTGCCAGTCAATCGGGTTTTGCCGGCTCCTCAGTCCTGGTCTCAGTGTTGGACGTCCATTGACTGTCTTCATTGCCTTGTCTTGTCTGTGTCATGTTTCATTGCTTTAACTGTTTGTGTATCTTTCATTATGGGACAGAGCACTTCAATGCCTCTGTCCCTGATACTTGATCACTGGACCAAAGTCCACTTAAGGGCTCAGAATCTTTGTTTTTCAGTAAAGCGCCGGATGTGGCAGACTCTCTGTGCTTCAGAATGGCCCACCTTTGGATTTGGATTACCCCTAGAAGGATCTTTCTACTTCCCACTAATTTAAAAAAGTCAGAGATATTGTCTTTCAGCCGGTGCTACATAGCCATCTGGATCAACAGCCATATATCTTAACTCGGCGGGAACTCTGCATATCTCCTCCTCCATGGGTGAAGCCTTTCCTTGTCACTGCCCCCACTCTGACTCCTTCCCCCAGGAACTCTCAAATCCTCTGATCCTCCTCCTCCTACACCCTCTGTTCTCCCTGAGTCACCAGATTTCACTCTACTGGAGTCTCCTTCCCCTCCTTATCCCCTGCCCTTGTCCCCCAAAATCCAACACCCTCTAAGTGATTCCCCTGCTGCTGACTCAGCCTCTCCTCCATTGGAGGAAGCTATGCCGGCCCAGCGCCCTCCAGATAATTCCTTTGCGGCACACACAGCACCTCTTCCCTTGGAGGAAGCTGTACCATCTAAAGGAACTCGCTGGCGGTGAATGATTGAAAACCCTGGAACTCTTGGGATGCTCCCCCTCCATCCCTATGGGCCAATGATTGACGATGGCCACGGGGAAAAAATGCAAGCCTACCAGTATTAGCCTTTCTCCTCGTCAGACCTATATAACTTAAAAAAATTATAATCCCCCTTTTTCTGAGGACCCCACCAGGCTATCATGGTCTGGTTGAGTCATTGATGTTTTCACACCAGCCTACTTCGGATGACTGCCAAAAACTCCTAGGGATTCTCTTCATGACAGAGGAACAACAGTGAATCCTCCAGGAAGCTAGAAAAAAAATCCCTCAAACAAGATCTGCGTCTGACACAACTTCCCAAGATAATCAAAGGCGGCTTTCCCTTGAACCCACCCAACTGAGACCCCAAAATCTTTGAAGGTAGTGAGCATCTGTCCCCTTATCACCGGGCTCTAATAGTGTGTCTCCAAGCAGCCGCTAGCGACAAAGTAATTTGGCCAAGGTAAGAGAGATTATTCAAGGGCCTGATGATTCTCCCACTATGTTTCTAGAGAGAATTATGGAGGCATATTGGAGATATACTCCTTTTGATCCTCAGGAAGAGAATCAAAGGTATCTGTCACGATGGCCTTTATTGGGCAAACTGGCTTGGATATTAAAACAAAGTTACAAAGCTAGATTGATTACAAGATATGACTTTCAGAGATTTAGTCAGAGAAGCCAAGAACGTATACTATAAGAGAGAAACTGAGGAAGAGAAGGGAGCAAGGGGAGGATAAAAGAAACAAAAGGCAGACTAAGGCATTGACTAAGGTCCTGGTCACAAAAACAAATAGGCCAGAAATTAAGAAACAGGTAGACAAGAAGGGATAACATTGGCCCATGCCAGAGGCCACCCTGGCCTCAGATCAATGTGCCTACTCTAAAGAAAAAAGGACACTGGGCCAAAATTGCCCTAAAAAGCGACAGCCACACCAGCCAGCCATTCTGACTCTGGAGGATGACTAAGAAAGTCGGGGCTCAGATTCCCTCCCCAAGCTCAAGGTAACTTTTGAAGTGTTTCAAAAGTGATCATGGAAATCGAAAATGATGTGTTTGGAAAGAAGTCTCATGAAAAGATCAGTCAAGAAACATGGATGAATACATGTGTTCTGAAGCACGAAGTGAATGAAAGTCAGACAAATGCGTATGAATTTGCTAACTTGAGGATGAAATATATATCCTATGATGTGCATAAAGTGAATAAATAGTAATGTAGAAGTGTTGAATAAAATTGAACATCAAAATACACATCATGTCCCATAGTAATCTACTTGAATTGATGTTAAACAGGGTCAGTTACTGTAGAAATGTTAGGATATGTTTGCACCATTCAAAGAAGTTAGTTTTCAGTACTAGGAAACAAATATGTATTTCAGGTGGATGAATATTACTGAGAATAATCTTGTGAAAAGTTGATTAAAAATCCAAATACATCAATATGAATGAATTTAGGGAGTGCATAATAAGACACACGTTTTATATATATATATATATATATATATATATATATATATATATATATATATATATATATTAAAAATAGCAATATATATGCCAATTGAAATTCATCATGAAATATATATCATCATCATATCCGAAAATATTCATTTTAATGAATATGGATTTTTATATAAGTTTGTTCAAATAGGAAGCTCACCCATGGGTTGAATTTTCAGTTCCAACATTGTTTAGGAGGAGTGATCACTTCTCACAATTTGTATGTGCCATGTCAGCCACCTCATGAGAATGTACGTGTGACACCAGGTAGGATTCTATATGTGCATATTAAAACACATGTGCTGAATAGGCTACTGAGAAAGGAAGACAGTAATTCATATATTTGTTAACTTTAAAAACACATGTAGAACTATTTCAATTAAAAATTGACTAGATTTATAACTCCTACCCTATATATTTCAAAAGGCATGTCCAACTATACACCCTGCCTCCTCTGAAATGCTTGTATTTCTATTCTGTTTGGGTTATGTTTCTCCATCATATTAGGATTAGTAGTCAGAGTCTAGTAGGGAATGGGTTAGTGTCAGGGATTTAGTATTTCAAATATATGCTGCATAAAAATCTTCCCACTCTCATTCAGAACAATGCCTAGACATTACCCTCGTCCCAAGTAAGACACAATTAGAGGAGAAGAGTTAAAAATTCTGTGAATACATATCTGGAAATGAATATTCTCATGAGTTCACAACCTTGGAGGTCGTAGAGGAGTTTTCAAAAGTATGGGACAGGGTAAGCACTCCACAAACATGGAGCTCTGCTGCCCTAAAGACTTCTTGAGAAACTGCCTCTGAGGTTGGGCACTTGAAATATATGTTTTCGTAAGGAGCTTTCTTTGTACTGAGACCATCAAAGCTGGGTGTGCATCTATGCGACCTGGAGGACATGGTTTCATATTTTCCAATGAACATGAGGCAGCAGTGCTGAATTCTCTCTATGTAGGTAAACTGTGTCCACTGGGGCCTAAGTGTCTCTGCGTGTGGACTGTGAAGCCATTTGGTCATCCTCTACTTTTCCTGGTGTTTCTTGCTGCTGCACTGGGAGTTTGGTATTTGCTTATGAAGTAAAAAAAGATCACCTGGGACACAGTGCTTGAGGGAGTTCTGTCACGTGTGGTGGGTGAGGGTCTGCAAGAGAATATACCAACAATGCTTCTATTCCACAAAGCTTTTCCCCTTGACCATAGCAACATAATTCTCAACATTTCCCTGAAACCTCTCTATATAACAAGATGCCGTTACATATAAGGGTCTGGTGGTTGTACCATGTCAGTCACAAGGCATTTCGGAGCCAATGGAAGATCAACATGGCCCCACCACAGATGTTTCATCACACACCCCCCCTCCACTGCTCTAGGCCCACTACTCAGCACGCTCCAATTTACTGGCATCTCTGTTCTACACCATTTTGATGAAACCTAGTCAATCAAGGTGCTGTCTGGTATACTCATGATCAGCAACCGGTTTTCCAAATTTTCTACAGTGCCACCTGGTCATGGAAATTTCAATAATTTTATTGTATTTATCTAGCCATTTTTCACGGATGAAGTTGGAGGCACTGTGGATTTCAATTCGTACAGGAACCATTAAATGATGAGAAACCTCATTTCAATGAAAGCTCTGTAGAACTGTTACAGACAAGGCTTCCCAGGGAGTGGCCAAAATGTCACATAAAATCAGACCCACTGAGGTCTACAATGTGAGGTCCATGTGTGTTTTGACTGTCACCCGTGCCTGCCAAGTCTTTCAGAAAAAAGAAAAATCATGTGATATCCTGGCTGAGATTCCCAGTGCTCTGTGGAAAGCCACCCTGGGCCTAGATCTCAGTTTCCAAGGGAGACTCTCATGCGTGCCCTCCTAGAATCCCAACACAATACATGGCACAAGTTCTCTGAGATCAGATCCAGAATGCACTCTCTAAGTGTAATCACACCAGAGTTCAAGCCCATGTGGACCCAGGCATCTCCTTTAACTGCCACACAATGACCACAATTAAAACCAAAACACTCCCACATGGCCCTCATCTGTTTCCATATAGATACTCATCATAACCTCTGGCTGGAGGTTTCCATGAGGGGCGCAGTCCAAGACAGTGTCCAAAATAAGCTCCCTTGCCCCTCATTTGCCTAAAGTCAGGGTGGCCTGGACATACTTCCTGTGAACCAGGAGTGATCAAATAGGCATGCCGTTAATACTGCAGCGCTTCTTCAATTTGAGGCCTACTGAGTTAGAGGTATAGATTGTTTATGTGAATTAGAGTCATGAGAAAACCCAAGCACCTCTGCAGGGCTTTGAAGAACTCAATTGACACAAAGGATCCCTATTCTCACTTGATAGAGGTCAGGAACCTCACAGAGGAAAGCGAGACTTTATCCACAATGACTGGTCTATTTGCCATTTTGGTTTTAGATGCACACATGGGATCTTTCTTTAGATCCATCTGGTGCTGAGAATCTAAGCCACAAACTCACACAGGGCCAAGATGCTAATTCAGACACATCCCTTTCCAAAGCAATTAAGCAAAGAGCCACAGGTGATGCCCATTCATTTCCATTTGAAAACTGTTTACTTCAGGCTTCACAAAGGGGTGGCCAGAGCAAGAACTTCCTGACATTCAGTTCAACAGAACAATATATAAGCTAAATGCCCAAAGCAGAGTTTTTCCACTGAGAATTTTCTGGTCACACTGATATCTGAGTTTTTTGAGATGCTCGCCATTCCCTTCAGCTATCCAGTACATGACCATGTCACAGAGCTTGGAGGTGGTACATATGTTAGACACAAAACCATGAGCCTATCCTGGAGAGTGAACAGAATTCATGAAGAAACCTGGAAATTAGGAATGTAGTAGGTTATGCCCATCTTTAAGTAAAGCCGCAATCCATTCATAAATTGGGCAGGATGAAATGGGAAGCTTTCTACTAGACAGGAAACATCCATTGATGCACTCTCTTTTCTAATGTCTACAACCACGGACACCATGGGATACACAGACATAGAATCACTCGCCTTTTCAAACGACTTACAAGAAACAGTTCACTCCAAACCATACAAACCACCTTTCCTTCCTATTCTCACAACATGAGACAAAATCAAAAACTCACAACCACACCCACAAAGGCACCTCCTTACCCTAAGTAGGTCTGTGACTCTATGGAGTGTCCTCTGACTGGTGGGCCACACAATGTTCCCCCGAAATGTCCTGTCCTGTCTCAAATATGGTCTCCTTGTCCAACTCTATGAAGTTGTCAGGAGCCAGCAGTGGGCCACTACCTGCTTTTTCAGGAAAGGCCCCTCTTCAGAGCTGTCCTGGCTTTTGGCCATTCTAACATCAGTAGGTACAAAGAAAGACTGACTCTGTCCTTGGTAATTCCAAACAAGTGAACCCACTGGGACTGGTACTGGGACTGGCTCTGTGTGCCTGGCTTCCAGGATCCCAAGTTCAGAGAGTTCCATCACCAAGGGAGTAAGGTGAGGTCACTTCCTTCAGGAACTGAATTAGGTCACTGCCTTGGCAACCACTTTATCCTAACAGTTGCTTCCAAGTGTCTCATTAAATGGAGGCTTCCCCTACTTCCTGTGAAACATTCACAAGTTAGAATGGTATATCAACCATAGGAACCCGGTAATAGCTCTCCACACAGGCCTGGTTTGGTCCATCTCCTCTACATTGAGAAGAGAGGTTCTGATTCAGACACATCCCGTCATCCTGACCAGGTATTTTGAACATGGAAGATTACTTTTGCTTTCTCAGGTCCTCCATAGCTGACTACATATTCTCCAGGGATCATTTCTGCATTGAACTTGTGGTTCTAAACAGGTGAAAGATCCCCTACATTCCTGTATTGTAAGACCAACTCTGTCCCTGCTCTTCATTAAATTTACATTGAGGGAACAGTGTATTGTTAGGGTTAATAAAATGTTTGATGTTAGAAATCATTCTGCTGGATGTATAATGGTACTGGGAACCTGGGATATTTTTAAAAATATAGAGGTGAAATATATAAATGAAAAAAGGATGTCTAGGTAATTTTGAAGCCCAGAGAGGCAATGGGCCCTTCATTGGGATACTTAGCTTTGATTTATGTTGTGCACAGATATCTCAGATAAATCGATATGCAATGGCATAGGACCTTGTACCTTGGATGATTAAAATTCGAAGAGAACATCCAGTCAAAAAGGGATAGTCGGTAGGATTAGATAGATATTCGGTAGGTTAACAAAGAGTGAGTATAGGATTTGGAACAAAAGTTCTTTAGCAATAGGGTTTGGGTTAAAGTGTGAAAGTAAATATCAGCCCACTTGAAGGGTCAGTCACAATGATGAACAGCGGAAAATATGTAGGAAAGCAGATATCAATAGAGATATTACAAAATCAACAAGTGGGCCAAGGACCTGAACAGACACTTCTCAGAAGAAGACATACAATCAATTAATAAGTACATGAAAAAATTCTCACCTTCTCTAGCAGTCAGAAAAATGCAAATCAAAACCACCCTAAGATACCATCTCACTCCAGTAAGATTGGCAGCCATTAGGATGTCAAACAATAATAAGTGGTGGCAAGGATGTGGGGAAAAGGGTACACTTGTACATTGCTGGTGGGACTGCAAAATGGTGCGGCCATTATGGAAAGCAGTATGGAGATTCCTGGAAAAGCTGGGAATGGAACCACCATTTGACCCAGCTATCGCCCTCCTTGGACTATTCCCTGAGGACCATAAAAGAGAATGCTATAGGGATACTGCCACATCAATGATCATAGCAGCACAATTCACAAAAGCCAGACTGTGGAACCAACCTAGATGCCCTTCAATAGATGAATGGATAAAAAAATGTGGCATCTATACACAATGGAGTATTATGCAGCACTAAAAAAAGACAAAATCTTGGAATTTACAGGGAAATGGATGGCATTAGAGCAGATTATGCTAAGTGAAGCTAGCCAATCCTTAAAAAACAAATGCCAAATGTCTTCTTTGATTTAAGGAGAGCAAGTAAGAACTGAACAGAGGGAAAGAGCATGAGGAAAATATTAACATTAAACTGAGACAAGTGATGGGAGGGAAAGGGAGAGAGAAGGGAAATTGCATGGAAACGGAAGGAAACCCTCATCATTATACGAAATCACATATACAAGGTTGTGAGGGGAAAGGGGGGGGAAGGGAGAGAACGGAACAATAACAGATGAGGTAGAGAGGGAAAATGAAAGGGGAGGGGAGGGGAGATAGTAGGGGATAGGAAAGTCAGCAGAATACAACAGTCACTAATATATCATTATGTAAACATTGTGAATGTGTAACTGATGTGATTCTGCAATCTGTATTTGGGGTAAAAATGGAAATGCATAACTCACTTGAATCAAATTTATGAAAGATGAAAAAAATAAAAATTTTAAAAAGTACTAAATTGGCTCATCCTAACATTAAAAAAAGAGATATTACAAAATCAGGCAAAGTATAAAGTGAGTGATATGATTAGATATTTTCAACAGGGTTGATTTTGAATATATAATCTTAGGAAGAAACAAATATGTAGTCACCAATAGGATTGATATTTGAGAGCATTAGGCAACCTGAACATGGAAGTAATCCATGTTCACTTTCCATTTAGGCTTTAGTACAATAATAAGTGTGAACTTTGCATTTTGTGTCCAGAATATTACTGTGATAAAATGTATATGTAGATTAGGTGACATCAGTATTTCTTTCACCATTTCTGTGAGTAATATTTTGAAGACATATACATAAGTATTGGTTGTACAAAAAGCTGTACCCTGTGTCTATGTATATACAGATAATTCATGAATAGACCATACTGTGAATAAATAGTATAGCTGGTTCCACTTTAAATAATGGATTGAATTCATATTCACAAAGGAGTGGTCTGAGGCAAAAACCTTCCTGAAATTCAGGGCAACAGAACAATAGGTAAACAAAACGCACAAAGCAGGGTTTCTCCACTGAGACTTTCCTGGTCACACTGATATCTGAGTTTTCCTAGATGCTCGCCTTTCCCTTCAGCTATCCAGTACATAGCCATATCACATAGCTTTGAGGTAGTACATATCTTGGTCACAAAACAATGAGGCAATTCTGGAGAGTGTCCAGAATTCAGGATGTAAACAGAAACTTTGGAAGATAGCAGGTTTTGCCCTTCAATAAGGAAAGCCGCAGTCCATTAATAAATCGGGCAGGATGAATGTTGCGAAGCTTTCTCCTAGACAGGACACATCCATTGATGCATTTTCTTTTCTAATGTCTACAACCACGGACAGAGTGGGATACACAGACATAGAAGCACTCGCCTTGTCAAAGGACTTACTAGAAACAGTCCACGCCAATTCAAACAAACAGCCTTTCTTACATCTTCTCAGAACCTGAGAAAAAAACCATACACACACCTACACCCACAAAGGCACCTCCTTTGTGGAGTGTCCTCTGAATGGTGGGCCATACTATATTCGCCAAAAATGGCCTGTTGTATCTCAAATCTGGTCTCCTTGGCCAACTCTGTGCAGTTGTCAGGAGCCAGTGGTGAACCAATACCTGCTTTCTCAGGAAAGGCCTTTCTTCAGAGCTTTCCTGGCATTTGGCCATCCTCACATCTGTTGGTACTAAGAAAGACTGACTCTGTCCTTGGTAAATTGAAACAAGTGAGACCACAGGGACTGGGACTGCAACTGGCTCTGGGTGCCTCTCTTCCTGGATCCCAAGTTCAGAGAGTTCCATCACCAAGGAAGTGCAGTGAGGTTACTTCCTTCAGGAACTGAATGAGGTCACTGCCTTGGCAACCTCTTTGTCCTAACAGTTACTTCTAAGGGTCCCATGAGATGGAGTCTGTCCCTACTTTCTGTCACACTTTCACAAGTTAGAATGGTATATCAACCATTGGCACCTGGGAAGAGCTCTCCACACAGGCCTGATTTGGTCCATCTTCTCTACATTTAGAAGATAGAGGTTGATTCAGACACATCCATTTATCATGATCAGGTTGTTTACCATAAAAGATGACTTTTCCTCTATCAGGTCCTTCATAGCTGCCTACATCTTCTCCAGGGATCATTTCTGCATGGACCTTTGATGTTCTCAGAAGGTGGAAGATCCCCTACATTCCTGTATTGTAAGACTAACTCTGTCCCTCCTCTTTTGTAAAGTTAGATTGAGGGAAGAGTGTATGTTTAGGGTTAATAACATGTTTGATTTGGGTTAGGAATCTCTCTGCCGCATGAATAATGGTATTGGGAACCTGTGATATTTACAAGAATATATAGGTGAAATGTAAGTATGAAAACAGAAATCTAGGTAAGATTCAAAGTCAGAAGGGCATTGGGTCCTTGAGTGGGATTCTTAGGTTTGAATTATGTTCTGCATATATGTCTCCGATAAATTGAAATACAATGGTTTAGGACCTTATACCTTGGATGATTAATTGTCGAAGAGAACATCGAGTCAAAAAGCAATAATCAGTAAGATTAGGAAGATAGTCAGTAGGTTTAGAAATAAAAGTGAGTATAGGATTTAGACCAAAATTTCTTTAGCAATAGGGTCTCGGGTAGACATTGAATGTAAATGTCAGCATATGTGAAGTGTCAGACACAATGATGAACTGCGGAATATATGTAGGAAAGCAGATATCAATAGAGATATAAGGAAATCAGGCAAAGTATAAACTGAGTGATAGAATTAGACATTTTCAACAGCCTTGAAGTTGAATATATAATCTTAGAAAGAAACAAATATGTAGTCACCAATAGGATTTACATTTGAGAGCATTAGGCAACCTGGACATGGTTGTTTTTAGTAATTCATGCTCACTTTCCATTTAGGCTTTGATACAATCATGAGTGTGACCTTTGTTTTTTGTGTCCAGAATATTACTGTGATAAAAAAAGAAATATATATATATATATACACACACACACATATATAGATAGATAAGGTGACATGAATATTTCTTCTACCATTTCTGGGAGCAATGTTTTGAAGAGGTATAAATTAGTATTGGGGGAACAAAGAGGTGTACACTGTGTCTATGAATATAGAGATAATGCATTAATAGACCATACTGTGAATAAATAACATACCTGGTTCCAACTTTAATAATGGATTGAATTGAAATGTGAAAATGTACAGGAAATCTTATATTGATATACACACATTCATTCCAACCACTTATACATCTAATGGTAATATTAATGTTATGGTTTATCTTGAAGAGTGTGTGGGTTTAGCTTCAAAATTGATTATGGAAATCGAAAATAATGTGTTTGGAAAGAAGTCTCATGAAAAGACCAGTCAAGTAACATGGAGGAATACATATGTTCTGAAGCAGAAAGTGATTAAAAGTGAAACAAATTCCTATAATTTTGTGAACTTGTGAATGAAATATATATCCTATGATGTGCAAAAACTGAAGAAATAGTAATGTACCAGTGTTGAATTAAAATGAACGTCAAAATAGACATCATGTCCCCTAGGAATCTATTTGCATTGATGTTAAACTGGGTCAGTTACTGCAGAAATATTAGGATTTGTAAGCACCATTGATTGAAGTTAGTTTTCAGCACTGGGAAACAAATATGTATTTCAGGTAGATGATTATTTCTGAGAATAATCTTGTGAAATGTTGATTATAAATCCACATACATGAACATGAATGAATTTATGGAGTGTATATAAGACACATATATTTCATATTTTATAAAATCTGTAAAGTGTATATATATATATATATATATATATATATATATATATATATACAAAAAAAACCACAAAAATTCATTAAAAAGTATCAATATATATATGCCAATCGTAATTCATCATGTAATATATATCATCCACAGAAGCAAAAATATTTATTTTACTAAACATGGGTTTATGTATAATATTGTTCTAATAGGAAGCTCACCCATAGTTTGAATTTTCAGTTCCAACAGCGTTTAGGAGCACTGATCTCTTCTTACAATTTGTTTCTGCCAAGTCAGCCAACTCATAAAAATATATGTGTGATACCAAGTAGGAATCTATATGTGCATATAAAAAGTACAAGTGCTGAGTAGGCTACAGAGAAAGGGAGACAGGAATTCACATATTTGTTAACTTTAAAAACGCATGGAGAGAGCTGCGGATGTGGCTCAAGTGGTAGCGTGCTCGCCTGGCATGCGTGCGGCATGGGTTCGATTCTCAGCACCACGTGAAAACAAAGATGTTGTGTCCGCCGATAACTAAAAAATAAATATTATAGAATTCTCTCTCTCCTCTCTCACTCTCTCTTTAAAAAAAACACATGGAGGACTATTTCAATTAAAAATTGAGTAGATTTATAAAACCGACCCTTTATCATGCAAGAGGGAAGTCCAACTATACACCATGCTTCCTCTGAACTGCTTGTATTTTCATTCTTTTGGGGTATTTTTCTCCATCATATTAGGATTAGTAGTCAGAGTCTAGTAGGGTATGAGTTAGTGTCAGAGATTCAGTATTTCGAATGGAAAATTGGAAAATGGATCAATGTGTATGCAAATATGTACTACAAAAAAATTTTCCCACTCTCATTCAGAACAATGCCTTGACATTACCTTCACCCCAAGTAAGACACAATTAGAGAAGAAGAGTTAGAAAATCTTTGAATACATATCTGAAATTGAAAATGCTTAGGGTTCACAACCTTGGAGATTGTAGAGGAGTTTCCAAAAGTAAGGGACAGTGTAAAAACTCTAC